>NC_139996.1:5307633-5420133 GCF_964263955.1 Coregonus lavaretus
AGAGAGAGAGAGAGAGAGAGAGAGAGAGAGAGCAAGAGAGAGAGAGAGCAAGAGAAGAGAGAGAGAGAGAGAGAGAGAGAGAGAGAGAGAGAGAGAGAGAGAGAGAGAGAGTGAAGAGAGAGAGAGAGAGAAGAGAGAGAGAGAGATGAGAGAGAGAGAGAGAGAGAGAGAGAGAGAGAGAGAGAGAGAGAGAGAGAGAGAGAGAGAGAGAGAGCAAGAGAGAGAGAGAGCAAGAGAGAGAGAGAGAGAGAGAGAGAGAGAGAGAGAGAGAGAGAGAGAGAGAGACAGAGAGACAGAGAGACAGAGAGAGAGAGAGAGAGAGAGAGAGAGAGACAGAGAGACAGAGAGAGAGAGAGAGAGAGAGAGAGAGAGAGAGAGACAGAGAGAAGAATGAGGAGGCGGAATAAGAAAAATCTTACATCGTCCACCTCTACTCTCAATTGGTAGAGCATGGTGCTTGTAACGCCAGGGTAGCGTTTGGATAAAAGCGTCTGCTAAATGGCATATTATTATTATTATTATATTATTATACTCTCCATAGGAAATGAATGTTGTGTTGCATTATCTGCAGCTAGTGGACATAGCCCTCACAGCTTTCACCGTCTGATAGGATGGACCTCGAGGGACCCATCCCAAATGGCACTCTGTTCCCTATATAGCCCTATGGGCTCTGGTCAAAAGTAGTGCACTACGTAGGGAATAGGGGGCTATTTGGGAACCTATCTGGGTTAGCTAAAGACAACTTCATAAAATTGCTAGGTGGCAAGTAATATTACAGAGAAAAATTATAATAATAGTAAATTATAATAATTATATATATATATATTTTTTTTAACAGGACAAATCTGAGGGGGCACGTTCCCCTGTGGCCTCGTGTAGGATTAGAAGGACCGTTAACTGTCGACCTCTGATGAGCTGCTACTATCTGGTTCACTGACACGCTCAGGAAATGCACTCTCAGGCTCAATACACAGTGTCATTTAATAGAAGATAGATACACACACAAAAATGATTACATTGCCAACTGTTAATAATCCCCCGATGAGATTGAGACGGAAACGTGTAATACGTGGAGCCTCGAGATCACCCAGTGTGCCGGAGGTTATTGTCATTACATACAGCATTTCTCCTCATGGACCTGTGAGAATTATACTTTTTTCAACTGTCTGAACATAACCTGGCAATCCCTTTCTTCTATGTCTTCTACCCCCAAGCCATAAGACTGCTAAATAGTTAATTATTCATTGCCCCCCCCCCTTTGCACTAACTCTTTTGACTCATCACGTACACTGCTGCTACTGTTTATTGTCTGTCCTGTTGCCTAGTCACTTTATCCCTACCTACAGCGATCTCCAAAAGTTTTGGAACAGTGACACAATTATGGTTGTGTTGGCTCTGTACTTCAGCCCTTTGGATTGATACAATGACTATGAGGTTAAAGTACAGACTGTCATCTTTCGTTTGAGGGTATTTTCATCCATATCGGGTGAACCGTTGAGAAATTACAGCAACTACAGTACATAGTCCCCCCATTTTAGGGGACCAAAAGTATTGGGACAAATTCACTTATACACTACCAGTCAGAAGTCTGGACACACCTACTCATTCAAGGGTTTTTCTTTATTTGTAGAATAATAGTGAAGACATCAAAACTATGAAATAACACATATGGAATCATGTAATAACCAAAAAAGTGTTAAACAAATCAAAATATATTTTATATTTGAGATTCTTCAAATAGTCACCCTTTGCATTGATGACAGCTTTGCACAATGTAGAAAATAGTAAAAATAAAGAAAAACCCTTTAATGATTAGGTGTGTCCAAACTTTTGACTGGTACTGCATGTGCATTAAAGTAGTCAAAAGTTTAGTATTTGGTCCCATATTCTTAGAACGCAATGATTACATCAAGCTTGTGACTCTACAAATATTTGCTGTTTGTTTTGGTTGTGTTTCAGATTATTTTGTGCCCAATATAAATTAATGGTAAATAATGTATTGTGTCATTTTGGAGTCACTTTTATTGTAAATAAGAACAGAATATGTTTCTAAACACTTCTACATTAATGTGGATGCTACCATGGTTATGTATAATCCTGAATGAATCCCCCCCCACGGGGGACCAGTATAAAAAAAAAAAAAAAAAAAAAAGGTATTCACTAACTGTAAGTCGCTCTGGATAAGAGCGTCTGCTAAATGACTAAAATGTACATGTAAAGGAGTGAGACATTTACAGACGCACAAATATCATATCCCCAAGACATGCTAACCTCTCACCATTAGAATAACAGGGGGAGGTTAATACCCTCCAAGACATGCTAACCTCTCACCATTAGAACAACAGGGGGAGGTTAATACCCCCCAAGACATGCTAACCTCTCACCATTAGAACAACAGGGGGAGGTTAATACCCTCCAAGACATGCTAACCTCGCACCATTAGAACAACAGGGGGAGGTTAATACCCTCCAAGACATGCTAACCTCTCACCATTAGAACAACAGGGGGAGGTTAATACCCCCCAAGACATGCTAACTACTCTCACCATTAGAACAACAGGAGGAGGTTAATACCCTCCAAGACATGCTAACCTCTCACCATTAGAACAACAGGGGGAGGTTAATACCCCCCAAGACATGCTAACCTCTCACCATTAGAATAACAGGGGGAGGTTAATACCCCTCAAGACATGCTAACCTCTCACCATTAGAACAACAGGGGGAGGTTAATACCCTCCAAGACATGCTAACCTCTCACCATTAGAACAACAGGGGGAGGTTAATACCCCCCAAGACATGCTAACCTCTCACCATTAGAATAACAGGGGGAGGTTAATACCCTCCAAGACATGCTAACCTCTCACCATTAGAACAACAGGGGGAGGTTAATACCCCCCAAGACATGCTAACCTCTCACCATTAGAACAACAGGGGGAGGTTAATACCCTCCAAGACATGCTAACCTCTCACCATTAGAATAACAGGGGGAGGTTAATACCCCCAAGACATGCTAACCTCTCACCATTAGAATAACAGGGGGAGGTTAATACCCCCCAAGACATGCTAACCCCTCACCATTAGAACAACAGGGGGAGGTTAGCATTTGGGACCAAATACTAAAATTATTCACAATTCATGTGTGCTATGAATATGGGACCAAATACTAAACTTTTGACTACTTCAATACACAAATAGGTGAATTTGTCCCAATACTTTTGGTCCCCTAAAATGGGGGGAACTATGTACAAAAAGTGCTGTAATTTCTAAACGGTTCACCCGATATGGATGAAAATACCCTCAAATTAAAGCTGACAGTCTGCACTGTCCAAATCATTGTATAATGCGTACATGTTTTATTTACAAATAAACACTAGACAAAATAACAAACAACGAACTGTGAAGTTCTATGGGCTATAACGAAACTAGCCAAACAGAAACAAGATCCCACAACCCAGGCAGGAAAACTGGCTGCCTAAGTATGATCCCCAATCAGAGACAACGAGGCGACAGCTGCCTCTGATTGGGAACCACACCCGGCCAAACATAGATATACAATACATAGAATTTCACATCCTGACCAAACTAGCTAGAGAATATCAGTCTCTACAGGTCAGGGCGTGACAGTGCTGGAGTACAGAGCCAAAACAACAAAACATTTCTCACAGTCCCAATACTTTTGGCGCTCATTGTATATGTACATAATCTACCTCAATTATCTCGTACCCCTGTACATCAACTCTGTACTTGTACCCTGTGTATATATCCAAGTTATCGCTACTCATTGTGTATTTATTCCTTGTGTTATTATTTTTATATTATTTATCTCTCTGTATCTATGTCACCCGAGTGGGGCAGTGGTCTAAGGCTGTGCCACTAGAGATCCTGGTTCGAATCCAGGCTCTGTCGTAGCTGGCCGTGACCGGGAGACCCATGGGGCGGCGCACAATTGGCCCAGCGTCGTCCAGGGTAGGGGAGGGAATGGCCAGCAGGGATGTAGCTCAGTTGGTAGAGCATGGCGTTTGCAACGCCAGGGTTGTGGGTTCGATTCCCACGGGGGGCCAGTATGAAAAAATTAATTAAAATAAAATAAATAAAAAAAGATTAAAAAAATAAAAAAAATGTATGCACTCACTAACTGTAAGTCGCTCTGGATAAGAGTGTCTGCTAAATGACTAAAATGTAAATGTAAATGGGAAGGGCCTGTAAGTCAGCGTTTCACTGTTAGTCTACACCTGTTGTTTACGAATCATGTGACAAATACAATTACATTTGATTGATTTGATTTGAGTATAAACAGGTGGAGCAGTATATGCCTATTAATTCATCAATTAATCAATCAATCAACTAATCAATTATATTTTTCTCTACAGTATAAACAGGTGGAGCAGTACAAGTCTTTCAATTAATCAATCAATCAACTAATCAATTATATTTGTCTACAGTATAAACCGGTGGAGCAGTACATGCCTTCAATTAATTAATCAATCAATCAATCAATCAACTAATCAATTATCTTTGTGTCTACAGTATAAACAGGTGGAGCAGTACATGTCTTTCCACAAGCTTCCTGCCGGCATGCGGCAGAGGATCCATGACTACTACGAACATCGCTTCCAGGGCAAGATGTTTGACGAGGAGAGCATTCTGGGGGAGCTGAACGAACCGCTCAGAGAGGTCAGTGGGTGTGTGGGTGGGTGGGTACTCGCCTGAGTGCGTACGTACGTGCGTGCGTGCGTGCGTGTTATCTCCACGTGACGTCAGACCCATTGTCATGATAATAATAACCCTCCTTGGTTCTGGCTCAATCATGCCTTATCTCCATCATCTCAGTGACGCAGTCCCAAATGACACAGTATTCCCTTTCTAGTAAAACTACTTCTGAACAGGGCCCACAGGGCTAGTGAAAAGAAGTGCACTGATGTATGTAGGGAATGAGGATCCATTTGGGACGCCGCCCGTGACTGCAGTTATTTATCATCCTAATGATGGCAGGCCTGATGCCGTCATCCCATTTGCTTGTAGACAGGACTTAACGCAGACTTTGTTGAGGGACACTTCTGTTCAATATTCTGTGTGCCGACCGTTATGTGATTACTCAGCCGTCGCCTGTAGGCTACTTTTTAGGATTGCGTCCCAAATGACACCCTATTCCCTATTTAGTGCACTACTTTTGATCAGGGCCCCCGATAGGGCTAGTGAAAAGTAGTGCACTGTGTAGGGAATAGGGTGCCATTTGGGACGCTGCCTAAGTATGCTGCAGATAAGGGACCATAGTGTAAACAATGATTGAATTGTGACGTAACCTGGTAAATGTCTAGATGTGGCCACGCTTGATGTTATTCACAAGTTCATCATTATGCTATTGGAATGCTATGAACGTGGGGATGTTTTTAGTGTTTATATTGAAGATCTGATAGCCTATAGATAATATATACCAATAGATCTCTGTTCATACGTCTCTTAGAAGTGTCACAGGAGCCCCTACAAAATGTTTATCATGATACCACTAAGTACCTTGCTAGAGGCAGTGTCTGGAATCCTATTCTCCTTACCCGAACACGTTTTGTGTACTTAAAATATAGTTTTATTCCATTCCATGATTTCTGTCTTTGCAGGAGATCGTCAACTTCAACTGTCGTAAGCTGGTGGCTTCGATGCCTCTGTTCGCCAACGCCGACCCCAACTTTGTGACGTCAGTGCTGACCAAGCTGCGCTTTGAGGTGTTCCAGCCCACGGATAGTGTGGTTATGGAGGGCGCCGTCGGCAGAAAGATGTACTTCATCCAACACGGGGTGGTCTGCGTCATCACCAAGGGCACCAAGGAGACCAAGCTGTCTGACGGGTCCTACTTTGGAGGTAGGAAGGATGTCAAAGGTCACAGAGCCTCTGTTACAATATCCACACTGACAAACTACTAACAATGAAACAACCAGTGGTGTAGTGGTAAGACAGTAGGTGGATACATATTGATATACTGAAAGGTTTGTAAATGGCGTTTAAGTGAGTATACCCTCCACTACACCACCGGAAACAATGTATTGTAATTACGTCGCTTTGGGATGGTTAGTATTTGAAGTGTATTTGCCATGTGTAATGAATACATTTGGGAATCTTACTCTTGGAGATCTTACAATTAAAAACACAATAAAACTGCAAAAAAAAATATAGAAAAGTTTGAATGTGGACGGTGTCAATACCCACCCCTGGGGGACCCCACATCGCTTTGGGATATTTGTTTTATTTATTTATGGGATTTATTTGACAGGGACATTGACATTAATCAATATTTCAGTGTTCACGTAATATCAATGTAAATGTACCAGCGTTAGCCAAATAGCAAATTTAGCTACATTTGGGCCAAAGTCCCTGGGGATGGGGAGTGGAAATAGGATGGTGTCGATTCGGATCCCCGGGGGACCTCACATGGGTGCTGGAGGTTCGGGGGAGATTCCCAGGGAGGTTCTTCTCCAGACATAATCCATTGATTCATTAGATTAATTTATGTGACTCTGTGTTACAGACAGGACAATAAATTATACAAATCATCTCATAAGGGCTTTGGATTTAGTTGTGGTTGACCTTTGTGATCCTAGTCCTTCTGTAGTGGGGTTTTCCCATTGTTACCACTGTGTGTATTAAACAGTAACATGAGGAATAATCCATTCAACACAAAGATTAACACAAACCTAAATGTGTGTTACGCCTGTGTACTGTATTGAACATGCATTCATGATTAGCAAAATGTTTCAGAAATCTAATAAATAAATAGAACTAAAGGTTGTTATGTTATTTTATTTAGCAGATCTGACTGGTGGTAGAAGGACAGATGAGGTCAGAACAAAACTCTAAGCTCTAACATTGCATTAAGTGCTCCATCTGTGGAGTTAGTACAGAAAACACTGCAATTTTTGTGTTTGATCGACTAATATTGATGATGTGATCATTTATTATGACTCTCTCTCCTCTGGTGCATAACGGTACAGTACATGGGGCTAAAAAAAACACAGTCAGTGAGATGAGAGAAAATACCTGTTTCATAATGAGAATATCAACCATGTTGTAACAGTTTTGTTTTTGGTAATCAGATATTCAAACTGTATAATGTATTTCCCTTTTACATAGAAATAGGGCATGATAGTGCTTCTCTCCTCAATATCTTAAATATAATTATCCGAAAATAGATTTAATATTTAATATCCACGTGCGGACAAAACAAAAAGCCAAGTGGTCGGTTGACAATCTATTCTGTAACTGAACAATTGTTCCATTCCCTGCAGAGATCTGCCTGCTGACTCGAGGCAGAAGAACGGCCAGTGTTCGTGCGGAGACGTACTGCCGTCTGTACTCCCTGTCTGTGGACAACTTCAACGAGGTCCTGGAGGAGTACCCCGTGATGAGACGGGCCTTGGAGACAGTGGCTCTGGACCGGCTGGACCGCATAGGTGACAACTACCGAGGGGGCCATCAACCTGGGGTTGATTTCCCAAAGCCTTCGTAGCTAAAGTAGTACGATAGTCCTCTCAACAACCTAACACAATTCGTAAAAAAATGAAGCATATTGCTCTTCTACCAAAGTGTGAGTTTGAATCAGCGGGAGAAATAACATGCTATATCAGCAACAAAGAGTCACTGTGCCAGTCCCAGAACAGCACTACTGGACTATAGGCTATTTCTTTACTGTTCTTCATGTGAATTATTTTACATTTACATTTACGTCATTTAGCAGACGCTCTTATCCAGAGCGACTTACAAATAGGTGCATTCACCTTATAGCCAGTGGGATCACCACTTTACAATGTTTTGTATATATATATATATATATATATATATATATATATATATATATATATATATATATATATATATATAGTTTTTTTGGGGGGGGGGGGGGGGGGGGGGGTTGGGGTTTGGGGTGGGGTAAGGGGGGGGGGTAGAAGGATTACTTTATCCTATCCCAGGTATTCCTTAAAGAGGTGGGGTTTCAAATGTCTCCGGAAGGTGGTGAGTGACTCCGCTGTCCTGGCGTCGTGAGGGAGCTTGTTCCACCATTGGGGTGCCAGAGCAGCGAACAGTTTTGACTGGGCTGAGCGGGAACCGTGCTTCCGCAGAGGTAGGGGAGCCAGCAGGCCAGCGGTGGATGAACGCAATGCCCTCGCCTGGGTGTAGGGACTGATCAGAGCCTGAAGGTACGGAGGTGCCGTTCCCCTCACAGCTCCGTAGGCAAGCACCATGGTCTTGTAGCAGATGCGAGCTTCAACTGGAAGCCAGTGGAGTGTGCGGAGGAGCGGGGTGACGTGAGAGAACTTGGGAAGGTTGAATTATAACCTGGAAGGATTTGAACTGGCTGAATATGTGAAAAGAAAGCGTGAGAATTAAATTTAGGCAAGCCGATGATGATCTCTTATGTCAGCGCATTTTACTGTTTTAATTTCAGAAGGAGAGAGATATCTCGCTGCCCTGAGGTGAAAGTATTGCGTTAAAAAGTCCTTAATTTAGCTGTGGTTTAATGGATGACAGGCATGGTTTAAGAAAACCTTACTAGGGTGTGGGGAACCCAGGCCTCTCTCTAATTCTGGTTCTCTCTAATTCTGTTTCTCTCTAATTCTGTTTCTATCTAATTATGTTTCTCTCTAATTCTATTTATCTCTAATTCTGTTTCTCTCTAATTCTGTTTCTCTCTAATTCTGTTTCTCTCTAATTCTGGTTCTCTCTAATTCTGTTTCTTTCTAATTCTGTTTCTCTTTAATTCTGTTTCTCTCTAATTCTGTTTCTCTCTAATTCTGTTTCTCTCTAATTCTGTTTCTCTCCAATTCTGTTTCTCTCTCATTCTGTTTCTCTCTCATTCTGAATCTAATATGACAGCCACACCTAAAGATGACTGCAACAGATACACATACTAATCTCTCTCTCTTTGACTTTCTTCTCTACAGGAAAGAGGAACTCTGTGCTCCAACACAAAGTCACCCAGAACTCAGGAGCTGGGAACCTCCTGGAGAACGAGATCATCCAGAGGATCGTACAGCACGACCGGGACATGGCCATCCAGAGCAACATCTCTCCCCTGTACCTGGATCCCCCATCCCCCACCTCCACCCCGGGGGTCATCTGGGCTCCCTTGGTCCAGGGCCCCCTCCAGGCTGCTGCAGCCACCACCTCCCTGGCTCTGGCCTACTCCCACTCCCAGCTCCACGCCCAGCTCCCTCCGGTCCTCTTCCACCGTCCTGTCTCTGTCTCCGGGTCATTCAAGGATCCTAGAGGTCACCGTCTGCAGAGGGGCGTGTTTGTGGGCGTGTCCAGTGGCTGTGGCTCCGGGGCTGCATCCCCGGCCGGTTCTGTGAAGTTCCGTTCTGGAGTGGACACTCCGATATTAGCCTCGCTCCGGGCGCAGCATCTAGTCTCCACCGCCTCCTCCATGTCTCCTCTGTCACCTATGACCTCCATGTACCAGCCAACCTCCTCCATCACCTCCACCAACTTCCAGGCCCAGCCCAGCAGTGCCTCTCTCTTCCCCCTGGGCCAGGCCTCCATCCGGGGGTATCCACCCTCCTCCTCCTCCTCCTCCTGCATGGCCCAGCACCACCCCCACCACCCCTACGGCCCACCAGGGACCCACCAGCAGGGGGCATCAGGGAGGCTGAGATTCCCAGCCCACTCAGCCCCTTCTGGTTCCACCCTAAGCCCTCTCATCTGTAGCTCTGTCAGCCCTATCCTGAACCAGCTACAGAACTCTTATTCTCACACTGCCAGCGCTCAGCAGCACGTCCAGATGGGACCTGGTCATCAGGAGAGAGCAGGCCACCTCCTCCTCCCCCACTCCCGCTGCCCCTACACCACCACCGGCCCTAGCAACCCCACCCAACACCACAGCTCCAGTGGGTTTCTGTCTATGTCTATCCCAGAGCAGGCCGGCGTTGGAGGTGTTGGAGGCCCACCCTCCCTGGTGCATCACAGTCCGGCAGGCCTCCACCCCGGCCTCCTCCCACAGGTTCTCCCGGAGCACCCTGCCCATTCTTCCCACTCTGCCCTGGCCTCGCTGGCCCAGTACGGGTCAGGGGATGTCTCCCCGTCCTGCACCCCACCGCTAACACACAGCCCCACCGTCCAGAGTCCGCTGACAGGCAGGACGGTGCTTTACCATCGTCACCACAGCCAGCTCCATAGCCAACCCTCCAGCGCCATGGGCTCTCACAGCTCCCTCACCCCAGAGACATCATGCCCTCCCCAGGTAGATGGGAGAGGGCAGAGGGCAGAGTCCCTGGTGGATCTCTTCACGCAGGATGTCAGGACTATCTCCACTGTTTCCACCTCGGGCTCACGCAGCTATCTGCCTCAAGAAGGGTCTCTCTCCATACCGTCTCCCTCCATACCGTCTCCCTCCATACCGTCTCCCTCCATACCGTCTCTCTCCATACCGTCTCCCTCCATACCGTCTCCCTCCATACCGTCTCTCTCCATACCGTCTCTCTCCATGCCGTCTCTCTCCATACCGTCTCTCTCCATACCGTCTCCCTCCATACCGTCTCCCTCCATACCGTCTCCCTCCATGCCGTCTCCCTCCATGCCGTCTCTCTCCATACCGTCTCCCTCCATACCGTCTCCCTCCATACCGTCTCCCTCCATACCGTCTCTCTCCATACCGTCTCCCTCCATACCGTCTCTCTCCATACCATCTCCCTCCATACCGTCTCCCTCCATACCGTCTCCCTCCATACCGTCTCTCTCCATACCGTCTCTCTCCATACCGTCTCCCTCCATACCGTCTCCCTCCATACCGTTTCCCTCCATACCGTCTCCCTCCATACCGTCTCTCTCCATACCGTCTCCCTCCATACCGTCTCCCTCCATACCGTCTCCCTCCATACCGTCTCCCTCCATACCGTCTCCCTCCATACCGTCTCTCTCCATACCGTCTCCCTCCATACAGTCTCTCTCCATACCGTCTCCCTCCATACCGTCTCACCTCCATACCTGCTCCTCTCTTCCCATGGTGGTGGGTAGCAGTAATAAACTCGACAGCCCCATCCCAGGGCACGCCACCCCTCTGAGTCACTACACTCCCATGGGATCTGAACCTCCAACTCCCATGAGCCAAGGAGCACCGACCTCTTCGCATCCCAACCCCAGTCGCCCTGCTACCCCGGCCAAGACCTCCGAGGCAGAGTACACAGTCTCCGAACTCCCCTCCAACTTGTGAGGTTTAAACACACCCCCCTGCGATGCCTGAACTATGGGGAAATTGTCTTCAGTATTTTGCATTGTGTTTTTTAATCACTATTGTGAGTTTTTTTTTTTCAAGGAGGGTGTGAGTGAGTGCATATCTATAGGAGGAAAAAGACTTAGGACAAAGATGTATTTTTAATGCAGAGTGAATGAACAGTGAGTTCCCGGCGGGCGAAACCAGTTCTGGTTGTAAGCGATTGGTAATGATGTCATTTCAACCAGCTTTGCCCGCTGAGTTAAGTATTTTTCTACAGTACAATGCTACTACTGTTCTATGTTGAGGAGGTACTGTACCAATATTACATTTACATTTTTACATTTTTTTGTCATATGGATTGTTGGATAATATTAAACCACAAGAAAGTATATTGACCAATTTCCGATCACATACAATGTATATTCTAGCCTATATCCTCACGTTGTAATTTTGTGTTAAAGTATTTGTTTGACAGCTGTTGTTCAGGCATATTTATCTAACCTTTAACCCTATAGAGATTATTTTAAGTTTGGAATAACACCAAAAATATGTACCTTTTTGTTTATATGATTATATATTCTCAGTGCATTGTGGGAACCTGTTGTGGAAGTGTGGAGAATGTGAGGCCACCCAAAGAGACTTGATAGCAAAGTAAAGAACTGTGACTGAACTGCACTTTTGTAATTTCAGAGATTAACTGAAAAATGTAGATTGTATTTCTTCCAATATCTTGTTTCAGCCATATTGGACGGATCCTTGTGTATGTTTTCTAAGAATATACACTTCCATACTGTATACATTTTTAGCTAGCCTAGTTATCAAACATATTATCTTATCAAAAGACATGAATGTATGTTTTTGGCAAGTGACTGTGGATTTTAAAGTAACAGTTTGGAAATGAATCATTGGGGTTTGGATGAAGAAATACGGTAAGCCTTGTGAGAATACAGTAATCCTTGTGAGAATACAGTAATCCTTGTGAGAATACAGTAAGGAAAAAGGTTGCATTTAGAAAATAAGTCATTCAGCTTTGGCCATTGTCTGTCTGTCATATTTCCTGCAAGGCACCTCCTCTGCCTACACACACTCACACACACCACACACACACACACACACCATTCTCTATTTTAACAACTTCTACCATTGTAGTCTGAACATTAGCTACAGAATGATAACCTTGTTTCCCCTATGGGATGATAAACGTTCAGAGAGTATACAGAGGTACAGGGCCTTGCAAAAGTATTCATCCCCCTTGGCGTTTTTCCTATTTTGTTGCATTACAACCTGTAATTTAAATTGATTTTTATTTGGATTTCATATAATGGACATACACAAAATAGTCCAAATTGGTGAAGTGAAATTAAAAAAATAACTTGTTTCAAAAAATGCTAAAAAATAAATAACGGAAAAGTGGTGCGTGCATATGTATTCACCCCATTTGCTATGAAGCCCCTAAATAAGATCTGGTGCAATCAGAAGTCACATACAGTGGGGAGAACAAGTATTTGATACACTGCCAATTTTGCAGGTTTTCCTACTTACAAAGCATGTAGAGGTCTGTCATTTTTATCATAGGTACACTTCAACTGTGAGAGACGGAATCTAAAACAAAAATCCAGAAAATCACATTGTATGATTTTTAAGTAATTCATTTTCATTTTATTGCATGACATAAGTATTTGATCCATCAGAAAAGCAGAACGTAATATTTGGTACAGAAACCTTTGTTTGCAATTACAGAGATCATACGTTTCCTGTAGGTCTTGACCAGGTTTGCACACACTGCAGCAGGGATTTTGGCCCATTCCTCCTTACAGACCTTCTCCAGATCCTTCAGGTTTCGGGGCTGTCGCTGGGCAATACGGACTTTCAGCTCCCTCCAAAGATTTTCTATCGGGTTCAGGTCTGGAGACTGGCTAGGCCACTCCAGGACCTTGAGATGCTTCTTACGGAGCCACTCCTAAGTTTCCCTGGCTGTGTGTTTCGGGTCGTTGTCATGCTGGAAGACCCAGCCACGACCCATCTTCAATGCTCTTACTGAGGGAAGGAGGTTGTTGGCCAAGATCTCGCGATACATGGCCCCATCCATCCTCCCCTCAATACGGTGCAGTCGTAGGTTTTCTTGAGACTGTGGTCCCAGCTCTCTTCAGGTCATTGACCAGGTCCTGCCGTGTAGTTCTGGGCTGATCCCTCACCTTCCTCATGATCATTGATGCCCCACGAGGTGAGATCTTGCATGGAGCCCCAGACCGAGGGTGATTGATCGTCATCTTGAACTTCTTCCATCAAATACTTATGTCATGCAATAAAATGCAAATGAATTACTTAAAAATCATACAATGTGATTTTCTGGATTTTTGTTTTAGATTCCGTATCTCACAGTTGAAGTGTACCTATGCTAAAAATTACAGACCTCTACATGCTTTCTAAGTAGGAAAACCTGCAAAATCGGCAGTGTATCAAATACTTGTTCTCCCCACTGTAATTAGTTAAATAAAGTCCACCTGTGTGCAATCTAAGTGTCATATGATCTCAGTATATATACACCTTTTCTGAAAGGCCCCAGAGTCTGCAACACCACTAAGCAAGGGGCAACACCAAGCAAGCGGCACCATGAAGAGCAAGGAGCTGTCCAAACAGGTCAGGGACAAAGTTGTGGAGAAGTACAGATCAGGGTTGGGTTATAAAAAAATATCAGAAACTTTGAACATCCCACAGAGCACCATTAAATCCATTATAAAAAATGGAAAGAATATGGCACCACAACAAACCTGCCAAGAGAGGGCTGCCCACCAAAACTCACAGACCAGGCAAGGAGGGCATTAATCAGAGAGGCAACAAAGAGACCAAAGATAACCCTGAAGGAGCTGCAAAGCTCCACAGCAGAGATTGGAGTATCTGTCCATAGGACCACTTTAAGCCTCCACAGAGCTGGGCATTATGGAAGAGTGGCCAGAAAAAAGCCATTGCTTAACGAACAAAAAAATAAGCTAACACGTTTGGTGTTTGCCAAAATGCATGTGGGAGACTCCCCAAACATATGGAAGAAGGTACACTGGTCAGATGAGACTAAAATGTAGCTTTTTGGCCATCAAGGAAAACGCTATATCTGGCGCAAACCCAACACCTCTCATCACCCCGAGAACACCATCCCCACAGTGAAGCATGGTGGTGGCAGCATCATGCTGTGGGGATGTTTTTTATTGGCAAGGACTGGGAAACTGGTCAGAATTGAAGGAATGATGGATGGCACTAAATACAGGGAAATTCTTGAGGGAAACCTGTTTCAGTCTTCCAGAGATTTGAGACTGGGACGGAGGTTCACCTTCCAGCAGGACAATGACCCTAAGCATACTGCTAATGCAACACCCGAGTGGTTTAAGGGGAAACATTTAAATGTCTTGGAATGGCCTAGTCAAAGCCCAGACCTCAATCCAATTGAGAATATTTTGCATCTTCAAAGTGGTAGGCATGTTGTGTAAATCAAATGATACATACCCCCCCCAAAAAAATCAATTTTAATTCCAGGTTGTAAGGCAAGAAAATAGGAAAAATGCCAAGGGGGGTGAATTCTTTCGCAAACCACTGTACATCTGAGGTCTGTGTGTGGACTGGGTGGAATGACTCTACGCAGTAATCTTTGTGTTTGTGTGGCTTAACAGACAGTACAGACAGAGGAACGGTGAATTTAATTACAGCTCTTTGTCCATAACAACAGTGGATAGATGGGTAATAGAGACTTTCGCTTGACCTAATCAGGCACCAATCAGAAGAGAACAGACCGAAACAGGGAGGGACTATCTGGACTTTCCATTGTGTGCCCTAATGAACAAGACTCAGGTTTGGATACACAAGGGGCTCTATTCAATCTGGATCACTGAAGCGTTACAGATTCCGAGATGGAAATGTAAAGGTAATTTCCGATTGCGCCGACATATGCAGCGTTGACCGTGAATGCAGTCTCAGCTAACGCGGGAACATGCGCTTTAAAATTCAATCACGCTGTAACGCTGAATTTCCACTATACGGATTGAACAGAGCCCAAGGTCTTTGAATGGTGTCAACATTGGACAGTAAAATGTCAGAGAGACAACGATGCACTGAGATTGACCTGATGATGTTTATTGCACCAATCAAAGGGTCAGAAGATGTTACTTTCAGAACACAGATGATAAACTCCTGGGTGTCATTTTTCTGTATATTTTACTTTTGTTTCGTTGTTTTATGATTTAAGATGATCTAATCATTATTATTATTATCTTATTTAAGATTTGACACCTGTTGACAAACTGCTGTTACATATTGTCAAGTATTTCCATACAAAGTTTACTATCCCCTTATCCATTTATGAAAATGATTGTTCTGGTCTTCTTGACAACGTTCTCTAAATCATGTTGTCCACAGACATAGGAATGAGACATCTGTTGAATTGATCATGATTGATCAATGATTAACTCTTATTTTGAAAAGGTTACTTTTATTCTGAAAAGGTCAACAAACCCAGGCCTCTAGATTTCACCCAATATCTACATATCCATACATCCTGCTATTTGTGTATATTATTTCAGATGTTTATGTTTGACTATTTTATTTATCTGATCTCTGACCTGGGCGAATATTAAACTGATCACAAGGTCATGCCCTTGAGAATCCTCCTAGCATTTTTTTTGTCCATTAAAATAACATCAAACACTCTGATGTATTTGTCCTCTTGCTCAGTTGTGCACCGGGGCCTCCCACTCCTCTTTCTATTCTGGTTAGAGACCGTTTGCGCTGTTCTGTGAAGGGAGTAGTACACATCGTTGTACGAGATCTTCAGTTTCTTGGCAATTTCTCACATGGAATAGCCTTCAATTCTCAGAACAAGAATAGACTGACGAGTTTCAGAAGAAACTTCTTTGTTTCTGGCCATTTTGAGCCTGTAATCGAACCCACAATTGCTGATGCTCCAGATACTCAACTAGTCTCAATAAGGTCAGTTTTATTGCTTCTTTAAATCAGCAAAACTGTTTTCAGCTGTGCTAACATAATTGCAAAAGGGTTTTCTAATGGTCAATTAGCCTTTTAAAATGATAAACTTGGATTAGCAAACACAACGTGCCATTGGAACACAGGACTGATGGTTGCTGATAATGGGCCTCTGTACGCCTATGTACAGTATATATTCCATTAGAAATCAGCCGTTTCCAGCTACAATAGCCATTTACAACATTAACAATGTCTACACTGCATTTCTGATCAATTTGATGTTATTTTAATGGACAAAGAAATTGCTTTTCTTTCGAAAAACAAGGACATTTCTAAGTGACCCCAACCTTTGAACGGTAGTGTATATTTTTTAGAATAATATTGAATCGGATGCAATAATAAAATCACACTTCTAGTGAATGACTAGTATCTGTCTATGATGTTGTGTTTCTCTGTATGAATATGAGCAGTGGGTAGGTAATGGCGTGAGATTTGAACATCTGTTGAAATGCCATTGGAAAGTCGCAGAGCTTTAATCTGGATTACAATTGTGTTTCTAACTGCACCGTGTTGCCATGTCAAATGGAGAGGATTATATTCTTTCATTTTTATTTCATGCCATTATTTCTGTCATTTAATATAAAGAAAATGATCTGACATGTACACAATCGAAAAGATTTGATGATTTCATTCTGTAGATATTCATACATGTCCAACAAAACGTATGCCACTGCTATTGGTAATTTTCTGATTACTGGTACCATTTTCTCTAACCCTCTGCCTGTAAAGAAGCCATCTGACCAGTTTAGAAGTGCCTTGCTCAAAGGCACATCAACAGATTTTTTACCTAGTCGGCTCTGGGGATTAGAACCAGCGACCTTTACGGTTACTGGCACAACGCTCTTAACCACTAAGCTACCTGCCGCCCCGGTTTAGAACATACCGTAAGATTGTCAAGGTCATGTATCCGTGCCACGCTAACGTACACACTTGTTAATGGGTGTGTTTCTCTGTGGCTTTGATGGATAAACTAAATGCCTTCAGCTGGATGGTTTGAACGCCGCTCTGGTACTTCTGCAAAGAACCACTAGATGGTGTGAGACTTCTCTGTAAGATGTTAGATTGTTATTATTGCCTATGAAAGACAGGAAGTAAAACATTTGACATTTATTCAAGCAATATTGAGTAGAATATATACTTGTGCTTGTTCTACATTTTGTAGCACATGACTTAGCTCTGGTCCAGGGCGTGACTACAACTACACAAGTACACATGGCTGAATTACCTGGTATACCTTCCCCAGTTGTGTAGTGGGGGGCATATGCAGTTATACGCCATATATCCACTTTCTTTTTGTGGGCATTGCAAATGCTCACTTCATAATCCCCATGATGTGTATCAAAGTAGTGTAGTGGATGTATATGACATATCAATTCATATGGCTGATGGAATAGATCAGAATGCTTAGCTTAAGACGTTGATGATGGTCCTCTGTAGCTCAGCTGGTAGAGCGCGGCACTTGTAACGCCAGGGTAGTGGGTTCGATCTCCGGGACCACCCCATACGTAAAAATGTATGCACACATGACTGTAAGTCGCTTTGGATAAAAGCGTCTGCTAAATGACGTATTCTTATTATTTATTCACGTTTGAAAACCTGCAATGTGCACAGGGCGGTATTCCTCTGCGCAAATCCGTTCGAAAATGCGCATGGCACATGTTAACTAGATTTCCGTCCAATTGGCGACAGATTTTCATGCGAATGTTCTAGAATCCACATAAAGAAAATATGCGCATTTTCCCACCGGTGGTGTATTTGCACCAAACGGACTACTTGCGGATAAAATCAGTGCTTGATGATGTAGTGCACACATAACGTACTTTTCCGCTTAAGTTTTACATGTACCGCATAAAAATCTAAAGTTCAATGTGTTTTCATCGCATTTTCAACTCTACTAACTGTAAATCGCTCTGGATAAGAGCGTCTGCTAAATGACTAAAATGTAAATGTACTGATAGTTTTGTCACAAAAACTGTTGCTTTAAATAGCAAATGTGTCTACTCTGTTCTTGGCATGTGAGCTCTAGTCCAGGGTTTCCCAAACTGGGTCCTGGGTGGACGTTTTGGTTTTTGCCCTAACACTGTGGGGCAGGACCGAGTTTGGGAAACCCTGCTCTAACCAATAGCTCTCACATACAGTGTGGGCAGGCTAGTCTACATGATGAGATTATTATAAAAATGTAGATTTTAATGGTAGGTTTATTTGAACAGTGAGAGACAGAATAACAACAAAGAAATCCAGAAAAACGCATGTCAAAAATGTTATAAATTGATTTCCATTTTAATGAGGGAAATAAGTATTTGACCCCTCTGCAAAACATGACTTAGTACTTGGTGGCAAAACCCTTGTTGGCAATCACAGAGGTCAGACGTTTCTTGTAGTTGGCCACCAGGTTTGCACACATCTCAGGAGGGATTTTGTCCCACTCCTCTTTGCAGATCTTCTCCAAGTCATTAAGGTTTCGAGGCTGTCGTTTGGCAACTCGAACCTTCAGCTCCCTCCACAGATTATCTATGGGATTAAGGTCTGGAGACTGGCTAGGCCACTCCAGGACCTTAATGTGCTTCTTCTTGAGCCACTCCTTTGTTGCCTTGGCCGTGTGTTTTGGGTCATTGTTATGCTGGAATACCCATCCACGACCCATTTTCAATGCCCTGGCTGAGGGAAGGAGGTTCTCACCCTAGATTTGACGGTACATGGCCCCGTCCATCGTCCCTTGGATGCGGTGAAGTTGTCCTGTCCCCTTAGCAGAAAAAAAACCCCAAAGCATAATGTTTCCACCTCCATGTTTGACAGTGGGGATGGTGTTCTTGGGGTCATAGGCAGCATTCCTCCTCCTCCAAACACGGCGAGTTGAGTTGATGTCAATGAGCTCCATTTTGGTCTCATCTGACCACAACACTTTCATCCAGTTCTCCTCGGAATCATTCAGATGTTCATTGGCAAACTTGTATATGTGCTTTCTTGAGCAGGGGGACCTTGCGGCTGCTGCAGGATTTCAATCCTTCACGGCGTAGTGTGTTACCAATTGTTTTCTTGGTGACTATGGTCCCAGCTGCCTTGAAATCATTGACAAGATCCTCCTGTGTAGTTCTGGGCTGATTCCTCACCGTTCTCATGATCACTGCAACTCCACGAGGTGAGATCTTGCATGGAGCCCCAGGCCGAGGGAGATTGACAGTCTTTTGTGTTTCTTCCATTTGCGAATAATCGCACCAACTGTTGTCACCTTCTCACCAAGCTGCTTGGCGATGGTCTTGTAGCCCATTCCAGCCTTGTGTAGGTCTACAATCTTGTCCCTGACATCCTTGGAGAGCTCTTTGGTCTTGGCCATGGTGGAGAGTTTGGAATCTGATTGATTGGTTGCTTCTGTGGACAGTTGTCTTTTATACAGGTAACACATTGAGATTAGGAGCACTCCCTTTAATAGTGTGCTCCTAATCTCAGCTCGTTACCTGTATAAAAGACACCTGGGAGCCAGAAATCTTTCTGATTGAGAGGGGGTCAAATACTTATTTCCCTCATTAAAATGCAAATCAATTTATAACATTTTTGACATGCGTTTTTCTGGATTTTGTTGTTGTTATTCTGTCTCTCACTGTTCAAATAAACCTACCATTAAAATTATAGACTGATCATTTCTTTGTCAGTGGGCAAATGTACAAAATCAGCAGGGGATCAAATACTTTTTTCGCTCACTGTATGTCACTGTTTCTCATAGAATTTATGGTAAAATTAGAGTATACCCACTTCTCCAGGCACCACTACACCACTGACCTGCCTCCCTGACCTGGGCTGCGTTCAGTACGAGAAAACGGTGCGCAAACATTAAATTAAACGGAAACTATGCTGTTCTGCACGACCATTTGAAAAAACGGGGAGGGATTGGGTTGTGGTTTCAAAGTGAAGTACGTCACTCATTGCTTCAAGCCACACCCCGGGCTCCCACCAAACGGAGAAAACATACCTCAAAGTATGTTCAAGAACACTGAAGAACGTTTAGGGGAAACGTGTCGTTCAATACAAACGTTGAATGGAACTGAACGCACCCCAGAGGTGTACAAAGAGTAGGATCAGATACACTTTGGTGTTTTGCTCCAGAATTAGGGAACACTTTCAACTGAGACCACTAAGTGTATGTCATCTCTTATGTAAATGATTATATCATAGTTGCTGAAATAAAGCCTAAAAAACACAATACCACCGGAGGGTTCTAAAGTCGCTTCATAATTCCTCATAACTCGGATAAATTCATTTTCGTTGCCCATCTTTGGTTGTCGAAAAAGGATAAAATGTTGCGTGGGAAATCTAAAGCTTCAAGATTCCTTATATCACTCATTATTTCAAAACAGAAGTTGCATATCCCTCATTTACATAATGTACCCTTTTATTGCACATGGTGTACACAGGAAACAGACATTTTCTGACTTACAATGAATGCACTGTTACTGACTGAAACATACTCAGTTCCCCCTGACTTTATGTCTGTGTTTCTATGACAATAACACACATATACAGTCTATTGGCACATGGAGGCAGCGGTGGAATCCAAAGCTCAGAAGCCACACCCCAGATGGTTTAAAAAGAAGGAAAACTAAAAGGTATGGTTCAATATTGGCATAAGAAATGTCATTATATCATGTGTTAAATGAACCATACAGTCACCACACCAACATCTGAGGTAAACAAAAGCAACTCAACTTCCATAGTGTATCTTTAAAAGAGGGGGGGGGGGGGGGAAAAACACACAACAGCGGAGAGAGTCAGGTGTTCATCTTTTTAATGGATGGAAACCCAGTCATGCCAGATCCCTTAGCACTCCAGATCAGCAACAACATGAACACCACCGTACCTTTAACTTGAACATGTCAGTGGAGTCTTACCTGTCTACCAGGTGAGGAGAAGACCCACATAGAGCAGGAGCCCCATTATATTCCTAATCCACATCAACGTACTGTACCATGAAGCAACTGACACCGAGTGGCTCTGACATGGAGACGTGTGATGCCAGTGCAACGGACACATAGAACAACCTGCACTTCCTATTGTTCAGCATGCAAACTCAGTCAGGCAGGTGTGTGTGTGTGCTTTCAGTAGGGTGTGTAACCTCTTGAAGGATGACTTGGACATAGTAGATACCGTAGATGACACACCTATGTAACAATAACATAGGAATTAAGGAGTGTTGGAAAGTGACTGTCTGTGTATGAATGGAACCACCCAAAAAGTCCTTTGAAGAAGTGGCCTGGTGTTGGTGTTGAGTTCTATTAGTATTTTAGCTTGTCGTCTTGGTTAAAAGGTGGAGTCTAGACAAATAGATGTCTTCTGCTAGGGGGAGGGGTTATAGGAACAGGAGAGTGGTATCTGGGAGGAGTTATCGGAACAGGAGAAGGGTAAGGGGGAGGAGTTCTAGGAACAGGAGAAGGGTAAGGGGGAGGAGTTCTAGGAACAGGAGAAGTGTAAGGGGGAGGAGTTCTAGGAACAGGAGAAGGGTAAGGGGGAGGAGTAATGACCTTTTGAGTTAGTTCAAGGAACAAGCACAACGCGCATGGTGTTGGTGTACCCAGAGCCTGGACGCCATCCGGTCACAACAATGATAACATCTCCAGACTTGAAGAACTGACGGTGCTTGCCTGGAGGGAAGAGGGGAGAGAGGGGTGTTAATGGCTGGTCTTTGGTGGGGCTCCAGTGCTATAAGGATGTCTTCAACCATAGAAAATGCATGAGTGATATTTGCTAAATCATACGGTAATGTACTTTTTAGGGAACTCTAAAATCTTATCATATACACCGCAATTTGAGTTGTGGTCTTTCTGTACGAAACGTGCTCTACAAATAATGTTCAGTATTACTATTTAAACATTAGAACTGAAATGTGATGTCATTACTCACCGATCTCTAAGGCGAAGTTGACGCGGAGGTCGACATCCTCGGCCCAGACATCGTTGGCAGGCTTGGTGTACAGCACGGGGTAGATACCGCGGTACAGATGGGCCTGGCGGGCAGTCTGACCGCAGCGGGTCACAGCGATGATGGGGGCACGGGGCCTGTACCTGGACAGCAGGTGGGCGGACCTAGAACCAGACACAGGAAGGAACAGCAGGTTACGGTGTGGAATAAAAACGTATATCGCTATGTGAAACTTAAAACCGTAATTATTATGTAGCACATTAAAATACTTCTATAAAGGGGAAGACACTCTTATATTATAATAATGATTATAATAATTATACTGTATCTAATGTAACACTGTATTAATCCTAGATCCAAACTCCTGAAAGCAGAACTGTAGGTCGACAGAATTCTATCAAAATGTTGTCACATTTAGTACACAGCTGGCTACTGGACAGTTTGTCCATACCAGAGGAGGCTGGTGGTAGGAGCTATAGGAGGACAGGTTCATTGTAATGGCTGGACTGGAATAAATGGAACACAAATCAAACATATGGAAACCATGTTCCATATATTCCATTCCAGCCATTACCATGAGCCCATCCTCCTATAGATCCTACCACCAGCCTCCTCTGGTCAATAATGTATAGTGGCGCGGGGTGAATCTGAACGTTGAATGGAGTAGGAAAGGAGTGAGGGAGAGGAGTGGAGTGGAGTGGGAGAGGAGTGGAGAGGAGAGGAGAGGGAGTGGAGTGGAGAGTAGTAGAGAGAGGAGTGGAGGTGGAGTGGGAGTGGAGTGGAGAGGGAGTGGAGAGGAGAGGGAGTAGAGTGGAGAGGAGAGGGAGTGGAGTGGAGTGGGAGTGGAGTGGAGAGGGAGTGGAGTGGAGAGGGAGTGGAGTGGAGTGGGAGTGGAGTGGAGTGGGAGTGGAGTGGAGTGGGAGTGGAGTGGAGAGGGAGTGGAGTGGAGAGGGAGTGGAGTGGAGTGGAGTGGAGTGGGAGTGGAGTGGAGAGGGAGTGGAGTGGAGAGGGAGTGGAGTGGAGAGGGAGTGGAGTGGAGAGGGAGTGGAGTGGAGTGGGAGTGGAGTGGAGAGTAGTAGAGAGAGGAGTGGAGTGGAGAGGAGGTGGAGAGGGAGTGGAGTGGAGTGGAGTGGAGCGGGAGTGGAGAGGGAGTGGAGTGGAGTGGAGAGGGAGTGGAGTGGAGTGGAGAGGGAGTGGAGAGGGAGTGGAGTGGAGAGTAGTAGAGAGAGGAGTGGAGGTGGAGTGGGAGTGGAGTGGAGAGGGAGTGGAGAGGAGAGGGAGTAGAGTGGAGAGGAGAGGGAGTGGAGTGGAGTGGGAGTGGAGTGGAGTGGAGAGGGAGTGGAGTGGAGAGGGAGTGGAGTGGAGAGTAGTAGAGAGAGGAGTGGAGGTGGAGTGGGAGTGGAGTGGAGAGGGAGTGGAGAGGAGAGGGAGTAGAGTGGAGAGGAGAGGGAGTGGAGTGGGAGAGGAGAGGGAAAGGAGTGGAGAGGAGAGGAGAGGGAGTGGAGTGGAGAGGGAGTGGAGTGGAGAGTAGTAGAGAGAGGAGTGGAGGTGGAGTGGGAGTGGAGTGGAGAGGGAGTGGAGAGGAGAGGGAGTAGAGTGGAGAGGAGAGGGAGTGGAGTGGAGTGGGAGTGGAGTGGAGAGGGAGTGGAGTGGAGAGGGAGTGGAGTGGGAGTGGAGTGGAGTGGGAGTGGAGTGGAGTGGAGAGGGAGTGGAGTGGAGAGGGAGTGGAGTGGAGAGGGAGTGGAGTGGAGAGGGAGTGGAGTGGAGTGGAGAGGGAGTGGAGTGGAGAGGGAGTGGAGTGGAGAGGGAGTGGAGTGGAGTGGGAGTGGAGTGGAGAGGGAGTGGAGTGGAGAGTAGTAGAGAGAGGAGTGGAGGTGGAGTGGAGTGGAGAGGAGGTGGAGAGGGAGTGGAGTGGAGTGGAGCGGGAGTGGAGAGGAGAGGGAGTGGAGTGGAGTGGAGAGGGAGTGGAGTGGAGTGGAGAGGGAGTGGAGTGGAGAGGGAGTGGAGTGGAGTGGAGAGGGAGTGGAGTGGAGTGGAGAGGGAGTGGAGTGGAGAGTAGTAGAGAGAGGAGTGGAGGTGGAGTGGAGTGGAGAGGAGGTGGAGAGGGAGTGGAGTGGAGTGGAGCGGGAGTGGAGTGGAGTGGGAAAGGAGTGGAGTGGAGTGGGAAAGGAGTGGAGTGGAGAGGAGAGGGAGTAGAGAGGAGAGGGAGTAGAGAGGAGAGTAGTAGAGAGAGGAGTGGAGTGGAGCGAAGTGGAAAGGGAGTGGAGAGGAGAGGGAGAGCAGTGAGGGAGAGGAGAGGGAAGGAGTGGGAGAGGGAGAGGGAGAGCTGGAGGAGGGGAGTGGGAGAGGGAGAGCTGGAGGAGGGGAGTGGGAGAGGGAGAGCTGGAGGAGGGGAGTGGGAGAGGGAGAGCTGGAGGAGGGGAGTGGGAGAGTATTGGATTGGAGAGGAGTGAGGGACAGGAGAGCAGTGGAGAGGAGTGGATTGGAGTAGAGAGGAGTGGAGAGGAGTGAGTGACAGGAGAGGAGAGTAGTGGAGAGTTATATTTAACTTCCTAAATGTCAGGGTTCAGGACTGTAAAGGTTGGGAACTAGAGGATCCCAGATCGTGTGCTGCTGGGAAAGTTGGCTCACCTAATACAAGTCATGGGTCTCTGCTTTAGGGCTGAGGTCAGAGGGAGGGATGGGAGAGTTCTGGTGACACACTAACCTAAGAATGTACTCTTAAGGAATGCAGGCGAGCCTACCGTTACTCCTTAAGGTTCAGGGACCTTATGTTATTTTCAGAGGTAGACTGGCTGTGGAAGCCAAAACATAAAACCCCTTTACTTTCATATCACATCAAAATAATTTCACAAATGCTAAATATACACTTATTGTACAGAGTTTTAACCGGCTTTACCACAGTTGCAGCCAACAGTATTTTTCAGTGACAACACACTTCTGGCGACCTTCTTCCGTTACACACGGGTGTTCGGAGCATGCTAGATAGCTAATTAGCACAGGTGGTCACCTTTCTCTTCCGTCTGTAACCCTATAAAGGTCTGTAGTAATTTAACCTTTTGCTTTCTTGCTGATATGAAAGATACGTTCCTTATGTTTCCAAAACCAATACCACAAACGATGCGTGTTCACGTTTAGAGCGAGCGTAGGGGCTCTTAACAAAAGTCCCCAAGGAAGAAAACACTTTCATCAAAATAGGCGCTAAAGGTGGTTAGCATCTATGAATTGGGCTGGGGTGAGAGGGGAAAGATGATGGGAGAGTTCTAGGTCTCTGCTACAGGGCTGGGGCGAGGGGGAAGGATGATGGGAGAGTTCTGGGTCTCTGCTACAGGGCTGGGGTTTTAGGGAGAGTTCTGGGTCTCTGATACAGGGATGGGGTGAGAGGGAGAGTTCTAGGTCTCTGCTACAGGGCTGGGGTGAGGGGGAAGGATGATGGGAGAGTTCTGGGTCTCTGCTACAGGGCTGGGGTTTTAGGGAGAGTTCTGGGTCTCTGATACAGGGGTGGGGTGAGAGGGAGAGTTCTGGGTCTCTGCTACATGGCTGGGGCGAGGGGGAAGGATGATGGGAGAGTTCTGGGTCTCTGCTACAGGGCTGGGGTTTTAGGGAGAGTTCTGGGTCTCTGATACAGGGGTGGGGTGAGAGGGAGAGTTCTGGGTCTCTGCTACATGGCTGGGGCGAGGGGGAAGGATGATGGGAGAGTTCTGGGTCTCTGCTACAGGGCTGGGGTTTTAGGGAGAGTTCTAGGTCTCTGCTACAGGGCTGGGGTGAGAGGGAGAGTTCTGGGTCTCTGCTACAGGGCTGGGGCGAGAGGGAAGGATGATGGGAGAGTTCTGGGTCTCTGATACAGGGCTGGGGCGAGAGGGAAGGATGATGGGAGAGTTCTAGGTCTCTGCTACAGGGCTGGGGCGAGAGGGAGAGTTCTGGGTCTCTGATACAGGGATGGGGCGAGAGGGAGAGTTCTGGGTCTCTGATACAGGGCTGGGGTTTTAGGGAGAGTTCTGGGTCTCTGATACAGGGATGGGGCGAGAGGGAGAGTTCTGGGTCTCTGCTACAGGGCTGGGGCGAGAGGGAAGGATGATGGGAGAGTTATGGTGACACACTAACGACGACACTGTGCACAGTGGCAGAGAAGGACTGTGTTGCAATAGCTTGTGGTTCTTGTGAATAGGAACTGAAAATGAGTACAGAACGGAACATGTTCCCTCTCTTGCGTTCTCAGATTAAAAATCAACAAAAATCTCCAATGCGTAACCAGACTAGCACAGCACAGCTCAGCTCGGCTCGGCTTGGTTCAGCTCAGTAGTGTGAACAGGGTATTTGACTGGGCTTAGAGAAGGTGTCCATAACGCCATGTACATGTCTGTCCTTCCCCCTCAGGAGTAGGTTTGAGAAGTACAGAGGGTTTTGCTGTGTGGCTCTCTGATTGGTTCGTACCTGCCAGACTTGGTGAGCACGATGATGGCGCTGGCGCAGCACTTGAAGGATGCCTCGACGGCGCCGATGGCAACGGACTCGGTGGGGTCACGGGTCAGGTGGGAGGTACGACGGATTTCCTCGAACATCTGCCTGTGGTACATGGCGGCCTCGGCCTCACGAGCAATCTGGAGGGGGGAGGGGGGCAAGAGAGAGAGGGAGAGGGAGGACAGGTGTCAGATTCCTGCCATTCAACTACAGTAATGAACAGAAAGCATGCATCGGTACAGATTTAGACCAGATTGACACACTGTTCATGGATCTGCCTTTTTCCTAAGCTAGGGGTTTGGTACACCACTAATGTAAAGTCCTGAGAATGAACAACTTCAATCTTGACAGATTCATACAGCAACAGTCATACAACAACAGTCATATAGATTCATACAACAACAGTCATACAGCAACAGTCATACAGATTCATACAGCAACAGTCATACAGCAACAGTCATATAGATTCATACAGCAACAGTCATACAGCGACAGTCATACAGACTCATACAGCAACAGTCATACAGATTCATACAGCAACAGTCATACAGCAACAATCATACAGATTCATACAGCAACAGTCAAAAGCTAAACGAGACACATACTAGTTTCTCTGAAGGGGCAAGGGGGACATAAGAGAGGTACTCTCCTCTAGTCCTCTAGTAAATATAGAATCACTGTGGTCTGCATACCTGGGGTGTTGTGGTGCAGGTCCTCAGACACATGCTGATTGTGCAATCTGATGACCCCATCCAATGCAAAATGATGCAAAAAACAGATGCAGTGATAGAACAGAGGGATGGGGGGGAGGAGAGAGAACAGAGAGATGGGGGGGAGGAGAGGTAGGAGCACATAAAGCCAGTAACATGGTCAGCCGTTAGTACGTAGATCACAAACCAAAAACACACAAAGTTATATATTGCTGTTATATTATATTACAGCTACTTCATGTTAATTCCCCTGAGGCATCCCAGAAAACACACAACCAACACCACAATGTTGTCTCAACGTTGACCCTATGTTGCTGCTTGCTGGGATGATTGCGTCTATAACCAGGTTTCCAGAGTAAAGCACATGACAGGCCTGATGGAAACAGAACATTTTTCGGTGAACTTTCTAAAAGTCTACAAAAACAAAAAGTGGGATCTTTTTTGTGTCTGTAAAATGAATTACGCACAAATATTGATATAATAACCATCCTATCGAAGTAAACTTGGGAGTCACGTGACGACGTGTGGTCCTCCCACTACGAATTCGTCAGGAAACCGTGCAGTTTATTAGGCTACAGATGAAATAAATGGTGATGAACTTCACAGGGTGGTGAACGAGCAAGGGGATGATCTTGATGATCTTCTTGATGTGTTTTTATGTACACTAGGTCCTGCAGCCTGTCATCTGCAACAAGATCTTAGAATATTCGCATTGAAAATCTGTCGCCAATTGGATGGAAACCTGGCTTATGAGACATTCAGATATGACTCTCTGTAGCTAGACTGGTCACATTGACCACTCATGAACTTTGAATAAAGTGACTCTAGGGACCGCTATAGTGAACATTGTGGATGTTGTGCTTGTGCGAGGGGCCAAGGCAAGACCTATAGGGGGCGCTCTGCTCTCAGTCTCTCACCTTGTGCTGTGTGCGGACAGCCTCCAGCGGGTAGTCTCCCTTGGCGGTCTCACCACTCAGCATGATGCAGTCGTTACCGTCCAGAACGGCGTTGGCGACGTCGGAACCCTCAGCGCGGGTGGGGCGGGGCTTCTTGATCATGCTCTCCAGCATCTGGACCAACCAGGAGAGAGGAGAGATCATTAGGCACCAATCAACGACAAGACATATCACTTAAAACCCAATCAACGACAGGATATATCATTTACATTGATTCATTTATAGAGAGTGGCCTATTGAGCATTATCTTCTGCCCTTTCCTCAAAGGTTTCCTCAAAGGCTTGACGGCTCCTCTTAAACCTCAAATACTCTGGACTAGGAACCCTGGTATTACCTGCCATTGAATTCAGTGTATTTGAGTCTTACCAGGTTATAAGACCCTGCTTTGGGTGTGCTTTGCAGACAGGGATGGAAATGAAGCATGTATGAGGGGGTCTAGTCATGTATGAGGGGGTCTAGTCATGTATGAGGGGGTCTAGTCATGTATAAGGGGGTCTAGTCATGTATAAGGGGGTCTAGTCACGTATAAGGGGGTCTAGTCATGTATAAGGGGGTCTAGTCATGTATAAGGGGGTCTAGTCACGTATAAGGGGGTCTAGTCACGTATAAGGGGGTCTAGTCACGTATAAGGGGGTCTAGTCACGTATAAGGGGGTCTAGTCATGTATAAGGGGGTCTAATCTGCGGGCAACATGTCGGACCTGTGTGGCGCAGGTGATGGGCTTGCCGATCCTGTTGCAGCGTCCGGTCATCATCTTCTGGGCGATGAACACCTTCTCTGTGGGGATCTCAATACCCAGGTCACCACGGGCAACCATGATGCCATCGCTAGCCTCCAGGATCTCATCGAATCTACACATAGACAGACAGATAGTTATATAAAGTCAATATTATCCAGCATTGGGTATCTATATTTCCAAGCGACTAAACTGATGCTCAAGACAGTAGGATTTTTCAAGTGGAGATTTCTTACTTTTGAAGGTACTGAGAATACAAATGCTATCGTGTAGTCAGCGAGGCCTCTCTCAAATTGCTTTCTCTGTATCTCACACACTCACACTCTCACACTCTCACACACACACCTGCGGACGCCCTCGTGGTTCTCCAGCTTGGAGATGATCTTGATGTTCTTGCCCTTCTCTCCCAGCACCTTCCTGACAGCGTGCACGTCGGCTGCCTTACGGATGAAGGAGGCGAAGACCATGTCCACTCCCTGCTCCACACCGAACTGCAGATCCTGGATGTCCTTCTCGGAGACGGCGGGCAGGTCCACAGCAGCACCGGGCAGGTTCACACCCTTCTTGGAGCCCAGAGTACCACCGTTCTCAATCTCACAGTCCAGGAAGTCAGCGCCTGGGGACCGTAATGTGTGTCAGTCACAATGCCACGGCCAGAACAACGGTACAGTGACACGTTTCAACAGGCAAAGCAGAAGGAAACGCACTTTACTTTGGTGTGTAGCTACTTCCTGTAACATTGACAGTGTTAACGCTGCTTGCTACAGTAGGATGTTGCTAGGATACTCACCGACTTCCTTCACCTTCAGGGACATGAGGCCATCGTCAATGTAGACGTGAGCTCCGACCTTCAGGATCTTGGTGATGTTCTTGTAGTCCAGCCACAGGTGCTTCTCATCGCAGTTATCCTTGTACTTGTCGTCCAGGGTCAGCTTGATGTGTCCTCCCTTCTTCAGCTCAACCTCAGCTTCGCCGCTCTGTACAGGGGAAGAATCATATAATTACACAACTATTACTATAGTATTGTGTACTGTCTATCTCTATGGGGAAGGACAGGGCTCATGATCATCCATATATTCTGATGCCAATAGTGTTTTACAGTACCACAGTACTTTATGCTTTATGATATCATTGCTTGTGGTTGTATTTATTTCCGTTACAATGCTGCTAGCTTGGCCAATGCCTTCCTCTTGACCAAATCAAGCGGTAGGCCTACATGATAGCCGGTATGGTACTACAGTCAAGAAATGTACCTGCTTGTCTCTGTTTTGATTTGTCTGTAAAATGTATTGTGATGAAGTTGGACTTGACGTTTGGCTTTTCATAAAGATTTACAGTACTTCACGGTGAATGACTACTCACGCCCTTGATGAGTCCGGTCCTGATTTCGGGTCCCTTGGTGTCCAGAGCGATGGCCACTGGTCTGTACTCGATGGTTCCAGATCCAAAGCTCTCGGTGGCCTCACGGACGTTCTTGATGGTCTCAGCATGGTACTGAATAGAATAGAACACATCATTTTCCATCGAAACAAATGTTTTTTTTTGCAGTCTGTTTTTTAATTCCCATCCCCCTGAACACCACACCCATGAGAGTCTGGAAGGGGGTGTCATATCACATAGACATAAGAGGTTTTAGCATGCCACTGCACTGCATACACTATACAAAACAAATGATAGGGGTCTGAGCGTAGAACCTTGAGGAACGCCAAATGCAACATTCAGATGATTTGCCAACCAGCTGGACCAATGGTAGTGCTCAGATAGGTAGTGCGTTGAGATTTTAAAATACACTTTAAATCAAGTTTGATTTGATTTACTGTAGGGGACGTCGAATCATTTAGAGACGTGACGATTCTCAGGCTGTCAATTCACTGCTCGTGGCAACTTTCATTCATTGGCAACTGGTAAATGAAAAAATAATATTTTTGTTTTGTTTTACTCAGTACAGTGGATGTTATTATTGCAGATAATTAGATTCAGGTTGAGTATCAACTATGTCAAAGTGTTATGTCTATATTAAGGACAGAGCTGACCAAGGTGATAGTCTTGATCACACCCAGGAGACTAACATCACACCATAACTGTACACATATAGTTAAGGCTATCCTAGTGACATAACTGAATGTAATAAAACTTTCAGGATCTTGGCGCCTGCAACACATGGTTCCAGCAGAAAGCCATATGAGGTGTTAAATGTATGGGCTATATACTGTATATATATGTATAAACTCAGCAAAAAAAGGAAAAGTATGACCATAACAACAACTGAGACATAAACTGAACAAGTTCCACAGACATGTGACTAACAGAAATGGAATAATGTGTCCCTGAACAAAGGGGGGGTCAAAATCAAAAGTAACAGTCAGTATCTGGTGTGGCCATCAGCTGCATTAAGTACTGCAGTGCATCTCCTCCTCATGGACTGCACCAGATTTGCCCGTTCTTGCTGTGAGATGTTACTCCACTCTTCCACCAAGGCACCTGCAAGTTCCCAGACATTTCTTGGGGGAATGGCCCTAGCCCTCACCCTCTGAGCCAACAGGTCCCAGACGTGCTCAATGGGATTGAGATCCGGGTTCTTCGCTGGCCATGGCAGAACACTGACATTCCTGTCTTACAGGAAATCACGCACAGAACGAGCAGTATGGCTGGTGGAATTGTCATGCTGGAGGGTCATGTCAGGATGAGCCTGCAGGAAGGGTACCACATGAGGGAGGAGGATGTCTTCCCTGTAACGCACAGCGTTGAGATTGCCTGCAATGACAACAAGCTCAGTCCGATGATGCTGTGACATACTGCCCCAGACCATGACGGACCCTCCACCTCCAAATCGATCCCGCTCCAGAGTACAGGCCTCGGTGTAACGCTCATTCCTTTGAATATAAATGCAAATCCGACCATCACCCCTGGTGAGACAAAACTGCGATTCGTCAGTGAAGAGCACTTTTTGCCAGTCCTATCTGGTCCAGCGATGGTGGGTTTGTGCCCATAGACGACGTTGTTGCCGGTGATGTCTGGCCTCTCTCAGCCTATTGCGGTACAGTGCCATCCTGTACCTGACCCGCAGGTGTGATGTTCGGATGTACCGATCCTGTGCAGGTGTTGTTACACGTGGTCTGCCACTGCGAGGACGATCAGCTGTCCGTCCTGTCTCCCTGTAGCGCTGTCTTAGGCGTCTCACAGTATGGGCATTGCAATTTATTGCCCTGGCCACATCTGCAGTCCTCATGCCTCCTTGCAGCATGCCTAAGGCACGTTCACGCAGATGAGCAGGGACCCTGGGCATCTTTCTTTTGGTGTTTTTCAGAGTCAGTAGAAAGGCCTCTTTAGTATCCTAAGTTTTCATAACTGTGACCTTAATTGCCTACCGTCTGTAAGCTGTTAGTGTCTTAATGACCGTTCCACAGGTGCATGTTCATTAATTGTTTATGTTTCATTGAACAAGCATGGGAAACAGTGTTTAAACCCTTTACAATTAAGATCTGTGAAGTTATTTGGATTTTTACGAATTATCTTTGAAAGACAGATTCCTGAAAAAGGGCTGTTTCTTTTTTTGCTGAGTTTATATGAACTGCATGCTCGACAAGGCAAACACCCACTCATTGCGCTAGTATCCATTGCTAAATTAGCTATAAATAGGATATACATCCATTAAATGCTCACTTCCTCCTGGTATATCAGTGTTGAAAGCCCAATGACACTCACTCAACAGTACTAAGTAGTAGATAGGCAAAGTGCAATTTAATGAGTGTATGTTACGTTTTGGTCTAAGCATAGCCACATGGCATAGCAACGTAGCATATATCCAAATAGCATTGCCAAGTAGATTTAACAAAGTAGAATGGCCAAGTAGCATAGCCACGTAGAATAAAACCATGTAGAATAGCCATGTAGCATATAACCATGTAGCATATAACCATGTAGCATATAACCATGTAGTGTTAGCCAAGTAGAATAGTCATGTAGCATATAACCATGTAGCATATAACCAAGTAGTGTTAGCCAAGTAGAAAAGCCATGTAGCATGTAACCATGTAGCATATAACCATGTAGCATATAACCATGTAGCATATAACCAAGTAGTGTTAGCCAAGTAGAATAGCCATGTAGCATGTAACCATGTAGCATATAACCAAGTAGTGTTAGCCAAGTAGAATAGCCATGTAGCATGTAACCATGTAGCATATAACCATGTAGCATATAACCAAGTAGCATATAACCAAGTAGTGTTAGCCAAGTAGAATAGCCATGTAGCATGTAACCATGTAGCATATGCCCATGTAGCATATACCCATGTAGCATATACCCATGTAGCATATACCCATGTAGCATAGCCACATAGAATATAACTAAGTAGTGTTAGCTAGCTCCTGGTCCCTAAACAGTTTCTGCCTATAGGAGAGAGACAGACCCAGAGACTCAATGACACTCACTTAACAGTGCTCTATGGTAGACAGACATAAGACAATTAGCCAGCTGCAATTTAATTTGTTTAATGTTTTATCTTTGGGATATTTTAGCATAGCAAAGTATTAGCTCTTTTAGTATAGCCAAGTAGCTTAGCGTTAGCTCCTGATCCCTCTAAACACGTTCTGCGAGAACCTGAGACACGGCTATTTACATCTGTTCCGACCACCTGGCCAGTGGCAGAGGTCAAGTTTCCTTTGCCCTTCCGATATATGTCTCTGACCCCAACACACGACAAGATGCCATGTAAACAAACGTAAGTTCAGATGTCTGAAGATGTCTGTCAGAAGTTCCTGCCATTGGGGGTGCTCTGTCTATCTTTTTTTATCATCATGCAACACTGGCATTCCCAAACAGTCACTTGCCCTGTGCCATGGCTGTAGGCTCCTACGGAGTCAGATGCTAACCCTTCGCTCTTACGGCGTCAGATGCTAACCCTTGCTAACCCTTCGCTCCTACGGCGTCAGATGCTAACCCTTCGCTCCTACGGCGTCAGATGCTAACCCTTCGCTCCTACGGCGTCAGATGCTAACCCTTCGCTCCTACGGCGTCAGATGCTAACCCTTCGCTCCTACGGCGTCAGATGCTAACCCTTCGCTCCTACGGCGTCAGATGCTAACCCTTCGCTCCTACGGCGTCAGATGCTAACCCTTCGCTCCTACGGCGTCAGATGCTAACCCTTCGCTCCTACGGCGTCAGATGCTAACCCTTCGCTCCTACGGCGTCAGATGCTAACCCTTGCTAACCCTTCACGTTTTACCTCTAGCCCTAGAACTAGCACGCCCGATTTCAACAAGTCAGTTAATCATCAAGCCGCTGAGTACTTGTTAGATGGAATTGCGTGTCATGGAAGTAATCGCGGAATGGACTGGGAAACCCTTGACCTAACATAACTTTGATACACATGTACATGTAACGTAATCTAGTGCTTAAAGATAGCTACAGTACTGAACTTCAGAATATAACGTCTTCTTGGGACAAGCAATTAACAGTGCTATTGACCTTTGAAGGGCAATGATTCAAATATCAAACGTATCGCTCGATACCTAATACTGCTGTATGCTTTGTGGGGTGCGCTCCGCCCAGCCAGGGTGAAACAGGTCAAAAGTCATGACTTTTAAAGGGGAGAGGTCAGTACTGTAAACCCCAAAACCCTGGCTACCATCAATCTGGCAGCACTACATGTCAGCTAAAGACAAGAGAGGCTGGCTGACTGGAGGAGGAGGAGGAGGAGGAGGAAGAGGAGGAGGAGGAGGAGAGGTCACTAAAGTGCAAGAAAGAGTGTTCAGATCAGCTTACAGACTGACATTTAAATGGTACAGTGATAATGTCACAATGAGGGTGGGTGGGCTGCAGACTCACTGAAGGTTATACTAGACCTACATCCAAACTGGGCTTTATGTTCGGCTGGGTGAATGTTGCCACATGGGGGGGGGGTGGAAATGTCACCATATTGCTTTCACCTATCCTTTCAGATCAACATGAGGGAGTAAGGGCTAGGGGTCCTTTGCCTTGGCTTCATTACTGGGGTCCTTTGCCTTGGCGGTCATTACTGGTGTAGTCTAACGTGAACTACTGACCTCATGAGTTCCGTGAGAGAAGTTCATTCTTGCAATGTTCATCCCAGATTTGATCATCTCCTTGGCCATATTCACTGATCGGGAGGCGGGTCCTGCATGTGGACAAGATGACAAGCAAAGCTTATAGAGGGATATAGGCCTACTGTGAACGTTTTGGAGGGATATAGGCCTACTGTATGCACACCTCACACAAAATACCTGTATATATATATATATATATAAATATATATGGTGTTGAGTAGTGTAGTGAGGGTGTTCAGTTGGTGAAGGAGTGAGAGGCTATGAGGGGTGAGGTGAGGTAGGGTGAACAGTGAAGGGAGTGAGGGGTGAGGTAGGGTTGGGCTGTGAGGTGAGGGAGGGTGAACAGTGAAGGGAGTGAGGGGTGAGGTAGGGTTGGGCTGTGAGGTGAGGGAGGGTGAACAGTGAAGGGAGTGAGGGGTGAGGTAGGGTTGGGCTGTGAGGTGAGGGAGGGTGAACAGTGAAGGGAGTGAGGGGTGAGGTAGGGTTGGGCTGTGAGGGAGGGTTGGGCTGTGAGGGAGGGTTGGGCTGTGAGGGAGGGTTGGGCTGTGAGGTAGGGTTGGGCTGTGAGGTGAGGTGAGGGTGAACAGTGAAGGGAGTGAGGGGTGAGGGCAGTTGAGTAATGAGGAGGGGTGTTGTTGAGTAATGGTGTTGTTGAGTAATGAGGAGGGGTGTTGTTGAGTAATGAGGAGGGGTGTTGTTGAGTAATGAGGAGGGGTGTTGTTGAGTAATGGTGTTGTTGAGTAATGAGGAGGGGTGTTGTTGAGTAATGGTGTTGTTGAGTAATGAGGAGGGGTGTTGTTGAGTAATGGTGTTGTTGAGTAATGAGGAGGGGTGTTGTTGAGTAATGGTGTTGTTGAGTAATGAGGAGGGGTGTTGTTGAGTAATGAGGAGGGGTGTTGTTGAGTAATGAGGAGGGGTGTTGTTGAGTAATGAGGAGGGGTGTTGTTGAGTAATGAGGAGGGGTGTTGTTGAGTAATGAGGAGGGGTGTTGTTGAGTAATGGTGTTGTTGAGTAATGAGGAGGGGTGTTGTTGAGTAATGGTGTTGTTGAGTAATGAGGAGGGGTGTTGTTGAGTAATGAGGAGGGGTGTTGTTGAGTAATGAGGAGGGGTGTTGTTGAGTAATGGTGTTGTTGAGCTGTACCGATGGTGCAGATGATTCCGGTGTTGCGAGCCACAGCAGGCTCAGAGTCGATGTCCAGAAGACACATGTGCTCCAGGAAGGTGTCAGCCATGGCAGCGTGCAGCTGCTGCGTCTGGATGAAGGCAGAACCCATATCCTTTCCTTTAGACATGATTGGATCTGTGTCTGAGAAGGAGGGGAGAGTGAGAGAGAGAGATGAGAAGATCCTTTGACATTGGGTTAATGTTCTGCATCCACCTCTGACAGATTGAACAAGCCTCTCTACATACTCCTGAAAGTTAGAGGTTGGATAGGTCTTCATATCATTTTTCATGCCTGTATTTATGTGTGCGTATGTGTGTGTGTGTGACACTTGGCTTGCTAAACTGCTCTGAGTCTATCCCACTGAATCAGGCTTTGAAACTAGATCTTTGCAATTCTATGCTACCTACCAACAGACATTACATAATATATTAATGCTAGGGACATAACGTAGCAATGGAAAATTGACTAGCTGAAGTGTACAGTTTACTTTATCTCACACCAGTGAAAGAGAATGAAAACCTGGAACATTTCCGAGAGGGGGGCTGGCCACATATTCAATTATCATACATTTCCATCAACTCCGCATCAACTGATATTACTGATTTATTTATTGTGAATATTGTAATGGAGGTTTAACAGACTGAGGTGGCAGGTAGAAGGTTAGAGGTACAGCAGCTCAATTCAAACACGGATCAGACTAACAGCGTCTCTGGAAGTCCAGCCTGACAGTCCGAAGGGGACAGGGACACGGCTGGCCAGCTGGCCACACACTCTGTAGCAGCACCACCAAACTGGGACCGCAACAATGAGAGCATGTGTGACTGCGTGCCTGCACACACACACACACACACACACACACACACAGGCTGACAGGCACAGCCACAAACACCCCCACATTCCAGTCACAAGTTATGACCAGGGGCATTAGGCTCTTGAAGAGGATCTGGCCAGTGGCCACTTTTTGTGGGAGGTGGTTTTCACAGTTGGTGGGAGACTTGAGTAGTCAAAAAGGATTCTGCAAATATCACATATTAATTCAACGTTGGGGGGATTCTTTTCAACCTAAAAAAATTAGTAATTAACTAGTCAAAGCAACATTATACCCCATTGTACTGTACATATTGTTGGCCTAAATATCATAGAGAACCAGACAGGTACCATGACACCATACACCAGCTATCATAGAGAACCAGACATGTACCATGACACCGTACACCAGCTATCATAGAGAACCAGACATGTGCCATGACAACATACACCAGCCCAGCTATCAACTGTTCCAAAAAGCCCTGCTACGGTGCTACTGGAAGATATTTTTAGAAGTGTGTGTCTCTCCCTTTTTCCACACAGATAAACCCTTAGCAGACTGTTGCCTATAGGAGGAGCTACATTATCCGAGTGTCACAGTCAATGACATGAGCAGACTTTAAGTGAGATATCGATTAATTCACAAGTTTGGAGAGAAAAAAACATCCAAGTGGGTTCCATTCTATAAGATTTTTTTAAAGATTTTACTCTATGAGGATATTGAATTATAGAGCTATGATTCCAGGATCTTATTCAAACGACATAATGCTGGTTTAGCAATGTCCACCAAGTGGTAGGGCTATTTCACCTACAGCTCTACTGACGCTGAACAGTACAGTGGTTTATTAGCACACCATATCAAAGATAATCTGCTGAAGGCAATGTCATTAAAATAGTAGAGAGCAAGTTGTTCCAGGCTCTTGACCTACAGTAAGTAAGGATGAATATGTTTCCTATAGTAGAGGAACATTGAGGATGACAGGATGTCTCAGTGCATATCAAATAGAAATTGATTATTTCATTTGGCTTTTTTACATTTTTGTCACTTAGCAGACATTCTTATCCAGCGCGACTTACAATTATATTATGTCAATAAACAAATTGTTTTGCCAAGTATTGCTCAGTTTCAGTCATGTAGGGTAGCCCACAATTTAAATTATACTTCATTAACGGAGATCATGCATTTGCATGAAACAAACCCAATTATTTCACTGTAAAAATTTGGAACACAGATCTAGGTAGTTGTCATTACTTCTAAATGTGCACAAATTGCCTATTCAGACTGAAATATAAATACCCCATATCACACCATACCATACCATAACAACTTGATTCAAAACGTTATGGAAGTAAAGTAACATTAAATAGTTAAAAGTCTATTACAACCTTTCTATAACCAAAACTGATAGAACAATGTAATTCACTCAAGACAGCTATGTCAATAATATTTAGCAAGAATTGTCCATCCAATGGTAAGTGTAAAGTTGAGGCCGCAGTGACTCACCTCCTGGGTGAACGTTGCAGGGACCAATGCGCCCATCAGCCGCGCACCGGCCGAAGATAATACCCCAACTGACCGGGACTACTTTCACAGCCGAACACTGGGTATCCCTCCGATGACACGTGGAGTGACTATAGGGCGGAACGGTAATGACGATATTCCATTTATAATCCGTTAATTGCACACCAAATGTTTAAGTATTGATACAAATATGTATTTAGTATGATATATGTTAAAGACTACGAGTATTTCGGGGGATTATAGACATCATTTTCACCAGTAGAGAGGAATGTTACTTTAAAAATACAAGCGTTCTAGGGCCTTCTCGTTGACCAATCAGAAAGCTTCCCTGCGCTACTTAAAACATGAGCTGGAGGTATGTTGGCAAACGACACCACGGACAGTGAGAGTAATAATAATAATAATATAATAATATGCCATTTAGCAGACGCTTTTATCCAAAGCGACTTACAGTCATGTGTGCATACATTTTTACGTATGGGGGTGGTCCCGGGGATCGAACCCACTACCCTGGCGTTACAAGCGCCGCGCTCTACCAATTGAGCTACAGAGGACCACAGAGTTCAGCTCTAGGTAGTAGTTAATGTTGTCTAGACTAGACTAGAGCAGAGCAGTGCAGGGGTTGGGTCTTCCTGGTCGGTCCTATGGATTTGTAGCATAGAAAATATTTTCTGGACAGTCTAAAATTCCCCAAATTAGTATAAGTCCAAAAGTATTATTGTAAAAATGTTTGTAGTCAAAAAGTAGTTTGAATGTGTTTTGACATTGGTTGCTTGCTTTACTTTGGCATATTTATCACAATGTAAGACGATAAAAACAAAAAAAAACAGGTGCGCAGTCAATGAATTGCATTCATACCAAACATACTGCTACTGTATACTGCAGTGGTTCCCAATCAGTGTGCTGTGGCACATTTGTGTACCTCGAGGAAACGTGATCTGTAGAATGCACATGGAATTTTGACTTGCAATCACTAGTGCTGGTCAGATAAAACGTTAAATGGCACGTGGTTACATCTGTATCAGTGTTTCAAGTCCAGCACACTCAGGCTGTTGTTACATTTGTATATAGAGAATTATAGAGGCCTCTAGTGGCCAAAAGGTAATTTTAGCAAGGGCAGTGCCAGAGGGCTTCCACCATTTGAAAGTAGTGAAAGTAGTCAACTGTGTGGGGATTCCTATGGGTTGTGGCCTCAATAGTGCTGCCAATGCTGTCACAGATGCTATAATGGCACAGATATACAGATCCTCTATCTATCTCTATGCATTTGTCTCATTTGAGGGGCACTCATCAAAAGTGAAGTCATTTAAAAAAAAGTTTTAATATTGTTTATAGATTGTGGCTTCTATCAATGTAATTGTCTGCATCATTTCCAATCCCCCATATATTTTGGGGTAAATATACTGTATATTTTAAATATATTTGTATTATTTTCCTCCTAACCCTATCATCCCTCCCCTAATTGGAGTATACTAATGGACAACAATACTTAGGCTTCTACTTCCAGCTTATACATACTATATACATTTTATGGACACAATATATATTTTACCTTAGTTATCTAGTTTTTTTTTGTTATTTTTAGTCCCACCCTTCAGCTCCCCTCAACCCCTCCCATCTATCTCTGAACACCATCCAGTTTTGATTTCTATTAGCCATATATTTCAACTGTGCTGTGATGTTTCACAAAAGTTCTGAACCTTTCTATTCTCATAGTTTCTACAGATTGTAAATTAAAGATAAAATGTTGTGCTAAGAGTATTATTATATTATTGATCGATTGACTATGACTTTTCTAATCACCCAGCAGTGCTATTTGCAGAGTTAGCTCCAGGTACATGTTGTAATTTTCCATCCATTCCTGAACCTGTGACCAAAAACAAGCTACAAATGGACAGTACCAAAACAAGTGATCTAATGATTCTGTCTCTTCGCAACAAAATCTGCAGAGCTGGGATGGTTGTATCCCCCATATATATAACATTCTATTGGTTGCAAGAATTGTATATAAACTGAAGAGAAACAGACGCCTCACAGGTCCTCAACTGGCAGCTTTATTAAATAGTACCCGCAAAACGCCAGTCTCAACGTCAACAATGAAGAGGCGACTCTGGGATGCTGACCTTCTAGGCAGAGTTGCAGAGAAAAAGCCATATCTCAGACTGGCCATCTTAATCTTTAAATGTTATTGGCCAGTCTGAGATATGGCTTTTTCTTTGCAACTCTGCCTAGAAGGTCAACATTGCGGAGTCGCCTCTTCACTGTTGACGTTGAGACTGGCGTTTTGCGGGTACTATTTAATGAAGCTGCCAGTTGAGGACCTGTGAGGCGTCTGTTTCTCTTCAGTTTATATACAATTCTTGCAACCAATAGAATGTTATATATATGGGGGATACAACCATCCCAGCTCTGCAGATTTTGTCAGTCAAAATCAAATCAAATCAAATGTTATTTGTCACATGCGCCGAATACAACCTTACCGTGAAATGCTTACTTACAAGCCCTTAACCAACAATGCAGTTCAAGAAATACAGTTAAGAAAATATTTACTAAATAAACTAAAGTAAAAAATAAAATAACAATAACGAGGCTATATACAGGGGGTACCGGTACCGAGTCAATGTGTGGGGGTACAGGTTAGTCGAGATAATTTGTACATGTAGGTAGGGGTAAAGTGACTATGCATAGATAATAAACAGTGAGTAGCAGCAGTGTAAAAACAAAGGGGGGTGACTGGAGTCTTTGACAATTTTTTGGCCCTTCCTCTGACACAGCCTAGTATATAGGTCCTGGATGGCAGGAAGCTTGGCCCCAGTGATGTACTGGGCCGTACACACTACCCTCTGTAGTGCCTTACGGTCGGATGCCGAGCAGTTGCCATACCAGGCAGTGATGCAACCGGTCAGGATGCTCTCGATGGTGCAGCTGTATAACTTTTTAAGGATCTTGGGACCTATGCCAAATCTTTTCAGTCTCCTGAGGGGTAAACGGTGTTGTCGTGCCCTCTTCATGACTGTCTTGGTGTGTTTGGACCATGATAGTTTGTTGGTGTTGTGGACACGAAGGAACTTGAAACTCCCGACCCGCTCCACTAAAGCCCAGTCGATGTGAATGGGGGCATGTTCTGCCCTCCTTTTCCTGTAGTCCACGATCAGCTCCTTTGTCTTGCTCACGTTGAGGGAGAGGTTGTTGTCCTGGCACCACACTGCCAGGTCACTGACCTCCTCCCTATAGGCTGTCTCATTGTTGTCGGTGATCAGGCCTACCACTGTTGTGTCGTCAGCAAACTTAATGATGGTGTTGGAGTCGTGCTTGGCCACCCAGTTGTGGGTGAACAGGGAGTACAGGAGGGGACTAAGCAAGCACCCCTGAGGGGCCTCCGTGTTGAGGATCAGCGTGGCAGATGTGTTGTTGCCAACCCATACCACCTGGGGGTGGCCCATCAGGAAGTCCAGGATCCAGTTACAGAGGGAGGTGTTTAGTCCCAGGGTCCTTAGCTTAGTGATGAGCTTTGTGGGAACTATGGTGTTGAACGCTGAGCTGTAGTCAATGAACAGCATTCTCACATAAGTGTTCCTTTTGTCCATGTGGGAAAGGGCAGTGTGGAGTGCGATTGAGATTGTGTCATCTGTGGATCTGTTGGGGCGGTATATGAATTGGAGTCGATCTAGGGTTTCCGGGAGGATAGTGTATGTGAGCCATGACCAGCCTTTCAAAGCACTTCATGGCTACCGACGTGAGTGCTACGGGGTGGTAGTCATTTAGGCTGGTTACCTTAGCTTTCTTGGGCACAGGGACTATGGTGGTCTGCTTGAAACATATAGGTATTCCAGACTCGGTCAGGGAGAGGTTGAACATTTCAGTGAAGACACTTGCCAGTTGGTCCGCGAATGCTCTGAGTTCACGTCCTGGTAATCCGTCTGGCCCCAGTGCCTTGTGAATGTTGACCTGTTTAAAGGTCTTGCTCACATCGGCTACGGAGAGCGTGATTACACAGTCGTCTGGAACAGCTGGTGCTCTCATACATGCTTCAGTATTACTTGCCTCGAAGCAAGCATAAAAGGCATTTCGCTCGTCTGGTAGGCTCGCGTCACTGGGCAGCTCGCGACTGGGTTACCCTTTGTAGTCCGTAATAGTTTGCAAGCCCTGCCACATCCGACGAGCGTCAGAGCCGGTGTAGTAGGATTCAATCTTAGTCCTGTATTGACGCTTTGACTGTTTGATGGTTCGTCTGAGGGCATAGCGGGATTTCTTCTAAGTGTCCGGATTAGTGTCCCGCTCCTTGAAAGCGGAAGCTCTTTGTCCCTGTCAGTGTAGCTGTAGGTGGGTGTGGTGGTGGAATCAGGCGCAGGACGCACAAAGTAAGTCCAAAAGACTTTAGTTGTTTGCAAACAAAACACAGCACGAAAACAAATGCCCTGAGGCGAGAAACTCCGCACGCAGGCGAAATAAAGCGGGCGCACAAAATACGCGCGACAAAATACTCCAATACACAGAAATGGAGAGCAGCTCAACCGAGCAAACTGTATATACAATAGCTAAACGCACGACAGTGAAAAACAATCACACACAACACTAGACAAACAAAACGAGAACTTATAGGACACTAATTACACTAAACGATAACAGGTGTAACAACAATCAGACAAAAGCAAACGAACATAGAAACATGCAACGGTGGCAGCTAGTATTCCGGAGACGACGAACGCCGAAGCCTGCCCGAGCAAGGAAGAGAGGCAGCCTCGGCCGAAACCGTGACAGTCCCCTTGCCTGTCCTGTCCCCCATTTGCGGAGACTCTAAGTCAGTCCATGCCCCCCATGCCTGTCCCAGTGACACAGTCACCTCAGAATAAGTTGATTTGGGCAGCCAGATTTGTGAGTGACCTGGGGCTGTCCATGACAGAGTAGAGGGGCTTTGCTCTTACAGCCTTTTCCTATTTTGACCAACAGCAGGACCTTAAGTGCCAGCGCTGGACAGACAACCAATCGGATGAGTGCCACTGGACTGAAAACCAAATCGGATGAGTGCCAGCACTGGACTGACATCCAATCGGATGAAGAAGAGCGCTACACCGAGGAGTTGGAGGAGTTCCTATGCGAAATAATCATTTTAATACAATATCTCTCAATGGAATTGTATGGGTTGATATAGTCTGGTTATATACAATAGGAGTGCTGGAGATCCTGTTGCAAAACAAAGTCCAAACACAAGCATCATTGGGGAATACGTAGTAGAGACCCAAAACAACTTTGCTGGTACAGCGTATGTGTGCAGTGTTTATCCTATAGGCTGTGAATGGTTCCATCTACACTGTGTGGGGATTAGGAATGGTTCTATCTATGGGTTGTGGCTCACACTGTCTGGGTATTAGGAATGGCTCACGGGGAGCAAGGCCACCGCTCCACGAGCCAGCTGATCCTACAGTACAGCCTCGTAACTCTCCTCAGAGGAACGCAACAGTAACACTCCTCACACCACAAAGTGGAGCACTGAAATAGTCTCTTAACATTCAAATTTTAGCCACTTTAGCAGACTCACTCACGATTAATGCATTCAGCTAAAGTAGCTAAAATAATCACATATCATAATCCTTACAAACTACATCTTCTTCCAAATATGTGTAGAATCAGTGCTAGTAAAGGAAACACAAGCAGCCTGCTTAGTTGGTTTGTAGGTTTGTTAGGAGGCCAAACTCCACATAATAGAGCACTCAAAAAGCATCCAATACACTAATGGTTGACTGACCCCATGAAATATCTAATCATAACTTCCAATGATCTGTAACGCATTAGTGCCATTTTGTGTACTCCCTGTTTGTACTCCCTGTTTGTACTCCCTGTTTGTACTCCCTGTTTGTACTCCCTGTTTGTACTCCCTGGTTGTACTCCCTGGTTGTACTCCCTGTTATTCTTGAAGGTATTGTGTCCAGTATAATCTCCTATTTAACTTCCTGTGATGGCTAACTGTTTTTGTTCCTGAGGTAAATATATTGTGTGTGGTTGTGTGACAGTGTTGTGGTGGTGAACTGGTTGTGTTGTCTCTCTCTCTCTCTCTGTTATTCTTGAAGGTATTGTGTCTAGTACTGTTTAATCCTGGGTTTAAGGTAGTTAACTAACTGGGTTTGTCTCTAAGGTAAATGTGTTGTTGTCGCTCTCTGTAGGAGGGCTGTGCCATTGACCTCTACAGACGTCCTGAGCTGGACACGGATATAGATTCAGTGAAGGCCATCTACGCTGACACAGCTGTCTCTGTCAGCTACAACCAGTAACATAGAAGACTAGCCTTGCTGAACTTACTGACACAGATAGTAGAATGTGGTTTTAGTTAACAGGGTAAAATGGGAAGACATCTGCTCTCAATGAAATGCTTGTTATCAATAAATGACTCCTGACTTCCTCTCTCTCTTCTTCCTCCTCTTGGGTCCATTGTCATGCTAATCAATGTCAGTTTTTTGGATGTAAGTTGACTGTAGTCCCAGTCTTTATTAAATAGAACGTTGCAGCCCCGCCTGCCTTAGGGGAAAACAACCCATGGTCACCTAGGTTATCCCATTGGCTCAGGAAAAACTTGACCTTTTTCAAACACTATTTTCTTGTTGTCTGCTTGTTTTAGTCAATTATAAAACTACATTTAAGAAAAGTACAACATGTCTAAAGATTGCTTTTCAACATTGCCTGCTCCCGAGCGTTCTCACTACTTAGAAAAACGTAATATTGTAGAGCTTCCCTCAGGCCCCTTTTCATGACGGCGCTAGCAGCCACGTGAGAGAGCGCTAGCTAGCTACCAACCGGAACATTAAGCTAGCCTGAGTGCTAGCTAGCTACCAACTGGAACATTAAGCTAGCCTGAGTGCTAGCTAGCTACCGACCGGAACATTAAGCTAGCCTGAGTGCTAGCTAGCTACCAACCGGAACATTAAGCTAGCCTGAGTGCTAGCTAGCTACCGATCGGAACATTAAGCTAGCCTGAGTGCTAGCTAGCTACCAACCGGAACATTAAGTTAGCCTGAGTGCTAGCTAGCTACCAACCGGAAACATTAAGTTAGCCAAGACCAACAACACAAACAAATGGACTATACAGCTACAAGTAGTGAATGAAGTTACAGACTGACTATACTAAACAAGTTAAATGTCTTTCCTGTGATGAAATGTTTTCCACACACATAGCTTCGTGTAGCCTACTTGGATACCGGGTCTGCACAATTTCCTACTCTCCCACGCCAAATAGCCTGAAGCCACAGGGCTCTTCTCGCAGGCTCTATTTCCCTAATTGGGAGCATTTGCGAACCGTAGGTCTTGAGTTTTGACCTGATTACGTGTACATTGAACAACACAGCAGCTTTTCGGCATGTTTTGTTATTTCTGTATAACTAAAAATCGACTATGAAGTTGGCTCTGGGGGTCAATGGGAAAGAATGTTTGTTTTCCCCAATTTGTGGGCGAGGTCGAGGGGAATTCTTATTATTATGTGAATATCGGCTCGGAGTATACTATCCACCGTGCTCATATGTATTACATACAAATATATATTTGAAGTTGTATATTATGCCCCTGAGGATCTTCCACTGTTTCTGACACCGTTTGTTGTCTTGTCTCCAGGATGAACTGGCCAGGACCTGGAAGATCATCCCAACAGAGCCTGTTGTCGTCCGGCTTCTCTCTGTCCCAATACCTGAATGGGCCAGCACCCTCTGTGGAGGTGTTCCAACCTTCTAGCAGAGAAGGGTTCGGCCTGGGACTACAGCTGCAGAAGTGAGCATGCTAAGACTCCACTCTCACTATAGACCTAGAATTATATTGTATACTAGTTTAGTACACAGTAGAAGCTGCATTCTCTACTCAAAGCGTTCACTGGAAAGCATTATAACTACACTATTATACATACTATTATATCTGCCTGGAAGGACCATTGTCATGGCCCAAGGGAACATTTAGGCAGGGCTACCCCCTCATCACCAGACTGTGATTCCAAACCACCTCCGCTACAATAGGTTTTACTATTAGAACTATTAGAACTATGTGAAAAGAGAAATCAATGGCGGCAATGGAGTGGACAGAACAAAAAGCAATGCAATGGAGGTGAGTGATGACCTCTCTCTCCCAGGGTCCTAATGGAGGTGAGTGATGACCTCTCTCTCCCAGGGTCCCAATGGAGGTGAGTGATGACCTCTCTCTCCCAGGGTCCTAATGGAGGTGAGTGATGACCTCTCTCTCCCAGGGTCCTAATGGAGGTGAGTGATGACCTCTCTCTCCCAGGGTCCCAATGGAGGTGAGTGATGACCTCTCTCTCCCAGGGTCCTAATGGAGGTGAGTGATGACCTCTCTCTCCCAGGGTCCTACTGGAGGTGAGTGATGACCTCTCTCTCCCAGGGTCCTAATGGAGGTGAGTGATGACCTCTCTCTCCCAGGGTCCCAATGGAGGTGAGTGATGACCTCTCTCTCCCAGGGTCCCAATGGAGGTGAGTGATGACCTCTCTCTCCCAGGGTCCCAATGGAGGTGAGTGATGAACTCTCTCTCCCAGGGTCCTAATGGAGGTGAGTGATGACCTCTCTCTCCCAGGGTCCCAATGGAGGTGAGTGATGACCTCTCTCTCCCAGGCTCCCAATGGAGGTGAGTGATGACCTCTCTCTCCCAGGGTCCCAATGGAGGTGAGTGATGACCTCTCTCTCCCAGGGTCCCAATGGAGGTGAGTGATGACCTCTCTCTCCCAGGGTCCCAATGGAGGTGAGTGATGACCTCTCTCTCCCAGGGTCCCAATGGAGGTGAGTGATGACCTCTCTCTCCCAGGGTCCTAATGGAGGTGAGTGATGACCTCTCTCTCCCAGGGTCCTAATGGAGGTGAGTGATGACCTCTCTCTCCCAGGGTCCCAATGGAGGTGAGTGATGACCTCTCTCTCCCAGGGTCCCAATGGAGGTGAGTGATGACCTCTCTCTCCCAGGGTCCCAATGGAGGTGAGTGATGACCTCTCTCTCCCAGGGTCCCAATGGAGGTGAGTGATGACCTCTCTCTCCCAGGGTCCTAATGGAGGTGAGTGATGACCTCTCTCTCCCAGGGTCCCAATGGAGGTGAGTGATGACCTCTCTCTCCCAGGGTCCTAATGGAGGTGAGTGATGACCTCTCTCTCCCAGGGTCCCAATGGAGGTGAGTGATGACCTCTCTCTCCCAGGGTCCCAATGGAGGTGAGTGATGACCTCTCTCTCCCAGGGTCCCAATGGAGGTGAGTGATGACCTCTCTCTCCCAGGGTCCCAATGTAGGTGAGTGATGACCTCTCTCTCCCAGGGTCCCAATGGAGGTGAGTGATGACCTCTCTCTCCCAGGGTCCCAATGGAGGTGTAGTGGCTTCCTTTCCTCTTTACCATAGCCACTGCCCTAGCCTGAAGCGGGGTTGTTTCGGACGCATACAGTCCACACTCAACGTTTCCAAACGGCCAAACATTCAATGAGATCCAGGGATATAGTGCAACAAAAAATGTTTATTCTTCTTATCTAACAAAAAGGTATTCTCCAATCAACTTAAAGCAGAGATTACTTGAAATGCAAATACATAATATAATATGACCTGTCTGTCTGTATTTCTGTATGTCTATATGGTCAAAAAACTATACCGCTCCCGCATCTAGCAAGGACTCCTCCCCCCGAAGGCCCAACTTCCTGCCTTTATACTAACACAATTAACACAGTACAATGAATGGGCAAGAGGGGGGGCCAAAAACTGAGTTACACTAATAACAAATGAATATATCTCAATCCGGTAAATAAATCATAAAGGTACGTACCTAATATTTCATCATATACATTAATATTTAATATATTTACACAAATGTACATGGAGCTCAGTATGTTCAGTCTTTTATACAAAATATGCCCAAATCGGCTCTAACATACCGGCCCCTAATTGTTGACTGCACTGAATGCACAACAATTACTTAATATTCAAACGTAGAGCCAATACAAAAACATTCTATACCAGAGCACCATTACAGTTCATAGCTATATACAAATATACAAGGTGCCATATAGGAAAATAGTCCATAGATCTCAGTCTGAGTTGAAGTGTAAAGGTGTTCAACTTCCAAAAAAATGTCAAGAGTTTGACGTCCACAAAATGTATGACATCAAAGAATGTAAGAGTACGACATCAACGAATCAGAGGTGCACGTGATTCAAAGATGGAGCACTGTGTGTGTGTGTGTGTGTGTCTCACTTCGTCGCCTCAAGGAGCAGACAGAGTTTATTGATAGGTCTCTGTAGGATATTGGTCTTAGTCTTAACCATGACGCTCCGGACAAGACCTTTGGCCCCTGGCAAAGCCTTCACCACACGCCCCATTAGCCAAGAGTTCCTTGGGGCGGTGTCATCGACGATGACCACAAGGTCACCAGGACTGAAGTTTCTCTTAGTTTTGTTCCACTTGTTCCGCTCCTGCATAAGTGGAAGATACTCCCTGATCCATCTCTTCCAGAAGAGGTCAGTGATATATTGTACTTGCTTCCATCTCCTTCTTGAGTATAGGTCACTTCTCTGGAATAGTCCTGGTGGCAGGACTGGCTTTGCTTTCAGATGAAGCAGATGGTTCGGAGTCAGGGGTTCTAGATCGTTAGGGTCATTTGTTACAGTAGTGATTGGTCTGTCGTTCATAATCGCCTCAACTTCACACAAGGCTGTCTGCAAAGCCTCATCATCCAGTACTTGCTCTTTAAGGACTGAATAGAGGATCTTTTTCACCAGTCGGATCAACCTCTCCCATACCCCCCCATGGTGGGCTCCAGAGGGAGGGTTGAATGACCATGTCACTCCTTCCTTCAGTAATTTATTTTGAATCTTGTTGTGATCCAGCTCTTTCAGAGCTTCTCCTAGCTCTCTGTGTGTTCCAACAAAGTTGGTGCCATTGTCTGTTCTGATACTTGTTACTGGGCCCCTTCGACAGATGAACCTGCGCAGGGCATTGATGCAGGAATCAGTATCCAGATAACTAGCAACTTCTAGATGGACAGCTCGACTCACAAGGCAAGTAAAGATCACACCATACCGCTTCACATGAACGCGGCCTCGCTTCACCTCTATGGGGCCAAAGTAATCTATGCCCACATGGGTGAAAGGCGGCAAATCAGGTGCTACCCGATCTTGTGGAAGGTCAGCCATCTTCTGTTCCCCAGCTCTAGCTTGCATCCGCCTGCAGAAGACACAGCTCTTAAGGATCTTCCTTGCTAAGGAGTTGGCACAGGGTATCCAATATCGCTGGCGAAGTCTAGAAAGCATGTGACCTCTCCCAGAGTGGCCAACCTGCTCATGGATGTGGAGAAAGATCAGTCTGGAGATGTAGGAGTCTTTGGGCAGGATCATAGGATTCTTTAGTTCCGTAGGCATAGCAGCTTTGCTTAACCTTCCTCCTACTCTCAGAATGCCATTGTCAACTATTGGATCAGGCTTACAGATTGAGCCGCTTCTCTTGGCACATTGTTTTCCTTTTACAACTAGTGCAATTTCTTGTTTAAAGTGCTGTCGTTGCTCAAATCGAATGATGACCTTTTCTGCTTCATCTAGGTCATCTACAGACAGACTTTCTTTTCCAAACGTCAGTTTGAACTTGTCAATTTGTTCCTTCAGTGAGTTTGTCAGACTCTGATCTGATCCTGGATCAGTTTGGGTGAGAACTTTCCTTTTCTGGCTTAACTGTAGTAGAAGTCTCTTCAGTTTCAGCATCCAGGCAACTGCTTTCTTCAAGCTGTTCCATGTTGAATAGTACTCAATCAGTTTGCTGGTCGGACTCTTTTCTTCCACACATGTACTGTTTACGATGACGTCTTTTCTCACCTCTGGATCATCTGGAGGGATGGAGCCAAGCTCCTCGGGGACTTTCGGCCATTGTGTTTCTGTTTTCTCCAGGAATTCTGGTCCTTTGCGCCATCTCTTTGAGTTCAGGAAAGTTTCAACATGTAATCCTCTTGAGGCATCATCGGCTGGGTTGTGTTTGGAGTTCAAATACCTCCACTGTTTTGCTTTCGAAAGGTCACGGATCATAGCAACCCTATTCGCCACAAAAGTATGGAATCTCTTGGTATCGTTGCGGATGTATTTTAGCACCGACTGGCTGTCTGTCCAGAAAGTTGACTCCTCAAGTTCAATCTGGAGCTCCAACCTTAACATCCTGTCCACTCGCACTGCCAATGTTGCCGCAGCAAGTTCCAGTCTGGGGATCGTCATCTGCTTGAGTGGAGTCACCCTTGATTTCCCCAGTATGAATGCGATGTGGACCTTTTCCATAACGTTTGTGAACCTAAGGTAGCTTGCCGTGCCATAACCTTGTTCACTTGCATCACCGAAGTGATGCAGCTGTGCGGTCTTGATTTGACCAAAGTTCTCCGGCATCATACACCTGTTGATCTGGAATCTGGAGAGCTGGTCCAGCTCTGAGAGCCATCTCTTCCATGAAATAGAGTGTTCTTCAGGGATGACTTCGTCCCATCCACACTTTAGCTTGCAGAGCACTTGAAGAATTTGCTTTGCCTTTAATACGAATGGGGCGAGGAAACCTAATGGATCATAAATAGAGCTGACAGTTGAGAGAATACCTCTTCTTGTAAGGGGTCTGTTCTTGACAGTGACCTGGAAGGTAAACACATCCCTTTCAATGTTCCATCGGATTCCAAGTGCTCTTTCAACAGGCAGCTTTTCTCTGTCCAGGTCCAGTTCTTTTATCTGCTTGGCTTTGTGTTCATCAGGGATAGAAGCTAGTACAGTGCGGCTGTTGCTGACCCACTTGGTCAATTTGAACCCACCTTGAGAGCACACATCCCTGAGGTTTCTTGTGAGAGCTATGGCTTGTTCTTCTGTGGCCACTGACTTGAGGCAGTCATCAACATAGAAGTTGGACTTGACTGTTTGAATCACCTCTTCATCGTACCCCTCACAGTTGTCTTCTGCAGTCTTTCGCAGTGCAAAGTTTGCACAACTTGGAGAGGATATAGCACCGAAAAGATGTACTGTCATTCTGTACTCCTCCAATCTTTTGTTAGTATCACCATCCGGCCACCATAGGAATCGCAGGAAGTCTAAGTCATCTTCATGGACACGTACTTGATGGAACATTCCTTCGATGTCTGCCATCATGGCAATGTGCTCTTGCCGAAATCTTAGCAAGACTCCTATAAGCGTGTTTGCCAGGTCAGGGCCTTGAAGGAGTTCACTGTTAAGAGATGTACCTTTATAGGATGATGAACAGTCGAACACCACTCGTATCGTTCCTTTGCGCTTATGGTGAACGCCATGGTGTGGTATGTACCATACCTTGCCTTTCTCTCTGAGGAGCTGTTCTTGTGGTACCTTCTCGGCGTAACCTTTTGTTATCATCTCTTCCATGAAGCCTTTGTACTCTGCAGCGTAACCTTTGTCCTTCTTGAACTTCCTGATAATATTTAGAGCCCGCTGCTTTGCCATGTCACGGTTGTTTGGCAGGACTACATCTTTGTTGCGAAAGGGCAACGGTAAGTAGTAGTGATGGTCTTTGAGGGTTATGGAGCTTGATACTATCTCCATAAACCTACGATCCTCAGCTGACATCTCACTTTTCTCTTCATACTCTCTCTCAGGGAAGTCATGGTTGTACTGATTTACAAGAAGAACCCCCAGGTCGGCCATTGAGATACGATTGGCCATCACCGTAGGACGCCCGGATTCTTCTGCCATGGTACAACTGTTGAGAGGACCATTCATCACCCATCCAAAGAGGGTTTTCACTGCATACGGTCCGTTGCCTTGGCTATTTATGATTTGCCAGGGTTCCATTGCCTTTGGAGCATTTACGCCAATCAGAAGTTCGACGTCAGCATCAATCTCCTTCAACTGAACCTCTTTCAGGTATGGCCACCTTTTGAGCTCTTTCTGAGTGGGAATGTTCTCTCTTGTCACTGGGATCTTATGTTGGGTGTAGACCTTTGGTAATGCAAGAAATGTGTCGCCTTCCACATTGCCAATCTCTAATCCAGATATCTCAAAGCTCTTGGTAGGACTCTCCTGCCCCATTGTGCGTAGCAGAATTTCAGTCGCACTGCCTTTAGCTTGCAACTGCCTCATGAGTCTCTCCGTACAAAATGTTGCTGAGCTACCAGAATCGAGAAACGCATAGGTTAACACAGACCTGCTTCCATTTGCCACCTTTACTTGAACTGGCACAATTGCAAGTGCACAATCTGTACCGGCCCCGGTATCTTCACCAGCTTCCAGTGAAACAAGAGCACTGCTGACAGTCTCCTCCCGCTTTACTGCTACACCACTCATATCTGCCTTTTGAGATCTAAATCTCTCTCTTCCTTCAATGTGCAGGATAGTGGGGTGCTTTCTTTGACAGCTCTGACAGGTCATCCTTCTTTTACATTCTCTGCTTAAGTGTCCTCTCATCAAACAGCCAAAACAAAGGCCTTTTGATCTCAGAAACTCAACCTTGAATTCATGTGGCTGTGCCTTCACCTGTTGGCAGTCGACCAATAAATGCGCACCAGCACAAAATATACATGAGATACTGGGAGCATCAGAAGGGTAGGTGCCTGGTCTCTTTACTTTGAATGTTTGTTCTTTTAAAGGTTTTTCAGAGTCACAATCTGCCACTACAGCTACTGTAGTGGCAAAGCTGCTTCCCCTACTCTTGGACTTGAACTGCTGTTTAAAGTCAGCTTCTGTTTTGGGTTTTAAAAATCTTTTGTTGTACAGGGGATCTTGAATATCTCCATACAACGGATCCTGCAGTATTTTGGCCTGTTTTTCCATGAACGTTACCAGGTCACTGAACTGGGCCCTCAGGTGACTTCTCTCTAAAATATCACATGCCATAGACCTCCATTTTTCCCTTAGTTTGTAGGGAAGTTTTGACATGATCAGCTTTATGTTGGAGGGAAGATTAAGCTCTTCCATGTTCTGTAGGTCTTGCATAGCGTTACAGCAACCTCTTAGATAGAGTGCATAACCACCCAGTCCCTTTCCATCATCGGGTTTGATGTTTGTCCAGTTCCAAGCCTTTTCCATGTAAGCAGTGGTGACTTTGATTTCATTGCCAAAGTGTTCCTTTAACAACCTCTTAGCTACTGCATAGCCTCTTCTGGCTTCCATATGCAGACAACTACGGACCAGATCCTTGGGCTGACCAGAGGTGTATTGTTCCAGGTAATAGAGCCTATCCTGGTGACTGCTTGTCTTATCTTCTATACCATGCTCAAATGCACGCATGAATGGCCTAAAGTTTAGAGGATCACCGTCAAACATAGGTATCTCCCTAACAGGGAGTGTGGCTTGTTTGTGCTGTAGTACAAGGAGGTCAGCAATTTCATTCTGCCTTTGCATGACAGTAGAGAGGTTATCATGGCTGGTATCATGGCTGATACCCGCAGTGTTGATTCTGTGTCGATTGCTAGACCTTGCTGTTGGCTGCTGAAGAGTGTGGTTTACGACTGTTTTCGGAATAGGGTTTGATGGCTTTGTGGTCGGTTGTTGTAAAACTCTTTGTAGTGGGGTCTTTGGAACTGCACCTAATGCAGCAAACTCAACAGGTGATGGTTCAGGTTCCACATAGACCTCTGGTTCCTGTTTCTCAAAATAAGAGTTCATTCCATCTTCTTGGCTTAGTAAATGGGCTGCCACAGAATGGGATTGAGAAGTTGACTCGGTACTCTCCAGGACCTTCAGTTTGGCATTATATGCTGCTATGTCCGTTTCCAGTGCCATTTTTTCCATCCTAACATTCAGTTGAGCTTTCTCCAGTTCCAATGCATGCTTGTCTTGTAATGATGCTTGGCGAGCTAGTAGAGCTGCTCGTTCTGCCTCGGCTTTAAGGCGTTCAGAGGACACTGAGGAAGCAGTCTTAGAATACTTAGTTTTACTTGATATTTTTGACACATTGGAAATGCTGTCATGTGGTTCAATGAGCGTTTGTGGCTCAACTTCAGCCTTTTTCCATATTTCCACCTCTTTCAGGAAATGTTCATAAGTTCTCATTCTTGGTTGATAATAGTTAATGCTCTCCTGTTCCTGTTCCTCCTCTGTGACCAGCTCTAGCACAGATTCATGAGCCTTCTTAAAGTCATTGAGCACAGCATCAAATGCTTCAAGACTCTCATTCACAGTTGCAATGTTTCCTCCATCAACAAGAAGGACTTTTATTTCATTCATTTTGCGTGTACACACTCCAAGTTTGCCTCTCCGGGCTACATAGAGTGAATTTAGATGCTCCTCTGCCCTCTCCAGTGGAGTCTTATTTGGGATTTCCTCCTCCATCATTCACTTTTAGTTCACTCAATTTACAATGACACGGTTGTTGGTTTGATTGTTAAACGTAATGCCCCTTTAGACCTCCTTTAATCTTTAAAAACACAGTCATCCATTTCAGCATATTGACCCATTTTGAATTGCACATGTGCAAGTTTGGCATTTTAGATGCGTTTTAAACATTTCATCCCGTTGAGGTTTTGTCCCTTTAATGAAGTTTTAACACGCAGTATCTTTAGATCCTTAAGTTGCATTCGTTGCGTTGATGGATTGCATTTCCACGTTAGGCCAAATATTAGATATATGATTAGGCTACATTGTGCATAGGATCTGTGTTTCCAAGGATTCCATTCCCAAGTTTATCAAACATTCCAATTATAAGCACATTTGCGCTTCCATAATATGCATGATCAAACGATCGCCTTGAACAGGGCAGCTCATTCATTCGCAGTGGTTACTCACGGCTGGCGAAATCTAGGAGTTCAAATCCTTCCAAGCGAGCTGTCCTTATGGTCCGAATGCAATTACAAATAGAACAAATCCAGCGTGTGTCCGAACCGGAGTTTTCCTTCCGGTAGTAATCCTTCACGGAGTTTTTTGACTTGAGTGTAGTGGCTTCCTTTCCTCTTTACCATAGCCACTGCCCTAGCCTGAAGCGGGGTTGTTTCGGACGCATACAGTCCACACTCAACGTTTCCAAACGGCCAAACATTCAATGAGATCCAGGGATATAGTGCAACAAGAAATGTTTATTCTTCTTATCTAACAAAAAGGTATTCTCCAATCAACTTAAAGCAGAGATTACTTGAAATGCAAATACATAATATAATATGACCTGTCTGTCTGTATTTCTGTATGTCTATATGGTCAAAAAACTATACCGCTCCCGCATCTAGCAAGGACTCCTCCCCCCGAAGGCCCAACTTCCTGCCTTTATACTAACACAATTAACACAGTACAATGAATGGGCAAGAGGGGGGGCCAAAAACTGAGTTACACTAATAACAAATGAATATATCTCAATCCGGTAAATAAATCATAAAGGTACGTACCTAATATTTCATCATATACATTAATATTTAATATATTTACACAAATGTACATGGAGCTCAGTATGTTCAGTCTTTTATACAAAATATGCCCAAATCGGCTCTAACAGGAGGTGAGTGATGACCTCTCTCTCCCAGGGTCCTAATGGAGGTGAGTGATGACCTCTCTCTCCCAGGGTCCTAATGGAGGTGAGTGATGACCTCTCTCTCCCAGGGTCCCAATGGAGGTGAGTGATGACCTCTCTCTCCCAGGGTCCCAATGGAGGTGAGTGATGACCTCTCTCTCCCAGGGTCCCAATGGAGGTGAGTGATGACCTCTCTCTCCCAGGGTCCCAATGGAGGTGAGTGATGACCTCTCTCTCCCAGGGTCCTAATGGAGGTGAGTGATGACCTCTCTCTCCCAGGGTCCCAATGGAGGTGAGTGATGACCTCTCTCTCCCAGGGTCCTAATGGAGGTGAGTGATGACCTCTCTCTCCCAGGGTCCCAATGGAGGTGAGTGATGACCTCTCTCTCCCAGGGTCCCAATGGAGGTGAGTGATGACCTCTCTCTCCCAGGGTCCCAATGGAGGTGAGTGATGACCTCTCTCTCCCAGGGTCCCAATGGAGGTGAGTGATGACCTCTCTCTCCCAGGGTCCCAATGGAGGTGAGTGATGACCTCTCTCTCCCAGGGTCCCAATGGAGGTGAGTGATGACCTCTCTCTCCCAGGGTCCCAATGGAGGTGAGTGATGACCTCTCTCTCCCAGGGTGCCAATGGAGGTGAGTGATGACCTCTCTCTCCCAGGGTCCCAATGGAGGTGAGTGATGACCTCTCTCTCCTCCTCTCTCCCAGGGTCCTCTCTAGCTTTGTGTCCCAGTAGTGGAAGTACCTGAGTAATGAAACCCTCACGGCCCAACAGAAGACCAGACCACAGCTGATTCAAAAACCTGGAGGAACCATCAAGAGGTTCAGGGCTGGACTTGGCATCCTCTCACCCATATCCAAGCGCACTCAGTCTCAGTCCACTTCTGTATCTTTAGCTTAGTGGTGTATTCTGAATAAGTCTGAAGTAATATGGCATCAATTCCACCCAACGTATTAGGCCAAAGGTGAAGGAATGACTATACTTCATAAACCTATCCAATCCTCTCAGATATACAGGGGCGGCTAGTGGAGGGTCCAGGGGGTTGTTTCTGCATAGTTTCATGGATCTTTCATTCTCAGTGGCATCACAATCTCCGATCCCTCCTTTCCCTGTGTGACCCAGGCTCAGTGGTGTCAACAATGGCCAGGAGCAGGTTCTGAAGGTGAAGCTGATTGGACCGGAGCTGAAAGTGAATCGCCTCATGAACCGGACAATGGCTTACACCATCAAGAACCCCAGAGGAGAACTCTTCACTTATATACCTAATGGCAAGGTATGGCCAGGACCTTTCCTCACCTATCCTCAGCTACCTACCGAGTATGGCCAGGACCTATCCTCACCTATCCTCAGTTACCTACCGAGTATGGCCAGGACCTATCCTCACCTATCCTCAGCTACCTACCGAGTATGGCCAGGACCTATCCTCACCTATCCTCAGCTACCTACCGAGTATGGCCAGGACCTATCCTCACCTATCCTCAGCTACCTACCGAGTTTGGCCAGGACCTATCCTCACCTATCCTCAGCTACCTACCGAGTATGGCCAGGACCTATCCTCACCTATCCTCAGCTACCTACCGAGTATGGCCAGGACCTATCCTCACCTATCCTCAGCTACCTACCGAGTATGGCCAGGACCTATCCTCACCTATCCTCAGCTACCTACCGAGTATGGCCAGGACCTATCCTCACCTATCCTCAGCTACCTACCGAGTATGGCCAGGACCTATCCTCACCTATCCTCAGCTACCTACCGAGTTTGGCCAGGACCTATCCTCACCTATCCTCAGCTACCTACCGAGTATGGCCAGGACCTATCCTCACCTATCCTCAGCTACCTACCGAGTATGGCCAGGACCTATCCTCACCTATCCTCAGCTACCTACCGAGTATGGCCAGGACCTATCCTCACCTATCCTCAGCTACCTACCGAGTATGGCCAGGACCTATCCTCACCTATCCTCAGCTACCTACCGAGTATGGCCAGGACCTATCCTCACCTATCCTCAGCTACCTACCTAGTATGGCCAGGACCTATCCTCACCTATCCTCAGCTACCTACCTAGTATGGCGAGGACCTATCCTCACCTATCCTCAGCTACCTACCGAGTATGGCCAGGACCTATCCTCACCTATCCTCAGCTACCTACCGAGTATGGCCAGGACCTATCCTCACCTATCCTCAGCTACCTACCGAGTATGGCCAGGACCTATCCTCACCTATCCTCAGCTACCTACCGAGTATGGCCAGGACCTATCCTCACCTATCCTCAGCTACCTACCGAGTATGGCCAGGACCTATCCTCACCTATCCTCAGCTACCTACCGAGTATGGCCAGGACCTATCCTCACCTATCCTCAGCTACCTACCGAGTATGGCCAGGACCTATCCTCACCTATCCTCAGCTACCTACCGAGTATGGCCAGGACCTATCCTCACCTATCCTCAGCTACCTACCGAGTATGGCCAGGACCTATCCTCACCTATCCTCAGCTACCACAGTACCTACTGGAAGCCCCACACATCTACCATCTACATGGTGCTGCGTATGGGAAGGGTATCTACCTGAGTCCTGACTCTAGCATCTCATATGTCATCTACATGGTGCTGCGTATGGGAAGGGTATCTACCTGAGTCCTGACTGTAGCATCTCATATGTCATCTACATGGTGCTGCGTATGGGAAGGGTATCTACCTGAGTCCTGACTCTAGCATCTCATATGTCATCTACATGGTGCTGCGTATGGGAAGGGTATCTACCTGAGTCCTGACTGTAGCATCTCATATGTCATCTACATGGTGCTGCGTATGGGAAGGGTATCTACCTGAGTCCTGACTCTAGCATCTCATATGTCATCTACATGGTGCTGCGTATGGGGAGGGTATCTACCTGAGTCCTGACTCTAGCATCTCATATGTCATCTACATGGTGCTGCGTATGGGAAGGGTATCTACCTGAGTCCTGACTGTAGCATCTCATATGTCATCTACATGGTGCTGCGTATGGGAAGGGTATCTACCTGAGTCCTGACTCTAGCATCTCATATGTCATCTACATGGTGCTGCGTATGGGAAGGGTATCTACCTGAGTCCTGACTCTAGCATCTCATATGTCATCTACATGGTGCTGCGTATGGGAAGGGTATCTACCTGAGTCCTGACTGTAGCATCTCATATGTCATCTACATGGTGCTGCGTATGGGAAGGGTATCTACCTGAGTCCTGACTGTAGCATCTCATATGTCATCTACATGGTGCTGCGTATGGGAAGGGTATCTACCTGAGTCCTGACTCTAGCATCTCATATGTCATCTACATGGTGCTGCGTATGGGAAGGGTATCTACCTGAGTCCTGACTGTAGCATCTCATATGTCATCTACATGGTGCTGCGTATGGGAAGGGTATCTACCTGAGTCCTGACTCTAGCATCTCATATGTCATCTACATGGTGCTGCGTATGGGAAGGGTATCTACCTGAGTCCTGACTCTAGCATCTCATATGTCATCTACATGGTGCTGCGTATGGGAAGGGTATCTACCTGAGTCCTGACTGTGGGTAAAGGACAGTACCACATGACAGGAGTTGGTCAACCGCATCAATACCATGTAACAGGTACTTTTTACACCTGAATACATTTACATACTGTACAACAAAACACACTACTGCAACATAATTACATACAGGCACATCTCAGTAAAGAATTGAATGTGTTCCAAGTTATTGAATGTGTTCCAAGTTATTGAATGTGTTCCAAGTTATTGAATGTGTTCCAAGTTATTGAATGTGTTCCAAGTTATTGAATGTGTTCCAAGTTATTGAATGTGTTTTTTATAGTAGCTATTTTGTTGTTTCAGGAACAACTGGGCCCGTCCAGGTTTCTTCAGAGCAGGAATTTAAATTGCATCGCACTTTGTGAAGGTAAAGAAAACAGCCCTTTCCCTTCCAGTACTCTTATCATTATGTTATCAAGATAAACAGACATGACTGTCCTGCATTTGTAGCAGAAGCTTGTTTGGTTGGTCTATATCAGGGATGGGTAACTTTGATGGGGGGCCACAAAAAAAACCGGAAATCATCACGAGGGGCAGCAGTGGCTCACGGGTCTGCGTACCCACATACATGCAGTCAGAGCCTTTTGGGGGCACTAAAAACAGCTGATGCACAACCAAATTTTCGAAATTTCACCTATTCTACTATTATAACTCTCAACAGTAAGTTGAGACCCTGATTGAGTAAACATACATACATACATACATACATACATACATACATATATATATATATATATATATATACACATATACACATACATACACACACACACACACATACAGTGGGGAGAACAAGTATTTGATACACTGCTGATTTTGCAGGTTTTCCTACTTACAAAGCATGTAGACGTCTGTAATTTGTATCATAGGTACACTTCAACTGTGAGAGACGGAATCTAAAACAAAAATCCAGAAAGTCACATTATATGATTTTTAAGTAAGAATTTGCATTTTATTGCATGAAATAAGTATTTGATACATCAGAAAAGCAGAAGTTAATATTATATTCACACGCAACACCATGTGCCAGAAAATGTGGAATACATTGGCCATGCTGTCAATCCAGCATGACTTCTGCCACATTCAAAACAACTGGAAACTCGGAAGTGGGAAATCTCAGACTTCAGTGAGTTCAAGACAACTGGGAACTCTGAAAAAAACGAGCTCCGACTGGGAAAATATGTTTTGAACGGTGATCCAACTCGGAATTCCAAGTCGGGAACTCGGGCCTCTTTCTAGAGCCCCGACCTGAAGATCACTGACGTCATGATTCGACCTTGTTTTTTTTTCCTGAGTTCCCAGTTGTCTTGAAAGCACCATCAATCCAGAGAATGCCAGACTTTGATGACAAAGTTTGATGACTAAATTTGCCCACAAGGACCGCCGCGCCACCTTCCTGTTCAAGTGAGCACAGCACAACAAGGTGAGTCCAGAAATGTATTGTATGCTGCTGCATAAATGATGTAATATGCCAGGGAGATATGTATACTGAAGCTAAGAAAGTAATACTAAGTGTATGTTGTGTAGTAAGCTGTTAGTAGCCCATGTGCCTCACCCTAATAATTTGGTCCCTTCCCCCCTCATAACTTAGCCTACTGTTCTGACTTGGTGGTGCACATGTAGCCTATAGCCTGTTTTAGAGAAAAGTAGTCATTGAATATTGTAAGAGCTTTCATTGTCTGTTTATATGTCCCCTTTATTTATCCTACGGTTCTGACTTGGTGTACAGGGAGAACACTGTAAGAACGGCCCAGGTTCTGAATTCTGTCGCTGTACATTTCAAAAGTGCTGAACAAATAGTTATATTGACTACCTCCGTCCTAGTTTGCTCATTAATGTCCTAATAAAAATTACGGATTGCCTCTTATCCGCTCGTCGTCCCCTTATGCGATAGTTTGTACATCTCAATTGTCAGTAGAAACCACATTTGTTTAAGCAAGTCAGCCATATCAGCTATGTTTTTTTTAAAGGCAGTAAATGAGGCTGAATGAACTGTTTCGCTGCCAGACAAGGCTCCGCTGATAGCCAGGTGTAGCGGTGGTAAGGTGTTGGGACTCTGCTGTTGGGACAGCTTTATGTAGGCCTTAACAGTTTGTGGGCAATGTTTTTCACCGTTATAGTGCAATTTTTATTGGCACATTGAACCATGTCGCGCTCGGTAGTTTTAAAAACTGTGGGAAGTACGGACATCGTGGTTAAATAGTACAAGAGTACACCATGCTGGACAAAAATGCTTCCAGCACCTGGTTTTCCCAGGCAGTCTCCCATCCAAGGACTAACCAGGCATGACCTTGCTTAGTTTCCAAGACCGGGCATATTGAGGCTAGGCTGTAAGACAGTTACTGTATTGTATATATGATATGTACATATGCCTCCAGCGAAGGAATAAGTATTGGTACACTATATGAAGTTTGACACTCGAAAAAGTGCAGTGAGAAATCATAGAAATAGAATCAATGGGATAAATAGCCATACTTACTTTAACACAGGAAGATGAAGAACAAACCATGCTTTCATTTCAATGGCATATATTTGAATTTTGTGAAAATAGCAGGCCTATGAATAATGACTTCAGGCAAATACATCAAATAACGTTACCAGTACATGACTTTAGTCATTAGAATAGGCGACTGACTTGACCACCACTAGCAAGTCATCATCGACATTGAGATGAACTACCTCAAACGTAATTTCATCATAATCCTAATAAAAGAACACTAAGCCAGTCAATTGAATTGTCCTGCTTTTTTTTTTTACAACGACAGGGGGTGCACCGTTCCTGGAGGTACTGCAATACCAGGTCGATGCGTGGAGTGGACGGAGCAAGCCCCTATTCCATCTCCCTATTCCAAAAATCAATTTAATATATGGTCCCCAGATAGGGGACGTATCAGATATTAAACTGATAAGAACAGATTTTTTTTTTTTTTTTTTTGGAAAAATAATTTTTATTTTCATTTCACATTCAAATACAAGTACAAATTCAGTGCATAACGTTGTACATAACATGGATTTACAAAAACAGTACCTTAACCGTATAAAAATAGCAAAACTCCTAAAAAAAAGTGCTGTTCTGAGGAACCTGACCAGCTAAAAGGCCTACATTCAAGAGAAGCATGTAAACAATTGCCTCTAACAATCTCCCAAAGCTGATCTTTCAAAGGAATAAAAACTATTATAGAAATAAAATCATACACATATACCAAAGGGAACTCTGAATAAACCTCAGTGTATATCAAATATTTACAAAGGCTTAGCCTACATTTCAATTTACATGACAGAATACAGTTATACATAGGCCTATATATAGGCTACAAAAAAAACATTTACAAAGAAGGGTATATCCCTTTCCATCTATGTTTAACAGATGTGATGCCCCACTTATCTATTTCGAATTGTATTTTTTTCCAAATTTCTTGTTTTATAAATTTAACCAATCCCGTCGGTGACCACTTGAGGGTGTCATTGACCGCACCACATCTGGCCTCCCAAAGTTTAGTCTTGATAAGGGACACCAGAGTCACTAATTCTAATAATTGCACCTTTTCCACATTTTTTAGTTCAAATTTGGCTACCCCTTCATAATCAATGTTTTTTAAAATATTAAAATCTATTTTAATTTTCTTCCAAACTATTTGGGCAAAAGAGCATTCCCATAAAACATGGGGAATTGTTTCCATTGCGAAACAGTTGTCCCTGGGACAAAATTTATTCAGGGTCAAATTATGATCATATAATGTTGAACGGACCGGAAGACGTCTGTGTAAAACAAGCCAATTAAAATCTTTCAGTCTGTTGTCTAAACCTTTTAATTGTGCCCGTAGCCAGGTGGAAGGTGATATTGGTAATCGGTCTCTAGGACGACAATTTTCTATTAATTTCACATATAGCAGTCTGTGGTTGATTACATTTTCTTTTACTTTGCAGACTGGGTTTTTCCTTGCCCATTCAACAATTTTCTTAAAATGTAATGGGATAATTTCAGCTTTTGGCTTACTGTTATCCCACTCCACCATAAACCTTAACGGTATGGACAGCCAGAATTTGATTAATATATTACATTTGTGTACAGAAGACGACAAAAGACAACAAACGTTTGAGTAGAACAACGCATCTAGTTTGAGAGGAATATGAGGGAAATCCCTTCCACCAGCCTCTATAGGCTGGTACATCCGATCTCTTCGGATGTACTCATATCCCCCCCAAAAGAAATTAAACAGTACACGTATGAACATTTTCCTTAGAGACACCGGCATGGGAAACACATATGCAAGGTGGAGTAATGAAGGCAGAATGTCCGCCTTCAGCACTAACACCTTGCCACTAAAAGATAGTCGCCTCACTTTCCACAGTCCCAATCTTTTATTAAGCGAAAGTAGTTTTTCTTTCCAATTAACCATGTCATCTTTAATTTGATTTCCGAAAGATATCCCGAGCACTACCATTGGTCCTGTGCACACAGTCAAACCACATAACTGATCAGATCTCCATTTCCACTGTCCCATATATTTTATTTATGTTTTATTCTTGTTAATCCTAGACCCGGAGGCAACAGAGAACTCATCAATGACTTTGATAACCTCTTTCAAGCTCAGGTCGTCTTGTAAATATAAAATGGTGTCGTCTGCGTATTGTGAAATTTTTAGAATATCCCCTCCAGGTAATATAATGCCTTTGATGTTGTAATTTGTCCTAATTGCACATGCGAAAGGTTCAATATATAAAACATACAATAGCGCAGAGAGAGGGTCCCCCTGTCTGACACCTCGTAATTGCTTGATTACATTTCCAATATTCCCATTAATATTTACTCTGCTTCCCACATTACTATAAATAATTTTTACCCATTTCATAAAATTATTTCCAAAACCACATTTTTTCAGAACTCTAAACAAAAACTCATGGTTTACCATGTCAAAGGCTTTTTCCTGGTCCAAATTTACAGTAATAGCTGGCAGGTGCCTTTCCTCTAAATATGCTTGAACGTCTCTGTGCAATTGCAAGTTCCAGGTTAACTTTAACAGATACTACACTTGATCTTAGCCAAAAGGCCGAGAAGCGATACCGCAATGCTTTCGGAAGGAAGGTGCCGTTCTCCGACAGGACAAATTCATTGACGGTTACACCAAAATGAGCTCTGTAAACCTTCCGCCAAATATCAAAGATGATGGTTTTAAAAAATGGTGGCATAGATTGGGAGTTGATCAACCTCGGGAATATCCACTTTTGACTGTTACAATGTAACAAATTGGTAGGTTTCATAATCACGTGGACATCCGCCCTCCAATCGGAAACGAGAGAAAGCCTTGTCGAATTAAAACCAGATTAACAGCTAAATTGGAATAATAATCTATCAAATACGGGTGGGGAAAATAATTTGGAGATAACATTATTGACATAACATTTGATTTTATATCAAATATCTCTGGTAGCAATACTGCCACAAGGGAACTGAGGTATTGTCCACTTGGTGGCGCCATAGTTCCACCGTCGGCTTGTCCAAGCTGTACTATGTGGTCAATTAAAATGCACTTGAATGTTGAACCACTTGACTTCAATACATACAGCACATCATCAACGCTAATAATGTATACAATAAAAAAAAGCCTATGTGTTTTTAAATCAGTCTGTAGAGCCTTGTATGATATGGCCATTGTGAGGAGGCCTTCATAAAGTCGTCCTCCTAAATTACTAGAGGCCAAACTTCCACGATGTCCATGGCACTGGACTGTAATGATAGTCATTGTCATATTCAAGTTCAATCCATGAACTATTGGAATGTGGAAAAAACGGTACAATAGTGGTTGAACAATAATCCTATAAATCCTACCTGAATTCTCACTAATCATGGAACTGACAAGGGTCCAGTCGTCGTTAACGGTGCGCCAGGCTCTAGGTTTAACCTGCTACATGTGGTCTGAGTTCCATAATGATTCAAATAGACTAAATGTCCAAAATTATCGCTCAAATAAATGTATGTGGGTATTACTGACGGTTCTCCAGATAGTGGCTAATATTTAACATGATACAAATGGTCAAATAAAAGCCTGGGAATATCATCAAAACATTCTAAAGCCCATACATCAACTCGGCAGGTTTAGCCCTACGGAAGCCTAGAGCTTGGGTCTCCAAATTTCCAGGGTCCTGTTTTAGAGAATTGTAGTAATTGAATATTGTAAGAGCTTTCATTGTCTGTGTATTTGTCCCCCTTCATTTATCCTACGGTTCTGACTTGGTGTACAGGGAGAACACTGTAAGAACGGCCCAGGTTCTGAATTCTGTCGCTGTACATTTCAAAAGTGCTGAACAAATAGTTATATTGACTACCTCCGTCCTAGTTTGCTCATGAATGTCCTAATAAAAATTACGGATTGCCTCTTATCCGCTCGTCGTCCCCTTATGCGATAGTTTGTACATCTCAATTGTCAGTAGAAACCACATTTGTTTATCAAGTCAGCCATATCAGCTATGTTTTTTTTTTAAAGGCATTACATGAGGCTGAATGAACTGTTTCGCTGCCAGACAAGGCTCCGCTGATAGCCAGGTGTAGCGGTGGTAAGGTGTTGGGACTCTGCTGTTGGGACTCTGCTGTTGGGACAGCTTTATGTAGGCCTTAACAGTTTGTGGGCACCGTTTGTCACCGTTATAGTGCAGTTAATGTATTGTTTAGTGTTGTGTTGGATAAGAGCTAGGTAAATTAGTAATCCGTTTGGAGAAAGGGAATTGTTTTAGATGATTCTTTCTTATGATCCCTGGAGACGAATGTGAAACCAGCCATATGGAAGCAAACTGAAAATCATATCAACATTACATTTACATTTTACATTTTAGTCATTTAGCAGACGCTCTTAACCAGAGCGACTTACAGGAGCAATTAGGGTTAAGTGCCTTGCTCAAGGGCACATTAACGTCATTTAGCAGACGCTCTTAGCCAGAGCGACTCACAAATTGGTGCGTTCACCCTATAGCCAGTGGGATAACCACTTTACAATTTGGGGGGGGGGGGGGGGGGGGGGGTTAGAAGGAATACTTTATCCTATCCCAGGTATTCCTTAAAGAGGTGGGGTTTCAAATGTCTCCGGAAGGTGGTGAGTGACTCCGCTGTCCTGGCGTCGTGAGGGAGCTTGTTCCACCATTGGGGTGCCAGAGCAGCGAACAGTTTTGACTGGGCTGAGCGGGAGCTGTGCTTCCGCAGAGGAAGGGGAGCCAGCAGGCCAGAGGTGGATGAACGCAATGTCCTCGTTTGGGTGTAGGGACTGATCAGAGCCTGAAGGTACAGAGGTGCCGTTCCCCTCACTGCTCCATAGGCAAGCACCATGGTCTTGTAGCGGATGCGAGCTTCAACTGGAAGCCAGTGGAGTGTGCGGAGGAGGGGGGTGACGTGAGAGAACTTGGGAAGGTTGAACACCAGACGGGCTGCGGCATTCTGGATGAGTTGTAGGGGTTTAATGGCACAGGCAGGGAGCCCAGCCAACAGCGAGTTGCAGTAGTCCAGACGGGAGATGACAAGTGCCTGGACCAGGACCTGCGCCGCTTCCTGTGTAAGGCAGGGTCGCACTCTCCGAATGTTGTAGAGCATGAACCTGCAGGAGCGGGTCACCGCCTTGATGTTGGCGGAGAACGACAGGGTGTTGTCCAGGGTCACGCCTAGGCTCTTCGCACTCTGGGAGGAGGACACAGCGGAGTTGTCAACCGTGATGGCGAGATCATGGAACGGGCAGTCCTTCCCCGGGAGGAAGAGCAGCTCCGTCTTGCCAGGGTTCAGCTTGAGGTGGTGATCCGTCATCCATACTGATATGTCTGCCAGACATGCAGAGATGCGATTCGCCACCTGGTTATCAGAAGGGGGAAAGGAGAAGATTAGTTGTGTATCGTCAGCGTAGCAATGATAGGAGAGACCATGTGAGGATATGACAGAGCCAAGTGACTTGGTGTATAGGGAGAAAAGGAGAGGGCCCAGAACCGATCCCTGGGGGACACCAGTGGTGAGAGCACGTGGTGCGGAGACAGCTTCCCGCCACGCCACTTGGTAGGAGCGACCGGTCAGGTAGGACGCAATCCAGGAGTGAGCCGCGCCGGAGATGCCCATCTCGGAGAGGGTGGAGAGGAGGATCTGATGGTTCACAGTATCAAAGGCAGCAGACAGGTCTAGAAGGACAAGAGCAGAGGAGAGAGAGTTAGCTTTAGCAGTGCGGAGAGTCTCCGTGACACAGAGAAGAGCAGTCTCAGTTGAATGACCAGTCCTGAAACCTGATTGGTTTGGATCAAGAAGGTCATTCTGAGAGAGATAGCAAGAGAGTTGGCTAAAGACGGCACGCTCAATAGTTTTGGAAAGAAAAGAAAGAAGGGATACTGGTCTGTAGTTGTTGACATCAGTGGGGTCGAGTGTTGGTTTTTTGAGGAGGGGAGCAACTCTCGCTCTCTTGAAGACGGAAGGGACATGGCCAGCGGTCAAGGATGAGTTGATCAGCGAGGTGAGGTAGGGGAGAAGGTCACCGGAGATGGTCTGGAGAAGGGAGGAGGGGATGGGGTCAAGCGGGCAGGTTGTTGGGCGGCCTGCAGTCACAAGTCGCAGGATTTTATCTGGAGAGAGAGGGGAGAAAGAAGTCAAAGCATAGGGTAGGGCAGTGTGAGCAGGACCAGCAGTGTTATTAGACTTAACAAACGAGGATCGGATGTCGTCAACCTTCTTTTCAAAGTGGTTGACGAAGTCATCCACAGAGAGAGAGGAGGGGGGGGGGGGGGGGAGGAGGATTCAGGAGGGAGGAAAATGTGGCAAAGAGCTTCCTAGGGTTAGAGGCAGATGCTTGGAATTTAGAGTGGTAGAAGGTGGCCTTAGCAGCAGAAACAGATGAAGAAAATGTAGAGAGGAGGGAGTGAAAAGATGCCAGGTCGGTAGGGAGTTTAGTTTTCTTCCATTTCCTCTCCGCTGCCCGGAGCTCTGTTCTGTGAGCTCGCAGTGAGTCATCAAGCCACGGAGCTGGGGGGGAGGACCGAGCCGGCCGGGAGGATAGGGGACACAGAGAGTCAAAGGATGCAGAAAGGGAGGAGAGGAGGGTTGAGGAGGCAGAATCAGGAGATTGGAGGGAGAAGGATTGAGCAGAGGGAAGAGATGATAGGATGGAAGAGGAGAGAGTAGTGGGAGAGAGAGAGCGAAGGTTGCGGCGGCGCATTACCATCTGTGTAGGGGCAGAGTGAGTAGTGTGGGAGGAGAGCGAGAGAGAAAAGGAAACAAAGTAGTGGTCGGAGACTTGGAGGGGAGTTGCAGTGAGATTAGTAGAGGAGCAGCATCTAGTGAAGATGAGGTCAAGCGTATTGCCTGCCTTGTGAGTAGGGGGGGACGGTGAGAGGGTGAGGTCAAAAGAGGAGAGGAGTGGAAAGAAGGAGGCAGAGAGAAATGAGTCAAACGTGGACATAGGGAGGTTGAAATCCCCCAAAACTGTGAGGGGTGAGCCATCCTCAGGAAAGGAACTTATCAAGGCGTCAAGCTCGTTGATGAACTCTCCAAGGGAACCTGGAGGGCGATAGATGACAAGGATATTAAGCTTAAATGGGCTAGTGACTGTGACAGCATGGAATTCAAATGAGGAGATAGACAGATGGGTTAGGGGAAAAATTGAGAATGTCCACTTGGGAGAGATGAGGATTCCTGTACCACCACCCCTCTGACCAGATGCTCTCGGGGTATGCGAGAACACATGGTCAGACGAGGAGAGAGCAGTAGGAGTAGCCGTGTTTTCAGTGGTGATCCATGTTTCCGTCAGCGCCAGGAAGTCGAGGGACTGGAGGTTGGCATAGGCTGGGATGAAGTCAGCTTTGTTGGCAGCAGAACGGCAGTTCCAGAGGCTGCCTGCGACCTGGAACTCCAGGTGAGGGGTGCGAGCAGGGACCACCAGGTTGGAGAGGCAGCAGCCGCGCGGTGTTGTGCGTTGTTTGTGTAGCCTGTGCAGAGACGAGAGAACAGGGATAGGCAGAGGCATAGTTGACAGGCTGTAGCAAATGGCTACAAAAATGCAGAGGAGATCGGAATGAAATGAGCTAAGCATCTGGGAGAGGAGAGAGGGGGGCCTCCCTCACCAAAAACTTCTACCTCAGAAACTAAAATTGTTTCACTGAACAGTTGTTCAATGTTTAAAGGAATAAACTCAAACCCACTTTATTCAGCTAGCCAACTATGACACCATAGCTGACTAGCATGCTAGCATCCAATAACACACAGTTTAACACACAGTTAAGCACAAATACTCACAACAAACCACCAATAGTGTGTTAACTAGCTAACCAGCATGCCAGCATCCAGTAACACACAGCCAAGCACAAACACTTGGTCACAGCAAACCACCAATAGTGTGATAACACACTAAACAGATCATTCGTGTCTGTGTCAAGTTCCTTTCATGACGCAGCAATGATTCAACATTGGCTAGCTAGGACAAGTATATTGTAATTAGCTACTACCGTACCGTTCGCTGGTCGTGCTGGGTAGCTAGCAATGGCCACTGTGTTGGCTTTGTTTTAAGAACGGCTAGCTAGCTAGCTTCGTGCTACACCCGGCACGCAATGGCTACTGTGTTGACTCTGACTCTGTTCGAAAAAACGGCTAATTAGCTCGCTTCGTGCTACAGCCGGCACGGCGGAAGACACTGCCAAGACACAGTAGCTACCCACGATACCTAGCTATGACGCCGTAGCTAACTAGCAAGCTAGCATCCATTAACACACAATTAGCACCAATACTTGGTTACAACAAACTGCCAAGAGTGTGTTAGCACACTAAACAGATGATTCATGTCCGTGTCTAGTTCCTTTCATAACGCAGAACGCAGCAAAAATTAAACGTTGGCTAGAAGCACATTTAACAGTGGGAACAGCTAATCGTTACCAGTAGCTACCCGCTAGCTAGCTAGCCTCGTGCTTCGATACTAACCTACAATAACCTACGGAAACCTACAATAACAACAATACTAACCTATAATAAATACAATACCTAACTACAACTAACTACCAACCTACGATCTAATGCATGGTTAAGCTATACTCAACACCAAATGAGAAGTTTGCTTACCTCCAGCTAGAGAGCTAGAGAGCTAGAGAAAAACACGTCCTACATGACATGTATTGGGGCCCCTTTTCCAAAGTGAAATAGCATAGAAATAGCTTTGCGGTTACTGAGATTTCTGATTGTGTGCCCTCATAATTTGCGTGGATGAAATTTGGAGACCCAAGCTATAGGCTTCCGTAGGCTTCCGTGTGGTCCTCTGTAGCTCAGCTGGTAGAGCACGGCGCTTATAACGCCAAGGTAGTGGGTTCGATCCCCGGGACCACCCATACACAAAAAAAAAAAATGTATGCACGCATGACTGTAAGTCGCTTTGGATAAAAGCGTCTGCTAAATGGCATATTATTATATTATTATTATTATTATATTATTATTATTATTATTATCATATTATTATTAAACCTGCCGAGTTGATGTATGCTCTTTAGAATGTTTTGATGATATTCCCAGGCTTTTATTTGACCATTTGTATCATGTTAAATATTAGCCACTATCTGGAGAACCGTCAGTGATACCCACATACATTTATTTGAGCGATAATTTTGGACATTTAGTCTATTTGAATCATTATGGAACTCAGACCACATGTAGCAGGTTAAACCTAGAGCCTGGCGCACTGTTAACGACGACTGGACCCTTGTCAGTTCCATGATTAGTGCGAATTCAGGTAGGATTTATAGGATTATTGTTCAACCACTATTGTACCGTTTTTTTCACATTCCAATAGTTCATGGATTGAACTTGAATATGACAACTTTCAGGATGAATCAAACCCAGTGTATTTGTTATTCATCAATATACAGTATTTCGTGTGTAAAGGCTCTCCAATGCAATACATTTACATTTTACATTTTAGTCATTTAGCAGACGCTCTTATCCAGAGCGACTTACAGGAGCAATTAGGGTTAAGTGCCTTGCTCAAGGGCACATTAACGTCATTTAGCAGACGCTCTTAGCCAGAGCGACTCACAAATTGGTGCGTTCACCCTATAGCCAGTGGGATAACCAATTTACAATTTGGGGTGGGGGGGGGGGGGGGGGGTTAGAAGGAATACTTTATCCTATCCCAGGTATTCCTTAAATCAATCAATTCAATCAATTTTATTTTATATAGCCCTTCTTACATCAGCTAATATCTCGAAGTGCTGTACAGAAACCCAGCCTAAAACCCCAAACAGCTAGTAATGCAGGTGTAGAAGCACGGTGGCTAGGAAAAACTCCCTAGAAAGGCGAAAACCTAGGAAGAAACCTAGAGAGGAACCAGGCTATGAGGGGTGGCCAGTCCTCTTCTGGCTGTGCCGGGTGGAGATTATAACAGAACCATGCCAAGATGTTCAAAAATGTTCATAAGTGACAAGCATGGTCAAATAATAATCAGGAATAAATCTCAGTTGGCTTTTCATAGCCGATCATTAAGAGTTTGAAAACAGCAGGTCTGGGACAGGTAGGGGTTCCATAACCGCAGGCAGAACAGTTTAAACTGGAATAGCAGCAAGGCCAGGCGGACTGGGGACAGCAAGGAGTCACCACGGCCGGTAGTCCCGACGTATGGTCCTAGGGCTTAGGTCTCTCAGTTGGCTTTTCATAGCCGATCATTAAGAGTTGAAAACAGCAGGTCTGGGACAGGTAGGGGTTTCGTAGCCGCAGGCAGAACAGTTGAAACTGGAATAGCAGCAAGGCCAGGCGGACTGGGGACAGCAAGGTGTCATCATGCCCGGTAGTCCTGACGTATGGTCCTAGGGCTCAGGTTCTCAGAGAGAAAGAGAGAACGAGAGAATTAGAGAGAGCATACTTAAATTCACACAGGACACTGGATAAGACAGGAGAAGTACTCCAGGTATAACCAACTAACCCCAGCCCCCCGACACATAAACTACTGCAGCATAAATACTGGAGGCTGAGACAGGAGCGGTCCGGAGACACTGTGGCCCCATCCGAAGAAACCCCCGGACAGGGTCAAACAGGAAGGATATAACCCCACCCACTCCGCCAAAGCACAGCCCCCGCACCACTAGAGGGATATCCCCAACCACCAACTTACAATCCTGAGACAAGGCCGAGTATAGCCCACAGAGGTCTCCACCACAGCACAAACCAAGGGGGGGGCGCCAACCCAGACAGGAAGATCACGTCAGTAACTCAACCCACTCAAGTGACGCACCCCTCCCAGGGACGGCATGAAAGAGCACCAGCAAGCCAGTGACTCAGCCCCTGCAACAGGGTTAGAGGCAGAGAACCCCAGTGGAGAGGGGAACCGGCCTGGCAGAGACAGCAAGGGCTGTTCGTTGCTCCAGCCTTTCCGTTCACCTTCACACTCCTGGGCCAGACTACACTCAATCATATGACCTACTGAAGAGATAAGTCTTCAGTAAAGACTTAAAGGTTGAGACTGAGTCTGCGTCTCTCACATGGGTAGGCAGTCTGTTCCATAAAAATGGAGATCTATAGGAGAAAGCCCTGCCTCCCGCTGTTTGCTTAGAAATTCTAGGGACAATTAGGAGGCCTGCGTCTTGTGACCGTAGCGTACGTATTGGTATGTACGGCAGGACCAACTCGGAAAGATAGGTAGGAGCAAGCCCATGTAACGCTTTATAGGTTAACAGTAAAACCTTGAAATCAGCCCTTGCCTTAACAGGAAGCCAGTGTAGGGAAGCTAGCACTGGAGTAATATGATCAAATTTCTTGGTTCTAGTCAGGATTCTAGCAGCCGTATTTAGCACTAACTGAAGTTTATTTAGTGCTTTATCCGGGTAGCCGGAAAATAGAGCATTGCAGTAGTCTAACCTAGAAGTAACAAATGCATGGATTAATTTTTCTGCATCATTTTTGGACAGAAAATTTCTGATTTTTGCAATGTTACGTAGATGGAAAAAAGCTGTCCTTGAAACAGTCTTGATATGTTCGTCAAAAGAGAGATCAGGGTCAAGAGTAACGCCTAGGTCCTTCACAGTTTTATTTGAGACGACTTTACAACCATCAAGATGAATTGTCAGATTTAACAGAAGATCTCTTTGTTTCTTGGGACCTAGAACAAGCATCTCTGTTTTGTCCGAGTTTAAAAGTAAAAAGTTTTCAGCCATCCACTTCCTTATGTCTGAAACACAGGCTTCTAGCGAGGGCAATTTTGGGGCTTCACCATGCTTCATTGAAATGTACAGCTGTGTGTCATCCGCATAGCAGTGAAAGTTAACATTATGTTTTCGAATAACATCCCCAAGAGGTAAAATATATAGTGAAAACAATAGTGGTCCTAAAACGGAACCTTGAGGAACACCGAAATGTACAGTTGATTTGTCGGAGGACAGACCATTCACAGAGACAAACTGATATCTTTCCGACAGGTAGGATCTAAACCAGGCCAGAACTTGTCCGTGTAGACCAATTTGGGTTTCCAGTCTCTCCAAAAGAATGTGGTGATCGATGGTGTCAAAGGCAGCACTAAGGTCTAGTAGCACGAGGACAGATGCAGAGCCTCGGTCTGACGCCATTAAAAGGTCATTTACCACCTTCACAAGTGCAGTCTCAGTGCTATGATGGGGTCTAAAACCAGACTGAAGCATTTCGTATACATTGTTTGTCTTCAGAAAGGCAGTGAGTTGCTGCGCAACAGCTTTTTCTAAAATTTTTGAGAGGAATGGAAGATTCGATATAGGCCGATAGTTTTTTATATTTTCCGGGTCAAGGTTTGGCTTTTTCAAGAGAGGCTTTATCACTGCCACTTTTAGTGAGTTTGGTACACATCCGGTGGATAGAGAGCTGTTTATTATGTTCAACATAGGAGGGCCAAGCACAGGAAGCAGCTCCTTCAGCAGTTTAGTAGGAATAGGATCCAGTATGCAGCTTGAAGGTTTAGAGGCCATGATTATTTTCATCATTGTGTCAAGAGATATAGTACTAAAACACTTAAGTGTCTCTCCCGATCCCAGGCCCTCGCAGAGCTGTGCAGATCCAGGACAGCTAAGCCCTGGAGGAATACGCAGATTCAAAGAGGAGTCCGTAATTTGCTTTCTAATGGTCATGATCTTTTCCTCAAAGAAGTTCATGAATTTATCACTGCTGAAGTGAAAGCCATCCTCTCTTGGGGAATGCTGCTTTTTAGTTAGCTTTGCAACAGTATCAAAAAGAAATTTTGGATTGTTCTTATTTTCCTCGATTAAGTTGGAAAAGTAGGATGATCGAGCAGCAGTGAGGGCTCTTCGGTACTGCACGGTACTGTCTTTCCAAGCTAGTCGGAAGACTTCCAGTTTGGTGTGGCGCCATTTCCGTTCCAATTTCCTGGAAGCTTGCTTCAAAGCTCGGGTATTTTCTGTATACCAGGGAGCTAGTTTCTTATGACAAATGTTTTTCGTTTTTAGGGGTGCAACTGCATCTAGGGTATTGCGCAAGGTTAAATTGAGTTCCTCAGTTAAGTGGTTAACTGATTTTTGTCCTCTGATGTCCTTGGGTAGGCAGAAGGAGTCTGGAAGGGCATCAATGAATTTTTGTGTTGTCTGAGAATTTATAGCACGACTTTTGATGCTCCTTGGTTGGGGTCTGAGCAGATTATTTGTTGCGATTGCAAACGTAATAAAATGGTGGTCCGATAGTCCAGGATTTTGTGGAAAAACATTAAGATCTACAACATTTATTCCATGGGACAAAACTAGGTCCAGAGTATGACTGTGGCAGTGAGTAGGTCCAGAGACATGTTGGACAAAACCCACTGAGTCGATAATGGCTCCGAAAGACTTTTGGAGTGGGTCTGTGGACTTCTCCATGTGAATATTAAAATCACCAAAAATTAGAATATGATCTGCTATGACTACAAGGTCTGATAGGAATTCAGGAAACTCAGAGAGGAACGCTGTATATGGCCCAGGAGGCCTGTAAACAGTAGCTATAAAAAGTGATTGAGTAGGCTGCATAGATTTCATGACTAGAAGAGGTGGGGTTTCAAATGTCTCCGGAAGGTGGTGATCAATAGGCCTTGGGATCAATAGGCCTAATGGTATTTTATGTGCATGATATGAAGTGTGTTGTATTGACTGAGTAAGCCTAATTGTAAAAGTATGCCATGTTTGCAAAAGTTTATTATGCGGATCACACATTTATGCAGCCAGGACCGCTCCGTAGGCCGCACTGTAGACCAAGCTATCATTACAGTCCAGTGCCATGGACATCGTGGAAGTTTGGCCTCTAGTAATTTAGGAGGACGACTTTATGAAGGCCTCCTCACAATGGCCATATCATACAAGGCTCTACAGACTGATTTAAAAACACATAGGCTTTTTTTTATTGTATACATTATTAGCGCTGATGATGTGCTGTATGTATTGAAGTCAAGTGGTTCAACATTCAAGTGCATTTTAATTGACCACATAGTACAGCTTGGACAAGGCGACGGTGGTACTCTGGCGCCACCAAGTGGACAATACCTCAGTTCCCTTGTGGCAGTATTGCTACCAGAGATATTTGATATAAAATCAAATGTTATGTCAATAATGTTATCTCCAAATTATTTTCCCCACCCGTATTTGATAGATTATTATTCCAATTTAGCTGTTAATCTGGTTTTATTTCGACAAGGCTTTCTCTCGTTTCCGATTGGAGGACGGATGTCCACGTGATTATGAAACCTACCAATTTGTTACATTGTAACAGTCAAAAGTGGATATTCCCGAGGTTGATCAACTCCCAATCTATGCCACCATTTTTAAAAACCATCATCTTTGATATTTGGCGGACAGTTTACAGAGCTCATTTTGGTGTAACTGTCAATGAATTTGTCGTGTCGGAGAACGGCACCTTCCTTCCGAAAGCATTGCCGTATCGCTTCTCGGCCTTTTGGCTAAGATCAAGATCAAGTGCAGTACCAAGGAGATCCTGAAGGTGGAGCGATGTCGTCATCGTCCACGTCACAGTCGGCAGCCGCCGGACTGAAGAACACGCTGCGTTTTCAATGGACTGGAAAAGAAAAGTTTATGGAAAGAGTTAATTTTGGAAAGGACGTTCTTTTTGGACCTCTACGCCTGACAGCAGACGATGTGCACTGTCTGCAACAAAACACACCGGAGAAGTTTTATGATGTGTCGTTCTACACCATCACCAGGCTGGAGGAGGTGAGAGGGCTCTTCCGAGCGAACTCGACAGCACCCGCCCTCAGTAGCTTTCAAGTTGAGTCCCTGTGCAGGCACAATCTGAGGGTGCTAACGGTGCACATGTTCAACCCCTGGGTCACAGAAGAAACGCTAGTGTGCTACCTCAGCCGGTATGTGACCATCTTGCCAGGAGTGAGAGACATTAAGGACGCCCTAGGCATCTGGACAGGGAAGAGGCAGTTTCGCGTCCTGCTAAAGGAAGACGAGAGCGGCCATGATGGCTACCTCCATCCTCCCGCGTCATTTTCTATCGGTGCAGACAGGGGTTACCTCATGTATGCTGGGCAGCCTCGTTTTTGCAGGAAGTGCAGCACGTACGGGCACCTTGCTGATGCCTGCACCCAGACAAGGTGCAGAAACTGTGGGGCCCTCGGCCATGTAATGAGGGATTGCACCGTGCCTAAGCGCTGCAGTCTGTGCAGCTCAGAGGAGCACCTGTTCCGTCACTGCCCAAAGGCAGCCCCCTCCTACGCCAGAGCGGTGAGCGGGAAAAGAGCAGATGAGGGAAAAGTTATAGAGCTACGCGCTATTGAGGAGGTCGTGAAGGAGCTAGTGATGGAGAGAGAACTGCGAGAGTCTGAGGAGAGCGGGAGTGAGGCGCCATCATCACCTCATGAGGAGAGCGGAGCGGGAGACAGGAGTTGGAGCAAGCAAATGGAGGAGGCTACGGGAGAGCCCACCGCGCCCTCCGCTCCGGAGAGCTGGACCACGGTGGGAGAGAGGAGGAAGAGCTCTGTCAAGAGGAAGCAGATGAGCCCTGTTTCCCCACTCATCCGCATGGAGGCGACGGAGGAGTCCGCCCTGGGGGGGAATCGTTTCAGTTGTTTTGCAAGCGGGGAGTCTGAGGAGAAAAGCGCGGGAAACCCGGGCAGCGCAGAGGAGACTCTGCTTTCCCTGTCAGGCGCGAGCTCTACCGACAGCAGCGGTCTCGCACCCAGCGGTGTTCCAGCACCCACACTGACTGAGGAGGAAAGTGTTTTCCCGACCCCTATCTTTGTGGACAGTCCTCCCCCTGGGGACCACCGTTTCCCAGACAGGCCTCCTAACGAGGAACTGTACTTAAAGTGAGTCTGGAAATTCATGTCATATTTAGATAGTTGTCTGCTTCCCTCCTTTCCCCATGTCGTCCCTTTTTAACATAGCTAGCATAAACGCTAGAGGGCTTAGGAACCCCGTTAAAAGGGCGACTGTTTTTTCCCATTTGTCCTCCATTTGCTTCTCTGTGTGTTTTTTACAAGAAGTACATTTAAAAGATCAAAATGATGTGGAGAGATTTACGAGGGAATGGGTTCAGGGAGAGTCAAGGTGGAGTGTTGGCGGGGTGCATTCTACAGGGGTTGGTGTCCTATGTGGAAATAGGGATTTAAAAATAGTGGGAAGTTTTTCGGCAGTACACGGGAGGGTTTTAATAGTAGATATTGATTGGAGGGGCAAATGTCTTCGGTTAATTAATGTATATGCACCATCGACACCCAAGGAAAGGAGGGAAATGCTGAACAACCTAGACGCTATTTTTATGACAAACAGACAGGTTATAATGGGGGGAGATTTTAATGTATCATATGACCGGGGTAATCTGGGCGGGCATCTTGTAAAAAATCTAATAGAGAAATATAATTTGGTTGATACTTATAGAGTGGCGCATGCAAATGATCCCGGTTTCACCTGGGGAAACAGCAGGGGCGCGAGGAGCCGCATAGATTATGTGTTTGTTCCGCGTGGACTCGGTGTGTCCTCTGCACGCGTCACTCCGGTTTTTTATTCTGACCACAGTTGCCTGTCTGTGACAGTAGAATTAAAAACAATTGAATTTGGAAAAGGATATTGGAAAATTAATAATGGTATTTTACATGACAAAACATTTGAGACTAGATTTAGGTATTTTTTCCAGGGCTGTGTAACCATGAAATCATTTTATTCTACTGTCATAGACTGGTGGGAGAGCACAAAATTACGAATCAAGATTTTTATTCAGAATTATTGTAAAGATAAAGCACGTAATAAATACAAAGATTTTTATAAGTTGCAGAACAAACTAGAAGATCTGCACATCCAAGGTAATTTGAATGGTGGTGGTTTAGATAAAGACACATTGTGTAACCTGCAGAAAAAGCAGCAGGCCTTTTTTGAAGAGAAAGCTCGAGATTTCATGTTTAAAAGTCAACAAGATAAATGGGATAATGATGAGAAGTGCTCTGCATATTTTTTCAAACAAATTAAGTCACGGGGAAAGAGGAGGACCATTTCGGCTTTATTGAATCAAGACGGGGAGACGGTTGAGGATGGAGATGGCATGCTTGGTGTCGCTACCCAGCACTTTTCTCAGCTATTCCAAAAGCAAACAATTAATTATGAGAAGGGGACTACTTTTTTAAAATGTGTGGATGTGCAGATACCTTTAGATATTAGAGACCAATTAGAAGGGGAATTGAATTTAGATGAAATATATATGGCACTGAAGAGCATGAAAGATAACAAAGTACCAGGAGTGGATGGGCTCTCTAAAGAGTTTTACATAGTTTTTTGGGATTTAATTGGATGTCATCTTTTGGAAGTATTTAGAGTTATTTTTGGTTTGGAGCATATGGGAGGTTCAATGTGCGAGGGGGTAATCTCGCTACTTTACAAAAAGGGAGACCCCAAGACACTAGCAAATTGGAGACCTTTAACAATGTTGTGTGTAGACTATAAAGTATTAAGTAAAGCCATAACTAATCGTCTGTCTTCTGCCATGGCATATGTTGTTGGTTTAGACCAAACATGTGGTGTGGTAGGGAGAAAGTTAACCTGGAACTTGCAATTGCACAGAGACGTTCAAGCATATTTAGAGGAAAGGCACCTGCCAGCTATTACTGTAAATTTGGACCAGGAAAAAGCCTTTGACATGGTAAACCATGAGTTTTTGTTTAGAGTTCTGAAAAAATGTGGTTTTGGAAATAATTTTATGAAATGGGTAAAAATTCTTTATAGTAATGTGGGAAGCAGAGTAAATATTAATGGGAATATTGGAAATGTAATCAAGCAATTACGAGGTGTCAGACAGGGGGACCCTCTCTCTGCGCTATTGTATGTTTTATATATTGAACCTTTCGCATGTGCAATTAGGACAAATTACAACATCAAAGGCATTATATTACCTGGAGGGGATATTCTAAAAATTTCACAATACGCAGACGACACCATTTTATATTTACAAGACGACCTGAGCTTGAAAGAGGTTATCAAAGTCATTGATGAGTTCTCTGTTGCCTCCGGGTCTAGGATTAACAAGAATAAAACAGAAATAAAATATATGGGACAGTGGAAATGGAGATCTGATCAGTTATGTGGTTTGACTGTGTGCACAGGACCAATGGTAGTGCTCGGGATATCTTTCGGAAATCAAATTAAAGATGACATGGTTAATTGGAAAGAAAAACTACTTTCGCTTAATAAAAGATTGGGACTGTGGAAAGTGAGGCGACTATCTTTTAGTGGCAAGGTGTTAGTGCTGAAGGCGGACATTCTGCCTTCATTACTCCACCTTGCATATGTGTTTCCCATGCCGGTGTCTCTAAGGAAAATGTTCATACGTGTACTGTTTAATTTCTTTTGGGGGGGATATGAGTACATCCGAAGAGATCGGATGTACCAGCCTATAGAGGCTGGTGGAAGGGATTTCCCTCATATTCCTCTCAAACTAGATGCGTTGTTCTACTCAAACGTTTGTTGTCTTTTGTCGTCTTCTGTACACAAATGTAATATATTAATCAAATTCTGGCTGTCCATACCGTTAAGGTTTATGGTGGAGTGGGATAACAGTAAGCCAAAAGCTGAAATTATCCCATTACATTTTAAGAAAATTGTTGAATGGGCAAGGAAAAACCCAGTCTGCAAAGTAAAAGAAAATGTAATCAACCACAGACTGCTATATGTGAAATTAATAGAAAATTGTCGTCCTAGAGACCGATTACCAATATCACCTTCCACCTGGCTACGGGCACAATTAAAAGGTTTAGACAACAGACTGAAAGATTTTAATTGGCTTGTTTTACACAGACGTCTTCCGGTCCGTTCAACATTATATGATCATAATTTGACCCTGAATAAATTTTGTCCCAGGGACAACTGTTTCGCAATTGAAACAATTCCCCATGTTTTATGGGAATGCTCTTTTGCCCAAATAGTTTGGAAGAAAATTAAAATAGATTTTAATATTTTAAAAAACATTGATTATGAAGGGGTAGCCAAATTTGAACTAAAAAATGTGGAAAAGGTGCAATTATTAGAATTAGTGACTCTGGTGTCCCTTATCAAGACTAAACTTTGGGAGGCCAGATGTGGTGCGGTCAATGACACCCTCAAGTGGTCACCGACGGGATTGGTTAAATTTATAAAACAAGAAATTTGGAAAAAAATACAATTCGAAATAGATAAGTGGGGCATCACATCTGTTAAACATAGATGGAAAGGGATATACCCTTCTTTGTAAATGTTTTTTTTTTGTAGCCTATATATAGGCCTATGTATAACTGTATTCTGTCATGTAAATTGAAATGTAGGCTAAGCCTTTGTAAATATTTGATATACACTGAGGTTTATTCAGAGTTCCCTTTGGTATATGTGTATGATTTTATTTCTATAATAGTTTTTATTCCTTTGAAAGATCAGCTTTGGGAGATTGTTAGAGGCAGTGGTTTACATGCTTCTCTTGAATGTAGGCCTTTTAGCTGGTCAGGTTCCTCAGAACAGCACTTTTTTTAGGAGTTTTGCTATTTTTATACGGTTAAGGTACTGTTTTTGTAAATCCATGTTATGTACAACGTTATGCACTGAATTTGTACTTGTATTTGAATGTGAAATGAAAATAAAAATTATTTTTCCAAAAAAAAAAAAAAAAAAAAAAAAATCTGTTCTTATCAGTTTAATATCTGATACGTCCCCTATCTGGGGACCATATATTAAATTGATTTTTGGAATAGGGAGATGGAATAGGGGCTTGCTCCGTCCACTCCACGCATCGACCTGGTATTGCAGTACCTCCAGGAACGGTGCACCCCCTGTCGTTGTAAAGAAAAAAAGTAGGACAATTCAATTGACTGGTTTAGTGTTCTTTTATTAGGATCAATGATGGAATTACGTTTGAGGTAGTTCATCTCAATGTCGATGATGACTTGCTAGTGGTGGTCAAGTCAGTCGCCTATTCTAATGACTAAAGTCATGTACTGGTAACGTTATTTGATGTATTTGCCTGAAGTCATTATTCATAGGCCTGCTATTTTCACAAAATTCAAATATATGCCATTGAAATGAAAGCATGGTTTGTTCTTCATCTTCCTGTGTTACAAAGTAACTATGGCTATTTATCCCATTGATTCTATTTCTATGATTTCTCACTGCACTTTTTCGAGTGTCAAACTTCATATAGTGTACCAAGACTTATTCCTTCGCTGGAGGCATATGAACATATCATATATACAATACAGTAACTGTCTTACAGCCTAGCCTCAATATGCCCGGTCTTGGAAACTAAGCAAGGTCATGCCTGGTTAGTCCTTGGATGGGAGACTGCCTGGGAAAACCAGGTGCTGGAAGCATTTTTGTCCAGCATGGTGTACTCTTGTACTATTTAACCACGATGTCCGTACTTCCCACAGTTTTTAAAACTACCGAGCGCGACATGGTTCAATGTGCCAATACATTATTTTTATTTTTTTATTTTTTTGCCGCCATCTTGGAGCTATAATTGGGATCAAGTTTACTGTGCTAATGCAGATACAAAAAAAGATGAATGGAGAGCACTGTATAATAGAGAGCACTGTATAGTAAGGTGAATTTAGTACATGGGAGCCGCCATCTTTATTCATGTCCGCCATTGAATCTCAGATGATGTCACTAATGTATAATAAGAACTAGAGACTATGTCCAAGATGTCCGATTGTTGTTTTCAACGTAATTTACTGGCATTCGCATATGCGGATTCATGGGCCATCTATATCCAGGTTGCATCCGGTTTAGGTTTACAAAGCCCAACTTCACACGCGCACTAGCACGAGAGAGAGACACGCAAGGGAGCAGTGACGACGTCATCACGTCATCCAAAAACATGGCAGACGTTGGATGAATATACCATTTTGATAATCTTCCGCTGTTAGTGAAACAAAATCGGTCTCACCGACAATTATTTATAATAGTTTTATTGTGTTTTGTGCACAAAGGTTTTGACTAAAGTGTCTTAGTAGGAATTTTCAAATCTGACTTTTCTATGTGGCTGTCTATGGAAGTTGTATTTCTGGGCCGGGCAGAAGCAAGACCGTGGGAGCAGTCAAAACTGTGCTTCTATAACAGAACCCTGGCCCCTTGGATTACATAGACCTACATGTCCAAATACTCATTGTCCAATCAAATCTCACAATAAGACTGTGACCCTGTGGCTATCATTAGGCATATCCCTGGATCGAGCCGGGGTTGAACAGAGTTTAGGCTGGACCCTTTGTCTCTCCTTGGGCGTCTCTTCCTGATTTAATTACAGCATGACGGGGTGGGAGTGAGTGTTTGGGCTTGGGTATGTTTGAGAGATTGATTGTGGACCTGCCATGTCCACAATCAATCTCCAGGTCAAGCCAAGGTGAGCCAGGGTTGAACAGAGTTCAACCTGAACATTTTTATTTTTGCATGACAAAGCTTGGTTGGTCACACCACCATTGTTTCCAAACTGAATACATAGAAGGAGGAGAAGTCAGATTTCAAATTAATTTGTTCAAAACTGTTCAACTATTGTCTTTCTCTCTCTTTGAGTCAACTACTCACCACATTTTACACACTGCAGTGCTAGCTTGCTGTAGCTTGTGCTTTCAGTACTAGATTAATTATCTGATCCTTTGATTGGGTGGACAACATGTCAGTTCATGCTGCAAGAGCTCTGATAGGTTGGAGGATGTCGTCCGGAAGTTGTCATGATTACTGTTTAAGTCTATGTAAGTGGGTGAGAACCACGAGCCTCCTAGGTTTTGTATTGAAGTATTTGTATTTGTATTTATTATGGATCCCCAGTAGCTGCTGCCAAGGCATCAGCTATTCTTCCTAGGGTCCAGCAAAAAAAAGGCAGTTATACATTTTTAAAAAAATATCAAAACATTCATAACATATTTCACAATATATTAAGTGTGTGCCCTCAGGCCTCTACTCTACTACCACATATCTATAACACAAAATTTGTATAGTGCGTATGTTATCGTGTGTTTTGTATGCATGTGTCCATGTTTGTGTTGCTTCACAGTCCCCGCTGTTCCATAAGGTGTATTTATATCTGTTTTTTAAATCAAATTTTACTGCTGGCATGAGTTACCTGATGTGGAATAGAGTTCCATGTAGCCATGGCTCTATGTAGTACTGTGCGCCTCCCATAGTCTGTTCTTGACTTGGGGACTGTGAAGAGACCTCTGGTGGCATGTCTTGTGGGGTATGCATGGGTGTCCGAGCTGTGTGCCAGTAGTTCAAACAGACAGCTCAGTTCATTCAACATATGAATAGCTCTCACAAATACAAGTAGTGATGAAGTCAATCTCTCCTCCACTTTGAGCCAGGAGAGATTGACATATTCATGTTAGCTCTCTGTGTACATCCAAGGGCCAGCCGTGCTGCCCTGTTCTGAGCCAATTGCAATTTTCCTAAGTCCCTCTTTGTGGCACCTGACCACACGACTGAACAGTAGTCCAGGTGCGACAAAACTAGGGCCTGTAGGACCTGCCTTGTTGATAGTGGTGTTAAGAAGGCAGAGCAGCGCTTTATTATAGACAGACTTCTCCCCATCCTAGCTACTGTTGTATCAATATGTTTTGACTATGACAGTTTACAATCCAGGGTTACTCCAAGCAATTTAGTCTCCTCAACTTGCTCAATTTCCACATGATTCATTACAAGATTTAGTTGAGGTTCAAGGTTTAGTGAATGATTTGTCCCAAATACAATGCGTTTAGTTTTTGAAATATTTAGGACTAACTTATTCCTTGCCACCCACTCTGAAACTAACTGCAGCTCTTTGTTAAGTGTTGCAGTCATTTCAGTCGCTGTAGTAGCTGACATGTATAGTGTTGAGTCATCCACATACAGTGGGGAGAACAAGTATTTGATACACTGCCGATTTTGCAGGTTTTCCTACTTACAAAGCATGTAGAGGTCTGTAATTTTTATCATAGGTACACTTCAACTGTGAGAGACGGAATCTAAAACAAAAATCCAGAAAATCACATTGAATGATTTTTAAGTAATTAATTTGCATTTTATTGCATGACATAAGTATTTGATCACCTACCAACCAGTAAGAATTACGGCTCTCACAGACTGTTAGTTTTTCTTTAAGAAGCCCTCCTGTTCTCCACTCATTACCTGTATTAACTGCACCTGTTTGAACTCGTTACCTGTATAAAAGACACCTGTCCACACACTCAATCAAACAGACTCCAACCTCTCCACAATGGCCAAGACCAGAGAGCTGTGTAAGGACATCAGGGATAAAATTGTAGACATGCACAAGGCTGGGATGGGCTACAGGACAATAGGCAAGCAGCTTGGTGAGAAGGCAACATCTGTTGGCGCAATTATTAGAAAATGGAAGAAGTTCAAGATGACGTTCAATCACCCTCGGTCTGGGGCTCCATGCAAGATCTCACCTCGTGGGGCATCAATGATCATGAGGAAGGTGAGGGATCAGCCCAGAACTACACGGCAGGACCTGGTCAATGACCTGAAGAGACCTGGGACCACAGTCTCAAAGAAAACCATTAGTAACACACTACGCCGTCATGGATTAAAATCCTGCAGCGCACGCAAGGTCCCCCTGCTCAAGCCAGCGCATTTCCAGGCCCGTCTGAAGTTTGCCAATGACCATTTGGATGATCCAGAGGAGGAATGGGAGAAGGTCATGTGGTCTGATGAGACAAAAATAGAGCTTTTTGGTCTAAACTCCACTCGCCGTGTTTGGAAGAAGAAGGATGAGTACAACCCCAAGAACACCATCCCAACCGTGAAGCATGGAGGTGGAAACATCATTCTTTGGGGACAGCACGACTGCACCGTATTGAGGGGAGGATGGATGGGGCCATGTATCGCGAGAGCTTGGCCAACAACCTCCTTCCCTCAGTAAGAGCATTGAAGATGGGTCGTGGCTGGGTCTTCCAGCATGACAACGACCCGAAACACACAGCCAGGGCAACTTAGGAGTGGCTCCGTAAGACGCATCTCAAGGTCCTGGAGTGGCCTAGCCAGTCTCCAGACTTGAACCCAATAGAAAGTCTTTGGCAGGAGCTGAAAGTCCGTATTGCCCAGCGACAGCCCCGAAACCTGAAGGATCTGGAGAAGGTCTGTATGGAGGAGTGGGCCAAAATCCCTGCTGCAGTGTGTGCAAACCTGGTCAAGACCTACAGGAAACGTATGATCTCTGTAATTGCAAACAAAGGTTTCTGTACCAAATATTAAGTTCTGCTTTTCTGATGTATCAAATACTTATGTCATGCAATAAAATGCAAATTAATTACTTAAAAATCATACAATGTGGTTTTCTGGATTTTGTTTTAGATTCCGTCTCTCACAGTTGAAGTGTACCTATGATAAAAATTACAGACATCTACATGCTTTGTAAGTAGGAAAACCTGCAAAATCGGCAGTGTATCAAATACTTTTTCTCCCCACTGTACATACTCAAAGCCAGTGGCATGTCGTTAGTACCCAGAGGAGGACGGAAACTAGCTGTCCTCCGGTCAACACAATGGTGCTACCCCAGAGAGTGCTGTTGAGGCTACTGTAGACCTTCATTGCAAAATAGTGTGTTTTAATCAATTATTTGGTGACGTGATCGGATTGAACCCCGGCCTATAACAGAGTAACCACCAACTCGATGAGAACAAAACACCGGACACCATTGTTCTAATGCGAAAACCTTTATTAATCATATTCATATATTCTTCTTTATAATAACTTTATTTATTTAATTGCAGTTACCCTTCTCTTCCATATATTTGCTTAATGTTTGGTATCTGTTATGAAATGTATATCTACATTGGTGGTACATAAACACAGGCCTTTCTACAGTATTAACACTAAAGCTCATCGCTCCTCCTCCTCTTTCGCCTCCTCCTCGCAACTCATGATGGAGGACTAGAATAACCTCATCAGGCCTTATCAATCAATCAACCAATCAATTAAGCAATCAATCAATTATTATACATAACCCTCTCCACACTTAGTACCTTGTACGTCCCCATAATGAATGATGAACACTCGCTGAGAGAGAGAGAGAACATGAGAAAACAACAGTTTCGTGGCAAGGTCAACCCCCCCCCCTCCAACCTTTTTTAAATTAAAAAGTATGGATTTCAGCAATCAAAGAAAGGCACGCAACTATAGAGGACAAACATAGGTACATGGTAAGGGTTAAAGAATTTACATTTTTAGACGTATCGACTGACAGCGACTCAATGTAGTCGGAGATACTGTCCATATGCTCTCATCGCCAGTCCAAATCAAATAAATCAAATCCAAATCAAATTCTATTTGTCACATGCGCCGAATACAACAGGTGTAGACCTTACTGTGAAATGCTTACTCACAAGCCCTTAACCAACAATGCAGTTAAGACCGGTACCAAGTCAATGTGCGGGGGTACAGGTTAGTCGAGGTAATTTGTACATGTAGGTAGGGGTAAAGTGACCATGTATAGATAATAAACAGCGAGTAGCAGCAGTGTAAAAACAAAGGGGTGGGGGTCAATGCAAATAGTCCGGGTGGCCATTTGATTAATTGTCCAGCAGTCTTATGGCTTGGGGGTAGAAACTGTTAAGGAGTCTTTTGGACCTAGACTTGGTGCTCCGGTACCGCTTGCCGTGCGATAGCAGAGAGAATAGTCTATGACTTGGGTGACTGGAGTCTTTGACCATTTTTTGGGCCTTCCTCTGACACCGCCTAGTATATAGGTCCTGGATGGCAGGAAGCTTGGCCCCAGTGATGTACTGGGACGTACGCACTACCCTCTGAAGCGCCTTACGGTCGGATGCCGAGCATTTGCCATACCAGGCGGTGATGCAACCGGTCAGGATGCTCTCGATGGTGCAGCTGTATAACTTTTTGAGGGGGAAAAGGCTTTATAGTGCCCTCTTCACGACTTTCTTGGTGTGTTTGGACCATGATAGTTTGTTGGTGATGTCGACACCAAGGAACTTGAAACTCTCGACCCGCTCTACTACAGCCTCGTTGATGTGAATGGGGGCGTGCTCGGCCATCCTTTTCCTGTAGTCCACAATCATCTCCTTTGTCTTGCTCACGTTGAGGGATAGGTTGTTGTCCTGGCACGACACTGCCACCTCCTCCCTATAGGCTGTCTCATCGTTGTCGGTTGATCAGGCCTACCACTGTTGTGTCGTCAGCAACCTTAATGATGGTGTTGGAGTTGTGCTTGGCCACGCAGTCGTGGGTGAACAGGGAGTACAGCAGGGGACTAAGCACGCACCCCTGAGGGGCCCCCGTGTTGAGGATCAGCGTGGCAGATGTGTTGTTGCCTACCCTTACCACCTGGGGGCGGCCCGTCAGGAAGTCCATGATCTAGTTGCAGAGGGAGGTGTTTAGTCCCAGGGTCCTTAGCTTAGTGATGAGCTTTGTGGGCACTATGGTGTTGAACGCTGAGCTGTAGACAATGAACAGCATTCTCACATAGGTGTTCCTTTTGTCCAGGTGGGAAAGGGCAGTGTGGAGTGCGATTGAGATTGCGTCATCTGTGGATTTGTTGGGGCGGTATGCGAATTGGAGTGGGATTTCCGGGATGATGGTGTTGATGTGGGCCATGACCAGCCTTTCAAAGCACTTCATGGCTACCGACGTGAGTGCTACGTTGCGGTAGTCATTTAGGCAGGTTACCTTCGCTTTCTTGGGCACAGGGACTATGGTGGTCTGCTTGAAACATGTAGTATTACAGACTCGGCCAGGGACAGGTTGAAAATGTCAGTGAAGACACTTGCCAGTTGGTCCGCGCATGCTCTGAGTACATGTCCTGGTAATCCGTCTGGCCCCGCAGCCTTGTGAATGTTGACCTATTTAAAAGTCTTGCTCACATCGGCTACGGAGAGCATGATCACACAGTCGTCCAGAACAGCTGGTGCTCTCATGCATGCTTCAGTTTAGCTTGCCTCGAAACGAGCATAAAAAGCATTTAGCCCGTCTGGTAGGCTTGCGTCACTGGGCAGCTCGCGGCTGGGTGACTGAGGTGGTATACTCCTCAATGCCATTGGATGAATCCCGGAACATATTCCAGTCTGTGCTAGCAAAACCGTCCTGTAGCGTAGCATCCGCATCGTCCGACCACTTTCCGTATTGAGCGAGTCACTGGTACTTCCTGCTTTAATTTTTGCTTGTAAGCAGGAGGATAGAATCGTGGTCAGATTTGCGAAATGGAGGGCGAGTGAGAGCTTTGTATGCATCTCTGCATGTGGAGGAAAGGCGTTCTAGAGATTTTTTTCCCCCTCTGGTTGCACATGTGACATGCTGGTAGAAATGAGTTAAAATGGATTTAAGTTTGCCTGCATTAAAGTCCCCGTTCACTAGGAGCGCTGCTTCTGGATGAGCGTTTTCCTGTTTGCTTACGGCCTTATACAGCTCGTTGAGTGCGGTCTTAGTGCCAGCATCGGTTTGTGGTGGTAAATAGACAGCTACGAATAATATAGGTGAGAACTGTCTTGGTAGATAGTGTGGTCTACAGCTTATCATAAGGTACTCTACCTCAGGCGAGCAATACCTCCAGACTTCCTTAATATTAGACATCGCGCACCAGCAGTTATTGACAAATAGACACACACCACCACCCCTCGTCTTACCAGACGTAGCTTCTCTGTCCGGCCGATGCACGGAAAACCCAGCCAGCTCTATGTTATCCGTGTCGTCGTTCAGCCACGTCTCGGTGAAACATAAGATGTTATTGTTTTCAATGTCCCGTTGGTAGGATAGTCTTAATCGTAGGTCGTCCAGTTTGTTTTCCAATGATTGCACGTTGGCCAATAATACCGAGGGTAGTGGTGGTTTACCTACTCGTCTGCAAATTCTGACAAGGCACCAACAGAACGGTAGTGGAGGTTTACTCACTGGCCTATGAATTCTCAGAAGGGAGCCCGACCTCCGACCCCCGCCCTCCTACCCCTTCTCCTCCATCTTTTCTTCACGCTGATGACGGTGGTTTGGGCCTTGTCTCGACAAAGCAGTATATCCTTCGCGTCGGACTCATTAAAGAAAAAATCTTTGTCCAGTTCGAGGTGAGTAATCGCTGTTCTGATGTCCAGAAGGTCTTTATTGTCATAAGAGACGGTAGCAGCAACATTATGTACGAAATGAGTTACAAACAATGCGAAAAAAAACAAACAAAACAGCACAGTTGGTTAGGAGCCCGTAAAACGGCAGCCATCCCCTCCGGCGCCATTATGAATCTCCATTAAGTATCATCGTTATTGGACGGACTGGTGGGAATGAATGAATTAGCCATTTTCAACTCATGGCTTCAGATCAACGTCGATGCTTAATCAATCGTTAATTTGAATGAAGACGTGGGCGGGTCATTGTATTGTGGTCGGTGAATGGTTTATAAAGTCAGCCCCAATTCTGATCTTTTTCCACTAATTGGTCTTTTGACCAATCAGATCATGCTCTTTCAACAATAATTGGGCAAAAGATCTGCCACATTCACATTGATTAACAATCACATTAATTGCTAATATTATACATTTGATTGTGTTTATTCCTCAAAGAAATAACAGGATAGAGGCCAAACTAGCTAGCTAATAAGAAGAATGTAACTCATAATAGCACATTGCATAAATGATTGAACACAACATACAATCATTAATTACCAAATACATAACATCGTCCTACGCAGAGGTGTCGTGCCCATAGGGCGGGGGTCACCAACCGGTCGATATCCAACGCATTCCTAGTTGATCACCAAACATTTCTGTAAAAATCCTAACCATAAAGCCTTGCGTTCCTGTTTTTGTCATTCGGTTCGCGCCATAGACTGTAACATAGGATTTCCACCACTTCTGAAATTGCCAGACGAAGTTCCACCCCCCCATTCCTTTTTTTTAACGGGAGCGCCGTGGAGGGGATTGTGGGAAGATGAGTGGCGCAAACCTTGCTAGCAGAGCGATAGGAAAAAGTTTAAATTTGCTCTACTTTTATGCAAATTAACACACGGCCACCGCTGCCGTTAACCAATCAGGTGAGGAGCAGATGTTTGCTTGAAAATCTTCCGTTCATGAAACATAGTCCTGCTTGTCATTAGTCCCGGGCCAGCACAACCCAAAAAGATGGAGGAAAGCCTAATCATCGCTCTGGCTGGTTTTCCAATTCTATATGATTTCCTTTGCTAGAATACAGAGACAAAATCATAAGGCCTGAATAGAGAGATTGTTGGTGTTGATGGTGGGTGAATTGAGATTTGCACAACAACGTTTGCGTGTGCTGCTAGCTAGCTATGAACATCAAACAACCTAAACCTTAAAAATGTGATCAAAGCCACCATTTGTGAACGTGTTGAGAAAATTAAATTGTGAAATTTGCCCACCCAAAGGATAGAAATCAGCAGTAACACCCATTATAACATTATAAATGATACAGTAAGTGTGAATTTGCCATGTAATATGCTACCAATTGGATTATGGTATCTTAACATTATGATTCTTATATATTATAGTTTATGGCTCTTTCATAATACTGGTGTCATGGCATTGATGATTGTAGCTCACTTCCTGTGAGCTGTCTTCGGTCCTTTGTACAAAAACGGGGTGAGTCCTTATCAAAAAAGCCTCCTCCTGCTCTTCCTGAATCGACTCCGTACCCGTCCGTCGGGGCCCAGAGGAGACTCCTCCCCTAGGCGCATCGCCCTAGGCTCCGCAGCGCTGTCAGGCCGTGGCCGCCGGGACCTTGGGTGTTGTGGGGGACCCTTCGCCTGGGGTCGAGGCCCCCTGTCGTTCGTACCACCCCAGGGCTTCCGTGGCTACCAAAGCCACTGCCTGGGGGGTGGTCTCTACCTGTTTCCCTACCAGCAGGTTGCGGGAGGACCACAGTGCATCCTTAAGACACGTGAGGGTGGGCCAGAGTTGTGTGAAGGCCTTTGGTTGAATAGGCCTTCGGCCCACCCCATACAGCACGAGCTGGGGCGTTAGGTCCTCCCCTGCTGGCAGGCGTGGGGAGATCAGGGGGCCTGCTTCCTTCCACAGGTCCCGTGCGGCTCTGCACTCCCAGAGCAAGTGCCTCACCGACTCTTCTTGGCCGCAGCCTGGTCGGGGGCACGCGGATGTCCTCGCCATGCCCCGGGAGTGCGTAACGGCCCTGACCGGGAGGATCTCATGGGCGACCATCCAGGACAGGTCACGGTGCCAATTCAGCAGAGCAGGATGGGCCACGTTGCGCCAAACCGTTGAGGGCTCGCCTAATGCAAGCCCGCGCACTGGACACACTGGCTCCCGTTCCTGCACAAGAGAGAGAAGAGAGCGGTGTTTAGTTAAAACTGTGACAGGCTCTTTTTCCAGTTTAAAATGTCTTAAAAACTTTTGGAGCTGTACATAGTGTGTGGGGAGCAGGAAAGAGACTGGGGCTCGCAGGTCGACTGGGATCAGCCTCAGAGACCTGAGGTAAGACCCCAGCCAGAACCGTGCGAGGGCCTGGGTCTTGTTGCTGACCGGGGAGGTGGCAAGAGTGAGATGTAACGCTGTGTAGCGGCTGCCCAGGAACAAGTAGAGGTCAGGCAAGCCTTTACCCCCCTTGAGCCTGGGCCTCTTCACCACCTCCCTCCTCAGCCTCTCCCACTTGCTTCCCCACAGAAAATAAAAAAGCATCCGGTCCAGAGCTAATAATGTTTTCCTAGGGGGGATAAAAACAGAACTGATTAATAAAAGGACAGGTAAAATCACAGCCTTGATGATTAAAACCTTGCCCTCAAAAGTCAGTCGTCTCAGTCCCCAAAAACCCAGTCTCTGTCTAACAGTCGCTAAAATCCCGGTCCAATTGCCACTACCACCTCCCTCTCTGTCAAACTTTACCCCCAGAACCCTTATGTCAGTCATTTTTACTGTCAGTGGTAGTCCTGTCAAGTCTGAGTCTGCCCACGGTCCGAAAAATTGGGCCTCCGTCTTGGTTCTGTTCAGTCTCGCCCCAGAGGCTCGTCCGTACCAGTCAGTCCTGTCCAGGGTCCTGTCAACGGATAAAAGGTCAGTGCATAAAATGTTAACGTCGTCCATGTAAAAAACGCACTTGGCGGTCATCCCCCCACTCCCCGGGATACCCACCCCACTGATCCGTTGGTCCCTTCTCAAGACCTGTGCCAGTGGTTCTATGCAGGCCACAAACAGGAGGGGAGATAATGGACATCCCTGACGGACGCCGCAGTGTACTCCCACTGCTCTTGACAAATGCCCATTTACAAGGATTCTGCTGGTGATGTCCCCATACAGCAATCCCACCCAAGCTAGAAACCTTTCAGGGAATCCCATTTTTTGTAGTACCTTGAAGAGGTACTGGTGCGAGACCCGATCAAAAGCTTTCTCAAAATCTAAATTTAGGACTATAAGCCGCATGTTTCTGTCTCTCGCATAACAGATGGCATCTCTGATCAGTACTAGGCTGTCCGTGATCTTCCTTCCCGGGATGGCACAGGCTTGATCCGGGTGGATCACCTCCCCTAAAACAGAAGACATTCTGAGTGTTAAAACCTTGGTAAAAAGTTTACAATCAAAGTTTAAAAGGGTGATCGGTCGCCAGTTCCTAAGGTCAGTCCTGTCATTTTTTTTGTGTAAAAGGGTCACGATTCCTGTTCTAAAACTGTCGGGTAGTCTGTCCAGTTGTTCAAAGTCAGTAAAAACAGTCAGAAGTTCGTCGGCTAAAACATCCCAAAAGGTTAGATAAAACTCCAAAGGGAGGCCGTCCTCCCCCGGTGATTTACCCCTCTTAAAATGTCTCAGTCCTTTGTCAAGTTCGGTCATCGTCAGGTCTTTTGTTAGGTCGTCTGTGTTTGGTATAGTCCTGTCGATGTATGTTAAAACCTCCTCCATTGTTTCCTCACACACATCTTTAAAACCAAACAATTCCCCATAAAAACCCTCGACTACTTTTTTAATTCCCTCTGTGTCTGTTTTTAAAAACCCATCTTTATCTTTTAAACCCGTCATAACCCTACCCTTACTGACTATCTTTTAAAAAAAAGTACCTGGTACATTTTTCCCCCTCTTCTAATTCCCTTTCTTTACTTCTTAAAATAACCCCCTTGCTCTTCTGTTCTGCTAAAAATGCCATCTCTTTCTTAACGTCTTTGATTTCTTGGTTAAAATCAAAACCCTGTTGGTTTAGATAAAAATACTGTTCCAGTCGCTTCTGCAGTCCCAACATGCATCTATCTTTTTCTTTACTTTTTCTCTTTCCTATCTCTCTAAAGAAGGTCCTCGTCTTACCCTTCACCATTTCCCACCACTGTGCTCGTGTGTCGAAGAAGTCCTGTAGCGTCTGCCACTGGCTGAACTGCTCCCTGTACTGGCTAACTACTCTATCATCTTCTAAAAGGGAGCAGTTCAGTTTCCAGGGCCCTCTTCCTACAGTCACACCCGAAGTTAGTGAAAGGGTGCACGTCAGCATTACGTGATCTGAGAAGAAAGCAGGGGTTATTCTAGCATCAGTTGGCGGGCAGTCGCGGGTAAACAGATAGTCAATGCGAGAGGCTCTGGTGCCGTCACCACTGGTCCAGGTGAAGCCCTCCTCTCTTGGATGCAGGGTTTTAAAACAGTCAGTTAGCTTAAAATCCCTGCACAACCCTTGCAATAAAACACTAGACCTATCTACCTTAAAATCTTCTCCCGCTCCTCTCCTGTCTGCTCTACTTAAAACACAGTTAAAATCCCCACCCACCACTAGAGGATCCCTCCCCAGCATGTGGGACTGCAGGTCTTCTAAAAGCGCGCACCGGTCGTGTTTGTTATTAAAACCATATACGTTTAGCACGTTAAAATCCCTCCCCATAAAAGTACAGTTGGCTAAAAGAACACGTCCCCCAACCACCACTGTGCTCCCCTTCACCACCACCTGTGGGGTCTTAAATAAAATGGCAACACCATCGTTTCGGTTAAAATTGGATCCACTCCAAATGGAGGGCCCGTGCTGCCACTTCTCCTCCCATTTACTGTAAGAGGTTAAAAAGGGTAGACCACACTCCTGTAATAAAAACACATCTGAATTAAAACTTTCTAAAAAGGATAAAACAGATTGTGCTCTTAAATCGGTCTTGATACTCCTTACATTTATGGTGGTGATGTTAAAAGCCATAAAAGAGGTTAGTAAAAACAGTGCTAAAAGGAAAGAAAGAAGGCGTTAGAACAGTTTAAAAGGGGTTATTTTACAGAATCTTTCTCTCTCTCCCTACGGGGTAAGGGGGGGGCGGTAGGGAGAGGAGGTAAAAACAGGGTTTAAAAACGAGTCTTGGTTAGGAGAGTTGGATGGGAAGACCCTGGACTCATCCTCCCCCTGGGAGCTCTCCCACTCTAACTTTCCTTTTTTCTCCTCGCCCTGTTCGGGGTCGGAGAGCTCCTCTGCGTTTCTCTTCCGTAGGGGAAGGTGTTCGCCCAGGGTCTCTCCCACCTCTCCCACACTCTCCTCACTTGACAGTGTCGTTTCCGACACTGTCATCATACTGTCTGACCCACTTGGGGAGCTCTCACTCACCATCTCTCCAGAGCCGTCTTTCTCGGCCCTTTCTCCTTCAGGGGTCACATCAATCTGGGGCAGGGGGATTGGGGAGGGGGGAGGGGTTCCTCCCCTCCCACTTCTTCCACCACTGCGCCTTCCGCGCCCTCCACCTTCTCTACCACTTCCTCCATTACTGCCACCACTTCCTCAACAACCGCCACCACCTCCTCCACTACCGCCACCACCACCTCCTCCGCTACCGCCACCACCACCTCCTCTACCACCTCCTCCACTACCGCTACCTTGGCAACTGCCGCTTCCTTCTTCTGGCGCTCGGAAGCCCGGTCCGCAGCCGCCGCCTCCATCCTGCCAGCCCTGACCTTATTGGCCCAGGAGGAGGGGCAGCTGCGGATGAGGTGGGACCGCTCGCCACAGAGGTTGCACGACCTTCCGTTCGTGCAATCCTCGTAGTGGTAGCCCACCTCCCGGCACTTCATGCTGACCACCTTGTCACAGGCGTCTGCTAGGTGGCCATGTTCACCACACTTACGGCACAGCTTAGGCTGGTCCTGGTAATGAATATGGCCCCTGTTCTCTCCGAGGACTATGGTGGATGGGATGGCTTTCAACCCACCATAGCCCCCGGGATCCTCCCTCTGCTGGACAGTGACCCTCCAGGCCCCTGTCCATATCCCATTGGGATCCTTCACCTGGGTCAGGGGCCCCTTCACGTTGCAGTACCTGCCCAGCCATACTGCAACGTCCTCCGGTTGTACCATCTCATTATACATACGGACAATAACAGTTTTGATGCTATTGTCCGTCAGCTTGATCACCTCGAACATTTCTGCCAGGGATCCCTGCTTGTTCTGGGCGTTCTGGAGTTTCCCCCAGAACTCCCTCAAGAAGCTGGTGCCGGCGAAACTGACATCAAAGCCCTTCCCATACGGGAGGGTTAAAATGCAGTTCACCTGCGCAGGAATGAAACGGAGTTCCTTTTGGAGGAATTTTCTGGAGAAATCCAACCGGGATAACTCCATTATTTTTCCTCCCTTCTCCTTTAAAAGGAGGCGCACGGCGTGGTGCCTCCGCATGCCAGCCTGTGCTGCTGACATGATGGAGGCCCACTCCCTTTAACCCAACACCAGTGATAAAAAAAAAAGACACAATAAAATAGTGGGGGAGGCTGGCAGGCCCAGCTATGCTAAGCTAACAGGGCCTACCAATTCCCGGGACACAAAACAAACTACCTAGCACAGCACCCAACTAAACTGATCAACAATAGGGAAAGACTGTGGGGGGAAGGGGTTTAAACTAAACACAAAAGGACACGAGGGGAGGATGGGAAAAATTATAAAAAACACACCAAACAAATAAATTTACAGGGGCTAGGAGGCTAGCAGGCCGCACTAGCAAGTCAGACTAAACTGACAAGCTAGCAGGCCGGGTGCTAAAACCTCCCAGTTGACAAAACAAACAAACAAACAAGCAAACAAGAGGGATCTTAAATGGGGTAAATAACTAGGGAAACAATATGGATGGAGTGAGGGGACACAGGACAAACAAACAATTACTCAAAAAATAAATCAAAATTGAGGGGCGAGGAGGCTAGCAGGCCTCACCAGCAGGCCAGACTGAGCTAACCTGCTAGCAGGCCGGCCAGCCAACAAAATGGCCCCCCAAGTGAAAACAACAGGCAACAAACAAAAACCAAGACAAGGGAAAGTTCAGGGGATGGAAATACAATTTGAGAGGGTATGGATGGGTTACAGGGGGGATACAAGACGAACAGAAAGGAACAAACAATGCTTGCCAAGCCTAAGGGGCGAGGAGGCTAGCAGGCCAGCCAAGCTAAAAGCTAGACAGGCCGGCTAGCCAGCAAGCCAACCAAGCTAGCAAACACTAAACACAAACAGAAAACAAGGGGGTAAAACTAAAGGGAAACTAGGGCTACAAGAGGATGGGAAAACACAAAGAACAAAAAATAAAAATAACAAAAGAAACAACAACGGGCAAACACAAAACAGATAATATTTTTTAGATTTTTTGAAGTAAACACAAAACACACAACAACAACAACAACAACAAGCTAACACAAAGAAAAGAAATAAATCAATAAAGAAAGAAGGACTTAACTCACCCTACAGGTGCTGGTGCACCTGTAGTCCACGAACAAAAAGGAACAAACAATGCATAAGGGGCGAGGAGGCTAGCAGGCCAGCCAAGCTAAAGCTAAACAGGCCGGCTAGCCAGCAAGCCAACCAAGCTAGCAAACACAAACAGAAAACAAGGGGGTAGAACTAAAGGGAAACTAGGGCTACAAAAGGATGGGAAAACACAAAGAACAATAAATAAAGTAACAAAAGAAGCAACAACGAGCAAACACAGAACAATTAATATGTTTTTTTTATTTTTTTTAAGTAAACACAAAACACACAACACCAACAACAAGCTAACACAAAGAAAAGCAAGAGATAAATAAGGAAAACAACTTAACTCACCCAACAGGTCCACCACCAAACCACCACCTAACCCGGGACAAAACAATAGTGAAACAGGAAAAATAAAAAATAAACTTTTGACAACACAAGCACAACAACAAAAGCACAAATTCTCTGCCCTCCGGCCTCCTGACCACCTCTCTGTATGCCAGCCTGGTGAATGAGTCACCAGGCTGTCCCCGAACCCACTCGCCAAGTTTCCGGGGGCTGTGGGGAAAAAGTCACAGACAGACAGACAGATGTTTTTTTTTTGAAAAATTAGAAGAAAAGTGTTTAGTAAAAAATGTATAAGTAAAAGCAGGCAATAACGAAATGTACTGAATAAGACTCACATTCCTTTCCATCTTTTACCCAGATTTTAGCAGAGAAGCATATGTAGTTTCAAAAAAACAAAACACCAGTCAGGATACAGACAGCTCAAAAGATATGCAGAAAAATATACATATATATATATATATATATATATATATTTTACATTGAATTAAGCATAATTATTATTTCTCTAGATTGCAGGAAAAAGCTGCTCAGGTGTTTGAAAAATGCACAATTCTCCAACTTCCGGACCATACTCACGTACTTTTGTGCCCCCTCAGATTTTTGGGCTGCACGAACCCCTGTTCCTATCTATAGTTTTCATTAGTCAGGCAGGAGTTTAGTAGGAATTCAACATCATCACTTCTAACATCATATTTTAATTGTTGACTTCCATTCAAATGGAATGTATATCTTTAGTCAATAAAGCGTAAGAAAAAGCCAGGTACAAGCTCTTTACCAGAGAGGAAGAACCTCAGCATTATATAGAGAGGCAGACAATTCAGCCGTCATATAATGACCTGATACCTTTGGTGAGTAGATCATGTTTTGCAGACTGAGCGTTAGTTCGCTTGCAAGTTAACGAGCTGTTTTCGCTGCCTCGTTTGCTTGAAGATTGCTACTAGCGCTAACTCTACCAACGGATTTCTTGGCTTGCGACGGCTTCCAATTATTCATTTTGTGGAAACGTAGTTAGCTAGCTACCTTTTAAACTAATGTTTTAAAGTAAATTCCCCGTTTGCAAGTTATAAACGCCAACTAACTTTGAAACGACGCATGCTAGCTAACATAGCCACCTAGCTAGCACCACGTGGGTCTATAGCCAGGGCAAACCCGTCTAGGTTATTTCTGGTATATACTCAATTGCAGCATGTTTTTGGAATCGTTCAGCAGTTTTTACCTGATTACGTGCAATACCGTTGCATATTAATGTTCAGTTTATATTCCTAAAACTTGACGCTACTTCCTGTTGACAAAATATTTCTAAAAGGGCTCCCGAGTGGCGCAGCGGTCTAAGGCACTGCATCTCAGTGCTTGAGGCTTCACTACAGACCCCCTGGTCCGATTCCAGGCTGTATCACAACCGGCCGTGATTGGGAGTCCCATAGGGCGGCATTTGTTCTTAACTGACTTTTGCCTAGTTAAAGGTATATAAAAAAAAAAGGCCCGATGTGTCAACAGTTCCAAATCCATAACCAATATTCAGAGATGTACAGTTTTTTTTGATATATTTAAGACATAATGTACAACCTACAAATGTGCAATAATAGCAGTCTTAAATCAGCACCTTGTAAGCTGCACAGGCATCTTAAACTGTTATTTTGTTAGGTGGCAATAAATCACTCGTTGATTGGGTCACCAAAACGGGAAGGGAAATGCAGCGGGATAAAGAATAATAGAATAATATGCCATTTAGCAGACGCTTTTATCCAAAGCGACTTACAGTCATGCGTGCATACATTTTTTTTTTTTGTGTATGGGTGGTCCCGGGGATCGAACCCACTACCTTGGCGTTACAAGCGCCGTGCTCTACCAGCTGAGCTACAGAGGACCACATGTGGAACCACTTTGGTTTTTAGGCATCACTATCGTTTATACACTGAAATCAATAGAACGGGGCAAATGTATAGGTTGTAGTTATGGCTGGGCAATATATCTAATTAGTTTTTGCGCGATATTCCTAAGTTATTTTGGTTTAATGTTTTGTCCTCTTGTTTTCATGTCTTTTTAGTTTCGTCTCCTTGGTTCTTTACACGCTATGTACACGCGCTAAGCCCCTGCCACTCACAGCAACAAAGATGAAAGATCACTTCTTACTCTGACAAACGGGTTCCACTTGCGGTTTGAGATTTGGTCCAACAGAACTCGTTGAGACATAGTTTTTTACTGTAATAGCGGATACCCTTACATTAACTTCTGAAATTGCGCGAAGAGTAGATCCTACTAAGAGTGTCAAACATTGTTTCTGGAAGATGAATTCTGTCCCAAGCTGCATCGCGGTACCTTTAAGCCACATATTATAAATGAGCATAAACAGTTCTATGGAATTGGCAACTCGTTCTCATTCTGAGGAATAAAACAGGCCGCTTGATTTCAACATCTGAACAGGTGTGCATGCTGTTCAAACAGTTGGAGACTCGGTGTGTGTTCATAAATTAATCTGTTCTACCTTGTTAGTTAGCAAATGGGCTAGACTTAAAACGCAGAGGTCACCTGGCTACTCACTAGCACATGAGAGTAGACTCATAGACTTGAAAGCCAGAGAAGTGATTTATTGCAAGAAAGCAATACATTATTTTGATAAAATAACGAAATTAGTGGGTCTTACGGTTGTGGGCGGCTTAGCGTAAGTATAATTTCACAAGCCCGGAGTTCATTATATTATTGCTGGCTGTTTTGAAATGAACTGTGTTCTACCTTTTTAATTGTACGATGCTTATTGGGCGAAATATATATTGCGAATCGTCCATACGTTTGGAAAAATATATATGACTTTAAGGCCCCTTAGGTGTAGCACTGTGTAAACACTATTCAAAGGCCACATGTAAACTTGGAATACCCAGGTGGGTTAGATGGGCACTTTAATTTGGAATGGTGGATGTTGATTTTGGGAGGCTGCCATCATGGCAAGGGGCGGGGGAACACTGTCTGATAGCTTAAACAGATCATGGCTGCCATAGGATATCAAGTTGAAACAGTTGGCTGCTATTTAAGGGTTTGTTTGACTGTCAAGTCCGTGTATTGGTTTGGCCAGTGACTTTTAGAGACCGTCCAAATTATTTGTTGCGTTTCGAGAAAGAAAATTATAGCACTGCCCCTCCCCCTCCAGCGTATGACAAAATTAAGAGTACAAAACCAAAGATGTTGATCTGTTTTGATGTGTTGACTACAGACTTCAATACTTTATATATTTATTCTTTAAGGTTGCTGCCACATCATCGCCAAGCCTATCTCTGACCTTTTTTAACCTGTCTCTCCTCTCTGGGGAGGTTCCCATTGCTTGGAAGGCATCCACGGTGCGTCCTTTATTTAAAGGGGGAGATCAAGCTGATCCTAACTATTACATGCCAAATTCTATTTTGCCCTGTTTATCAAAAGTGTTGGAAGAACTTGTCAACTGACTGGCTTTCTTGACGTCTATAGTATTCTCTCTGGTATGCAATCTGGTTTCCGCTCAGGTTATGGATGTGTCACTGCAACCTTAAAGGTCCTAAATGATGTCACCATTGCCCTTGACTCTAAGCAATGTTGTGCTGCTATTTTTATTGACTTGGCCAAAGCTTTTGATACGGTAGTCCATTCTTGTTGGCCGGCTAAGGAGTATTGGTGTCTCTGAGGGGTCTTTGGCCTGGTTTGCTAACCACCTCTCTCAAAGAGTGCAGTGTATAAAGTCAGAACATCTGATGTCTCAGCCACTGCCTGTCACCAAGGGAGAACCCCAAGGCTCCATCCTAGGCCCCACGCTCTTCTCATTTTACATCAACAACACAGCTCAGGCAGTAGGAAGCTCTCTCATCCATTTATATGCAGATAGTCTTATACTCAGCTGGCCCCTTCCCGGATTTTGTGTTAAACGCTCTACAACAAAGCTCAGTGTCCAACAAGCTTTCTCTGCCCTCAACCTTGTTCTAAACCCCTCCAAAACAAAGGTCATGTGGTTTGGTAAGAATGCCCCTCTCCCCACCGGTGTGATTACTATTTATTTAAACTTTATTTAACTAGGCAAGTCAGTTAAGAACAAAATCTTATTTACAATGACTGCCAACCCCGGCCAATCTTGGGCCAATCGTGCACTGCCCTATGGGACTCCCAATCACGTCCGGATTGTGATACAGCCTGGAATTGAACCAGGGTCTGTAGTGACGCCTCAAGCACAGATGCAGTGCTCCACTCGGGAGCCCACCTCTGAGGGTTTAGAGCTTGAGGTAATCACCTCATACAAGTACTTGGGAGTACGGCTAGACGGCACACTGTCCTTCTCTCAGCACATCAAAGCTGCAGGTTAAGGTTAAATCTAGACTTGGTTTCCTCTATCGTAATCGCTCCTCTTTCACCCCAGCTGCCAAACTAACCCTGATTCAGATGACCATCCTACCCATGCTAGATTACGGAGACGTAATTTATAGATCGGCAGGTAAGGGTGCTCTCGAGCGGCTAGATGTTCTTTACCATTCGGCCATCAGATTTGCCAACAGTGCTCCTTATCGAACACATCTCTGCACACAGTACTCCTCTGTAAACTGGTCGTCTCTGTATACCCGTCGCAAGACCCACTGGTTGATGCTTATTTATAAAACCCTCCCGCTGAGATACCTGCTGCAGCCCTCATCCTCCACATACAACACCTGTTCTGCCAGTCACCAAAGCACACACATCCCTGGGTCGCTCCTCGTTTCAGTTCGCTGCAGCTAGCGACTGGAACGCGCTGCAAAAAACACTCAAACTGGACAGTTTTATCTCCATCTCTTCATTCAAAGACTCAATCATGGACACTCTTACTCACAGTTGTGGCTGCTTCGCGTGATGTATTGTTGTCTCTACCTTCTTGCCCTTTGTGCTGTTGTCTGTGCCCAATAATGTTTGTACCATGTTTTGTGTTGCTACCATGTTGTCAAGGGGATGTTGCTACCATGTTGTCAAGGGGATGTTGCTACCATGTTGTCTTAGGTCTCTGTTTATGTAGTGTTGTCGTGATGTGTGTTTTTGGCCGATTTTTTTATTGTTTTATTTTTAATCCCAGCCCCGGTCCCAGCAGGAGCCATTTGCATTTTGGTAGGCTGTCATTGTAAATAAGAATTTGTTCTTAACTGACTTGCCTAGTTAAATAAAGGTCATTAATATATTAACAAAATATACAGTCAAACTTTACAGCACAGTATGCAAAATACTTTACACATTTAAACTAAATACAAGAGGCGTCACAGCATGTAGGGTTTGATTAACTTTTTTATATTTATGCAGGGTTTGACAATTTCAGTTCAATTTTAATATTTATAAAATAAACTTTTATACTAACATCACCAATCCTAAGGATGTACAATTGTTTAATTCTCCCCAATTCAATGTGGTCAAAACATCAGTTTGGGTAGTAACATACTGTCCCATCGGGGAAAGTACTGTTACATACATTATTTAGATGGTGAATGACGCAAACTAGTTTAACCACTTGTAGATAAAAAAAATGCTCCTAAGCACAATTTAACCAGGCGCTCTAGACTACAGTCCATAGGGTCTGTGCAGCAGGGCTGAACGTTTGCTAGCCAACTAACGTGAAGGTTATTCTTAACAATGCACAATGTGTTAATTAGCATCTTGGGTCTTTCAATGACGATATCTTTGTCCAGTTCTGCTACTGAATTCTAGTGATTTGGTATTTGTGACTCTGAGAAAGACCAGGGCTTTTACAATGATGTAGTTGCTAACTAGCTAGTCGCCTGGCTGATGAAACGTTAGCTGGATAATCTTGTAGAGCTGGGGGCGAAAGCCTCTTATGTAGTTAAGTATTTGTCTTATGCGGTAACTAGGTGGTTACCAAACCATCTATTTGTCGGTAACAGGTGATGTGTTCCAGGGGTTCTGATGTCACCGACCACGAGGAGACGCTGTCCCCATGATGTCAGAGGCTGTCATAACAATAGGCCACTTAGCAGACGCTTTTATCCAAAGCGGCTTACAGTCACGTGCGCACACATTTGTACGTACAGTGGGGAGAATTTGATACACTGCTGATTTTGCAGGTTTTCCTACTTACAAAGCATGTAGAGGTCTGTAATTTGTATCATAGGTACACTTCAACTGTGAGAGACGGAATCTAAAACAAAAATCCAGAAAATCACATTGTATGATTTTTAAGTAATGAATTTGCATTTTATTGCATGACATAAGTATTTGATACATCAGAAAAGCAGAACTTAATATTTGGTACAGAAACCTTTGTTTGCAATTACAGAGATCATACGTTTCCTGTAGGTCTTCACAAGGTTTTCACACACTGTAGCAGGGATTTTGGCCCACTCCTCCATACAGACCTTCTCCAGATCCTTCAGGTTTCGGGGCTGTCGCTGGGCAATACAGACTTTCAACTCCCTCCAAAGATGTTCTATTGGGTTCAGGTCTGGAGACTGGCTAAGCCACTCCAGGACCTTGAGATGCTTCTTACGGAGCCACTCCTAAGTTGCCCTGGCTGTATGTTTCGGGTCGTTGTCATGCTGGAAGACCCAGCCACGACCCATCTTCAATGCTCTTACTGAGGGAAGGAGGTTGTTAGCCAAGCTCTCGCGATACATGGCCCCATCCATCCTCCCCTCAATACGGTGCAGTCGTCCTGTCCCCTTTGCAGAAAAGCATCCCCAAAGAATGATGTTTCCACCTCCATGCTTCACGGTTGGGATGGTGTTCTTGGGGTTGTACTCATCCTTCTTCTTCTTCCAAACACGGCGAGTGGAGTTTAGACCAAAAAGCTCTATTTTTGTCTCATCAGACCACATTACCTTCTCCCATTCCTCCTCTGGATCATCCAGATGGTCATTGGCAAACTTCAGACGGGCCTGGACATGCGCTGGCTTGAGCAGGGGGACCTTGCGTGCGCTGCAGGATTTTAATCCATGACGGCGTAGTGTGTTACTAATGGTTTTCTTTGAGACTGTGGTCCCAGCTCTCTTCAGGTCATTGACCAGGTCCTACCGTGTAGTTCTGGGCTGATCCCTCACCTTCCTCATGATCATTGATGCCCCACCAGGTGAGATCTTGCATGGAGCCCCAGACCGAGGGTGATTGACCGTCATCTTGAACTTCTTCCATTTTCTAATAATTGAGCCAACAGTTGTTGCCTTCTCACCAAGCTGCTTGCCTATTGTCCTGTAGCCCATCCCAGCCTTGTGCAGGTCTACAATGTTATCCCTGATGTCCTTACACAGCTCTCTGGTCTTGGCCATTGTGGAGAGTTTGGAGTCTGTTTGATTGAGTTTGTGGACAGGTGTCTTTTATACAGGTAACGAGTTCAAACAGGTGCAGTTAATACAGGTAATGAGTGGAGAACAGGAGGGCTTCTTAAAGAACAACTAACAGGTCTGTGAGAGCCGGAATTCTTACTGGTTGGTAGGTGATCAAATACTTATGTCATGCAATAAAATGCAAATTAATTACTTAGAAATCATACAATGTGATTTTCTGGATTTTTGTTTTAGATTCCGTCTCTCACAGTTGAAGTGTACCTATGATAAAAAATTACAGACCTCTACATGCTTTGTAAGTAGGAAAACCAGCAAAATCGGCAGTGTATCAAATACTTGTTCTCCCCACTGTATGGGTGGTCCTGGGGATCGAACCCACTACCCTGGCGTTACAAGCGCCGTGCTCTACCAATTGAGCTACAGAGGACCACTTCTCAGGTGAGTCTGATGGTCCCAGTGTTAATCGTTTTAGCCTGGTAATCAATACGTTGATCAATAACCTTACAGTTGACCAGGTGTTTATGGACCATAGCCAGCGATGACTCAACTAATGAACTTTTCTGACACCTCGTATGAGTTATCTCGGTTGGATTTCTCCAGAAAATTCCTCCAAAAGGAACTCCGTTTCTTACCTGCGCAGGTAGACTGCATTTTAACTCCATTATTTTCCCTCCCTTCTCCTTTAACAGGAGGCGCATGGCGTGGTGCCTCCGCATGCCAGCCTGTGCTGCTGACATGATGGAGGCCCACTCCCTTTAACCCAACACCAGTGAAAAAATAAACACAATATAATAGTGGGGGGGTGGGGGTGGGGTGGGGGTGGGTGGGGGCTGGCAGGCCCAGCTATGCTAAGCTAACAGGGCCTACCAAAACCCGGGACACAAAACAAACTATCTAGCACAGCACCCAACTAACTTATCAACAAAAATAGGGAGAGACGGTGGGGGGGAAGGGGTTTAAACTAAACACAAAAGGACACGGGGGAAGGATGGGAAATATAATACAAGAAACACACCAAACAAACAATGTACAAGGGCTAGGAGGCTAGCAGGCCGTACTAGCAAGTTAGGCTAAGCTAACAAGCTAGCAGGCCGGATGCTAAACCTCCCAGATGACAAAACAAACAAGAGGGAAAAAATGGGTATAAAACGAGGGGACTAATATGGATGGGGTGAAAGGACACAAAAAGAACAAAACAAATACTCACAAATAAGCCAAATTGAGGGGCTAGGAGGCTAGCAGGCCTCACCAGCAGGCCAGGCTAAGCTAACCAGCTAGCAGGCCGGCCAGCCAACAAAATGGCCCCCCAAGTGAAAACAAAAAGCAACAAACAAAAACTAAGACAAGGGAAAGTTCAGGGGATGGAAATACAATTTCAGGGGTATGGATGGGTTACAGGGGGGGGGGGGGGGGGGGGTATAATACGAACAGAAGGGAACAAACAATGCCTGCCAAGCCTAAGGGGCGAGGAGGCTAGCAGGCCAGCCCAGCTAAAAGCTAAACAGGCCGGCCAGCCAGCAAGCCAACCAAGCTAGCAAACACTAACACAAACAGAAAACAAGGGGGTAAAAACTAAAGGGAAACTAGGGCTACAAGAGGATGGGGAAACACAAGGAACAAAAAATGAGAAAGATAAGAGTAACAAAAGAAACAACAACGAGCCAACACAGAACAAATAATGTTTTTTTGAGTTTTTCTAAAGTAAACACAAAAAACACACAACAACAACAACAAGCTAACACAAAGAAAGGCAATAAGGAAATAAAGAAAAAACACTTAACTCACCCTACAGGTGCTGGCAGGCCTCACCAGCAGGCCAGGCTAAGCTAACCAGCTAGCAGGCCGGCCAGCCAGCAAAATGCCCCCCCAAGTGAAAAACAAGAACAAAAGGCAACAACCAAAAACCAAGACAAGGGAAAGTTCAGGGGATGGAAATACAATCTAAGGGGTATGGATGGGTTACAGGGGGGGTACAAGATGAACAGAAAGGAACAAACAATGCCTGCCAAGCCTAAGGGGCGAGGAGGCTAGCAGGCCAGCCAAGCTAAAGCTAAACAGGCCGGCTAGCCAGCAAGCCAACCAAGCTAGCAAACACTAACACAAACACAAAACAAGGGGGTAGAACTAAAGGGAAACTAGGGCTACAAAAGGATGGGGAAACACAAAGAAAAATAAATAAAAGTAACAAAAGAAGCAACAACGAGCAAACACAGAACAATTAATATTTTTTTAAAAAAGTAAACACAGAACACCAACAACAAGCTAACACAAAGAAAAGCAAGAAATAAATAAGGAAAACAACTTAACTCACCCAACAGGTCCACCACCAAACCACCACCTAACCCGGGACAAAACAATAGTGAAACAGGAAAAATAAAAAATAAACTTTTGACAACAAAAGCACAACAACAAAAGCACGAATTCTCTGCCCTCCGGCCTCCTGACCACCTCTCTGTATGCCAGCCTGGTGAATGAGTCACAGACAGACAGACAGACAGACAGACAGACTTGACCACCACTAGCAAGTCATCATCGACATTGAGATGAACTACCTCAAACGTAATTTCATCATGATCCTAATAAAAGAACACTAAGCCAGTCAATTGAATTATCCTATCTTTTCTTTACAATGCCAGGGGGTGCACCGTTCCTGGAGGTACTGCAATACCAGGTCGATGCGTGGAGTGGACGGAGCAAGCCCCTATTCCATCTCCCTATTCCAAAAATCAATTTAATATATGGTCCCCAGATAGGGGACGTATCAGATATTAAACTGATAAGAACAGATACTACACTTGATCTTAGCCAAAAGGCCGAGAAGCGATACGGCAATGCTTTCGGAAGGAAGGTGCCGTTCTCCGACACGACAAATTCATTGACAGTTACACCAAAATGAGCTCTGTAATCTTTCCACCAAATATAAAAAATGATGGTTTTAAAAATTGATGGCAGAGATTGGGAGTTGATCAACCTCGGAAATAGACACTTTTAACTGTTACAATGTAACAAATTGGTAGGTTTCATAGTCGCTAAATTGGAATAATAATCTATCAAATACGGGTGGGATAAGAGTGGTATGGTATATGTGGTAAGAGCTTTCATTGTCTGTTTATATGTCCCCTTAATTTATCCTACGGTTCTGACTTGGTGTACAGGGAGAACACTGTAAGAACGGCCCAGGTTCTGAATTCTGTCGCTGTACATTTCAAAAGTGCTGAACAAATAGTTATATTGACCATGTCCGTTCAACTCGCTCATGAATGTCTTAATCGAAATTACGGATTGCCTCTAATCCATAGTTTGTACATCTCAATGATCAGTAGAAACCACATTTGTTTAAGCAAGTCAGCCATATCAGCTATGTTTTTTTAAAAGGTAGTAAATGAGGCTGAATGAACTGTTTCGCTGCCAGACAAGGCTCCTCCAGGATTTACATGCTAAAATCGCCACTGATTATCCCTAATAAAATGAACAGTGGTTCCATTAATTAACTCAATGTCTAGGAATGTGTTCACTTCTTTCTGAATGTTCTTCCAGAACCCCTGTAACTTTGTCCCAGAAGGTATGTCTGCTGTCTCCCATTGGTCCACAGCCCCTCCAACATAGTGCTGAATAAAAAATTAAAAAATCTAACTTCGATATTAAGAAAGATGTTCTAAAGTATCTCATCTTTACTTTCCAGTCAAGTTCCCTCCACACTGGGCTACTAGTGCATTTGTGACTACTTTCAATTTTTTTTTTTTTTTTGTCTCCCTTGATTCATCTTCCACCACCACATTCATTTCCAGTTCTCATTTTCCTTTAACATCCCGCGTGTGTTCAGATGTAGTCATCTGTAACCTTTTAAATAACTGAGACACCTCTTTTCCGACTGTTATTTGACCTTCCAATATGTTGATGAAATATTGCTCTACACTGGATGGTAATTTTCTAAACGACCTCCCATTCCTTGTGTGTCATTAGGTAGTGTCTTATCTGGAATTAAACATGTCATTTGCAGGCAGATCAAATTTGGTTTGGAGCCTAGTAGAATATTTGAGAACAATCCCTTCAAAAAAGCTGGTTAATTGTGATCAATTATATATATTTTTTTAATCTACCCATCTACTGAAGCCACTGTCCATTATGGATGGCAGAAAGTCTGCATTGTTAGTCATTTTCATGGCCCTTGAGAGTGAACCAAACCCACCCAAACAGAACCAAACCGACCCAAACCGAACCAAACAGACCCAAACCGACACAAACTGAACCAAACCGACCCAAACAGACCCAAACAGACCCAAACAGACCCAAACCGACCCAAAGTCTTGTTTAATCCAGGCCACCAAAGCTTTTAATTGAGCGGCCCAAAAGTACATTTATTTTATTGGGTAATCCCAGACCATCTTTATCTTTGGGTAAAAAATGACTGAGAATCACTGTAAGTCTGTAAGTCTCTTATTTTGACTGAGTATCACTGTAAGTCTGTAAGTCTCTTGTTTTGCCATATGAATTTGGAAATAAGCTTATCCAACATCTTGAAGGTAGACACAGGGACTAGAATGGGTAATACATGAAATAGAACGAGCGATCTGGGCAATAATATATATATATATATATATATATATATATATATATATATATATATATATAATATACACTGCTCAAAAAAATAAATGGAACACTTAAACAACACAATGTAACTCCAAGTCAATCACACTTCTGTGAAATCAAACTGTCCACTTAGGAAGCAACACTAATTGACAATACATTTCACATGCTGTTGTGCAAATGGAATAGACAACAGGTGGAAATTATAGGCAATTAGCAAGACACCCCCAATAAAGAAGTGGTTCTGCAGGTGGTGACCACAGACCACTTCTCAGTTCCTATGCTTCCTGGCTGATGTTTTGGTCACTTTTGAATGCTGGCGGTGCTTTCACTCTAGTGGTAGCATGAGACGGAGTCTACAACCCACACAAGTGGCTCAGGTAGTGCAGCACATCCAGGATGGCACATCAATGCGAGCTGTGGCAAGAAGGTTTGCTGTGTCTGTCAGCGTAGTGTCCAGAGCATGGAGGCGCTACCAGGAGACAGGCCAGTACATCAGGAGACGTGGAGGAGGCCGTAGGAGGGCAACAACCCAGCAGCAGGACCGCTACCTCCGCCTTTGTGCAAGGAGGAGCAGGAGGAGCACTGCCAGAGCCCTGCAAAATGACCTCCAGCAGGCCACAAATGTGCATGTGTCTGCTCAAACGGTCAGAAACAGACTCCATGAGGGTGGTATGAGGGCCCGACGTCCACAGGTGGGGGTTGTGCTTACAGCCCAATACCGTGCAAGACGTTTGGCATTTGCCAGAGAACACCAAGATTGGCAAATTCGCCACTGGCGCCCTGTGCTCTTCACAGAAGAAAGCAGGTTCACACTGAGCACATGTGACAGACGTGACAGAGTCTGGAGACGCCGTGGAGAACGTTCTGCTGCCTGCAACATCCTCCAGCATGACCGGTTTGGCGGTGGGTCAGTCATGGTGTGGGGTGGCATTTCTTTGGGGGGCCGCACAGCCCTCCATGTGCTCGCCAGAGGTAGCCTGACTGCCATTAGGTACCGAGATGAGATCCTCAGACCCCTTGTGAGACCATATGCTGGTGCGGTTGGCCCTGGGTTCCTCCTAATGCAAGACAATGCTAGACCTCATGTGGCTGGAGTGTGTCAGCAGTTCCTGCAAGAGGAAGGCATTGATGCTATGGACTGGCCCGTCCGTTCCCCAGACCTGAATCCAATTGAGCACATCTGGGACATCATGTCTCGCTCCATCCACCAACACCACGTTGCACCACAGACTGTCCAGGAGTTGGCGGATGCTTTAGTCCAGGTCTGGGAGGAGATCCCTCAGGAGACCATCCGCCACCTCATCAGGAGCATGCCCAGGCGTTGTAGGGAGGTCATACAGGCACATGGAGGCCACACACACTACTGAGCCTCATTTTGACTTGTTTTAAGGACATTACATCAAAGTTGGATCAGCCTGTAGTGTGGTTTTCCACTTTAATTTTGAGGGTGACTCCAAATCCAGACCTCCATGGGTTGATACATTTGATTTCCATTGATAATTTTTGTGTGATTTTGTTGTCAGCACATTCAACTATGTAAAGAAAAAAGTATTTAATAAGATTATTTCATTCATTCAGATCTAGGATGTGTTGTTTGAGCAGTGTATATTAATTCTTATTAAGAGTGGCAGAACTGGAGGACCAGGGTTGGGAAACACTGTTGGGGGAACTGGAGGACCAGGGTTGGGAAACACTGTTGGGGATACTGGAGGACCAGGGTTGGGAAACACTGTTGGGGATACTGGAGGACCAGGGTTGGGAAACACTGTTGGGGGTACTGGAGGACCAGGGTTGGGAAACACTGTTGGGGATACTGGAGGACCAGGGTTGGGAAACACTGTTGGGGATACTGGAGGACCAGGGTTGGGAAACACTGTTGGGGATACTGGAGGACCAGGGTTGGGAAACACTGTTGGGGGTACTGGAGGACCAGGGTTGGGAAACACTGTTGGGGGTACTGGAGGACCGGGGTTGGGAAACACTGTTGGGGATACTGGAGGACCAGGGTTGGGAAACACTGTTGGGTTTACTGGAGGACCAGGGTTGGGAAACGCTGTTGGGATTACTGGAGGACCAGGGTTGGGAAACACTGTTGGGGATACTGGAGGACCAGGGTTGGGAAACACTGTTGGGGATACTGGAGGACCAGGGTTGGGAAACACTGTTGGGGGTACTGGAGGACCAGGGTTGGGAAACACTGTTGGGTTTACTGGAGGACCAGGGTTGGGAAACGCTGTTGGGGGTACTGGAGGACCAGGGTTGGGAAACACTGTTGGGGATACTGGAGGACCAGGGTTGGGAAACACTGTTGGGGATACTGGAGGACCAGGGTTGGGAAACACTGTTGGGGGTACTGGAGGACCAGGGTTGGGAAACACTGTTGGGGGTACTGGAGGACCAGGGTTGGGAAACACTGTTGGGTTTACTGGAGGACCAGGGTTGGGAAACGCTGTTGGGGGTACTGGAGGACCAGGGTTGGGAAACGCTGTTGGGGGTGCTGGAGGACCAGGGTTGGGAAACACTGTTGGGGGTACTGGAGGACCAGTGTTGGGAAACACTGTTGGGGGTACTGGAGGACCAGGGTTGGGAAACACTGTAGGGGGTACTGGAGGACCAGGGTTGGGAAACACTGTTGGGGGTACTGGAGGACCAGGGTTGGGAAACACTGTTGGGGATACTGGAGGACCAGGGTTGGGAAACACTGTTGGGGGTACTGGAG
>NC_139996.1:5425133-5546689 GCF_964263955.1 Coregonus lavaretus
TGGCTAGGTCTTCAGCAGCTAGCTAGCTAACATCCTTGAGTCGTCACTAGTTACCACAGTCACAAAGTCATAAACCCTACTGCTAATCTTATGCCTAACTCTAACATAAAATGAGGACAAAAAAACTATTTTTTGTTTTCATGATTTTTTTACGATAAAGACAATTTTGACTTTTTGGCTGTCTTAACTAGTGACAACCAAGACAAGTCTGATCCCATCAATGTCTGCTTCTCCTTTCGCTGGTTTGACCCCGCATCATGTTCAGAGCCGCGGTTCGTCTTTCAGTGTCCGGTGCCCGGAGTGTGACACGGACACGGCTCGGGTGTACAGGTATTCTTGGGTTTAATTACGTTTATGTCCTAATTTCGTAGTTTTTAGGACACGGGTCATGTGGTGTTTCGAAAGGAAATCAGGGTAGGTAGGAGTTCTTGGCTATTGCTGCTAGCACCCAATCAGTGGCGGATGGATTGCAAAATACAAGAGTTTTTGGGGAAGTAAAAAGTGCAAGATGTGGTTAAGAATAAGATATTTGCCTGTTTTCTACTGAAAACAAGTGTACTAATGGTTGAAAGCGCGGTTAAATTTAAGAGCATTTTTTCAGTGTTCTTTCAATAAATGTTGCATTACCACAACCTACTAGACTGGAGTATAAATCCCTTTGCTTGAATTTAATTACATTTTTTATTAACAAATACCCTACCATCTAACACTACACTCACTAAAAACCCATCACCCTACTCCACTATTTAAATCTATTTAATCCTACCTCAGGCCAACAGCCTGAAAGGATGTGACACACAACTTAACTATTCTGATGTAAAGTCTCGCACACCCAACCACCCTGTCTGCGTCGCACCAAACGACGAGCATCACAAACACCGGGAATCTTCCCCTTCAGTTGGTCAACTTTCACATTTACACCTACCCCAGTAATCACTCCTCTCAATGGCGCCCTTTCCTTGAGAGCAAAACATTTTACCAATAATAATAATAATAATAATAATAATATGGGGACCACCCATACGTAAAAATGTATGCACACATGACTGTAAGTCGCTTTGGATAAAAGCTTCTGCTAAATGGCATATTATTATTATTATTATTATTATTATTATTATTATTTTACCTCTCTTGTCCCCATTCGTTTAACGTCTGATCACTGTTTAAATAAACCTCCCATTAAAATTATAGACTGATCATTTCTTTGTCAGTGGGTAAATGTACAAAATCAGCAGGGGATCAAATACTTTTTTCCCCTCACTGTAGGTGAACTCATGGAAAACAGAAAGGAAAACACAGCACACTGCTGCTCATGCTCCCAGGTGATATTTATTTACAGTGGGGAAAAAAAGTATTTAGTCAGCCACCAATTGTGCAAGTTCTCCCACTTAAAAAGATGAGAGAGGCCTGTAATTTTCATCATAGGTACACGTCAACTATGACAGACAAATTGAGAGAAAAAAATCCAGAAAATCACATTGTAGGATTTTTAATGAATTTATTTGCAAATTATGGTGGAAAATAAGTATTTGGTCACCTACAAACAAGCAAGATTTCTGGCTCTCACAGACCTGTAACTTCTTCTTTAAGAGGCTCCTCTGTCCTCCACTCGTTACCTGTATTAATGGCACCTGTTTGAACTTGTTATCAGTATAAAAGACACCTGTCCACAACCTCAAAATGTCACACTCCAAACTCCACATTGGCCAAGACCAAAGAGCTGTCAAAGGACACCAGAAACAAAATTGTAGACCTGCACCAGGCTGGGAAGACTGAATCTGCAATAGGTAAGCAGCTTGGTTTGAAGAAATCAACTGTGGGAGCAATTATTAGGAAAAGGAAGACATACAAGACCACTGATAATCTCCCTCGATCTGGGGCTCCACGCAAGATCTCACCCCGTGGGGTCAAAATGATCACAAGAACGGTGAGCAAAAATCCCAGAACCACACGGGGGGACCTAGTGAATGACCTGCAGAGAGCTGGGACCAAAGTAACAAAGCCTACCATCAGTAACACACTACTCCGCCAGGGACTCAAATCCTGCAGTGCCAGACGTGTCCCTCTGCTTAAGCCAGTACATGTCCAGGCCCGTCTGAAGTTTGCTAGAGTGCATTTGGATGATCCAGAAGAGGATTGGGAGAATGTCATATGGTCAGATGAAACCAAAATAGAACCTTTTGGTAAAAACTCAACTCGTTTAGATTGGAGGACAAAGAATGCTGAGTTGCATCCAAAGAACACCATACCTACTGTGAAGCATGGGGGTGGAAACATCAAGCTTTGGGGCTGTTTTTCTGCAAAGGGACCAGGACGACTGATCCGTGTAAAGGAAAGAATGAATGGGGCCATGTATCGTAAGATTTTGAGTGAAAATCTCCTTCCATCAGCAAGGGCATTGAAGATGAAACGTGGCTGGGTCTTTCAGCATGACAATGATCCCAAACACACCGCCCGGGCAACAAAGGAGTGGCTTCGTAAGAAGCATTTCAAGGTCCTGGAGTGGCCTAGCCAGTCTCCAGATCTCAACCCCATAGAAAATCTTTGGAGGGAGTTGAAAGTCTGTGTTGCCCAGCGACAGCCCCAAAACATCACTGCTCTAGAGGAGATCTGCATGGAGGAATGGGCCAAAATACCAGCAACAGTGTGTGAAAACCTTGTGAAGACTTACAGAAAACGTTTGACCTGTGTCATTGCCAACAAAGGGTATATAACAAAGTGTTGAGAAACTTTTGTTATTGACCAAATACTTATTTTCCACCATAATTTGCAAATAAATTCATTAAAAATCCTACAATGTGATTTTCTGGATTTTTTTTCTCATTTTGTCTGTCATAGTTGACGTGTGCCTATGATGAAAATTACAGGCCTCTCTCATCTTTTTAAGTGGGAGAACTTTTCAATTGGTGGCTGACTAAATACTTTTTCCCCCCACTGTATCTAATAGAACTCAAAGGGTTTTCTTTAATGGAAGCTTCTCTAATGTCAAACATGTAAAGTGTGGTGTACCACAGGGCAGCTCTCTAGGCCCTCTACTCTTTTCTATTTTTACCAATAACCTGCCACTGGCATTAAACAAAGCATGTGTGTCCATGTATGCTGATGATTCAACCATATACGCATCAGCAACCACAGCTAACGAAGTCACTGAAACCCTTAACAAAGAGTTGCAGTCTGTTTTGGAATGGGTGGCCACTAATAAACTGGTCCTGAACATCTCTAAAACTAAGAACATTGTATTTGGTACAAAAGATTCCCTAAGTTCTAGACCTCGGCTGAATCTGGTAATGAATGGTGTGGCTGTTGAACAAGTTGAGGAGACTAAATTACTTGCCGTTACCTTAGTTTACAATAGATCATGATCAAAACATATAGATTCAATGGTTGTAAAGATGGGGAGAGGTCTGTCCGTAATAAAGAGATGCTCTGCTTTTTTGACACCACACTCCAAAAAGCAAGTTCTGCAGGCTCTAGTTTAGTCTAATCTTGATTATTGTCCAGTCGTGTGGTCCAGTGCTGCAAGGAAAGACCTAGTTAAGCTGCAGCTGGCCCAAAACAGAGCATCACGTCTTGCTCTTCATTGTAATCAGAGGGCTGATATAAATATTATGCATGCCAGTCTCTCTTGGCTAAGAGTTGAGGAGAGACTGACTGCGTCACTTCTTCTTTTTATAAGAAACATTAATGTGTTGAAAATCCCAAATTGTTTGCATAGTCAATTTACACACAGCTCTGACACACACACTTACCCCACCAGACATGCTTATTTTCCACCATAATTTGCAAATAAATTCATTAAAAATCCTACAATGTGATTTTCTGGATTTCCTTTTCTCAATTTGTCTGTCATAGTTGACATGTACCTATGATGAAAATTACAGGCCTCTCTCATCTTTTTAAGTGGGAGAACTTGCACAATTGGTGGCTGACTAAATACTTTTTTCCCCACTGTATACACTGCTCAAAAAAATAAAGGGAACACTTAAACAACACAATGTAACTCCAAGTCAATCACACTTCTGTGAAATCAAACTGTCCACTTAGGAAGCAACACTGATTGACAATAAATGTCACATGCTGTTGTGCAAATGGAATAGACAACAGGTGGAAATTATAGGCAATTAGCAAGACACCCCCCAATAAAGGACTGGTTTTGCAGGTGGTGACCACAGACCACTTCTCAGTTCCTATGCTTCCTGGCTGATGTTTTGGTCACTTTTGAATGCTGGCGGTGCTTTCACTTTAGTGGTAGCATGAGACGGAGTCTACAACCCACACAAGTGGCTCAGGTAGTGCAGCTCATCCAGGATGGCACATCAATGCGAGCTGTGGCAAGAAGGTTTGCTGTGTCTGTCAGCGTAGTGTCCAGAGCATGGAGGCGCTACCAGGAGACAGGCCAGTACATCAGGAGACGTGGAGGAGGCCGTAGGAGGGCAACAACCCAGCAGCAGGACCGCTACCTCCGCCTTTGTGCAAGGAGGAGCAGGAGGAGCACTGCCAGAGCCCTGCAAAATGACCTCCAGCAGGCCACAAATGTGCATGTGTCTGCTCAAACAGTCAGAAACAGACTCCATGAGGGTGGTATGAGGGCCCGACGTCCACAGGTGGGGGTTGTGCTTACAGCCCAACACCGTGCAGGACGTTTGGCATTTGCCAGAGAACACCAAGATTGGCAAATTCACCACTGGCGCCCTGTGCTCTTCACAGATGAAAGCAGGTTCACACTGAGCACATGTGACAGACGTGACAGAGTCTGGAGACGCTGTGGAGAACGTTCTGCTGCCTGCAACATCCTCCAGCATGACCGGTTTGGCGGTGGGTCAGTCATGGTGTGGGGTGGCATTTCTTTGGGGGGCCGCACAGCCCTCCATGTGCTCGCCAGAGGTAGCCTGACTGCCATTAGGTACTGAGATGAGAGCCTCAGACCCCTTGTGAGATCATATGCTGGTGCGGTTGGCCCTGGGTTCCTCCTAATGCAAGACAATGCTAGACCTCATGTGGCTGGAGTGTGTCAGCAGTTCCTGCAAGAGGAAGGCATTGATGCTATGGACTGGCCCGCCCGTTCCCCAGACCTGAATCCAATTGAGCACATCTGGGACATCATGTCTCGCTCCATCCACCAACGCCACGTTGCACCACAGACTGTCCAGGAGTTGGCGGATGCTTTAGTCCAGGTCTGGGAGGAGATCCCTCAGGAGACCATCCGCCACCTCATCAGAAGCATGCCCAGGCGTTGTAGGGAGGTCATACAGGCACGTGGAGGCCACACACACTACTGAGCCTAATTTTGACTTGTTTTAAGGACATTACATCAAAGTTGGATCAGCCTGTAGTGTGGTTTTCCACTTTAATTTTGAGGGTGACTCCAAATCCAGACCTCCATGGGTTGATACATTTGATTTCCATTGATAATTTTTGTGTGATTTTGTTGTCAGCACATTCAACTATGTAAAGAAAAAAGTATTTAATAAGATTATTTCATTCATTCAGATCTAGGATGTGTTATTTTAGTGTTCCCTTTATTTTTTTGAGCAGTGTGTATATGTATGTATGTATATATATATATATTTTGAATACCCTCAAACACTAAATTAGGCATAGGCTACCTAACTTCAAAATAGGCCATAATCACAATAATAATATAATAATAATAATAATAATAATAATAATAACATAATTCAGTTTTGAATGATAATTCTTCACGTTTCACCGGTGAAACGTCCAAACGATATCTCCATGCCAATCATTTGATTTGAACTCAATCAGTTTCGTGACCGAATTAGAGCAGATGATGTTAATAAACTATTAGCCTTTTCTTGTATTTTGTTTAAATGAAAAGCATATATCCTGCCTGGTGGCGCACGCTGTTGGGTTTTGGCACATTATAATATTTGTTTTACTATTCAGCTTCAGCTAACCATCCTAAAACCTCATTAGAAAGTAGGAGTTATTTCTGGTGTCGCAGTGACGTTATAGGCCTGCTATGTTATGGTATTATATTCGGTTCTGTTATTGTAAAATACCAATTAATAATGATGTGATCGTTGATTCAGCTTTGATCTAACTTTACTAAACGATCCCCCATTGTGAGAAGTGATAATCTTCCATTTGTAATAATAATAATAAGTGATGAGTATGACTATTGGGCAACAACATCTTGATGAGATGAAGGACTATTAGAGGTAGACGACAGGTCTTGATGAGATGAAGGACTATTAGAGGTAGACGACAGGTCTTGATGAGATGAAGGACTATTAGAGGTAGACGACAGGTCTTGATGAGATGAAGGACTATTAGAGGTAGACGACAGGTCTTGATGAGATGAAGGACTATTAGAGGTAGACGACAGGTCTTGGTGAGATGAAGGACTATTAGAGGTAGACGACAGGTCTTGATGAGATGAAGGACTATTAGAGGTAGACGACAGGTCTTGATGAGATGAAGGACTATTAGAGGTAGACGACAGGTCTTGATGAGATGTAGGACTATTAGAGGTAGACGACAGGTCTTGATGAGATGTAATTTTAAGCAATTGGAGCGCCCTTCGTGGTGCTGAAAGGACCGCGCCAGGATCACGCTATAATAATAATATGCCATTTAGCAGACGCTTTTATCCAAAGCGACTTACAGTCATGTGTGCATACATTTCTACGTATGGGTGGTCCCGGGGATCGAACCCACTACCCTGGCGTTACAAGCGCCGCGCTCTACCAATTGAGCTACAGAGGACCATGATGTTAAAGAAGTTGAACCAACTTGTGGTGCTGAACGACAGCTGCACATTCGGACAGTTCAGGAACAAACAACAATAATAAGCAGTAGGCTATAACCTAATTGGCCTACCACTACGTGGTATAGCTATTTGTAGGCTATAACCTAATGTAAATGCAAATACATACAGTGCCTTCGGAACGTATTCAGACCCCTTGACTTTTTCCTAATTTTGTTACGTTACAGCCTTATTCTAAAATGGATTAAATAAAACAATTTCCTCAGCAATCTACACACAATACCCCATAATGACAAAGTGAAAACAGGTTTTTAGTCATTTTTGCAAATGTATTAAAACATTTAAACAGAAATACCTTATTGAGCATCACTACAGACCCTGGTTCGTTCCCAGGCTGTATCACAACCGGCTGTGATCGGGAGTCCCATAGGGCAGCGCACAATTGGCCCAGTGTCGTCCGGGTTAGGGGAGGGTTTGGCTGGGGGGGGGGCTTTACTTGACTCATCGCTCTCTAGCGACTCCTTGTGGCGGGCCGGCCGCCTGCAGGCTGACCTCGGTCGTCAGGTGAACGGTGTGTTTCCGCCGACACATTGGTACGGCTGGCTTCCGTGTTAAGCCGGCGGGTGTTAAGAAGCGCGGTATGGCGGGTCATGTTTCGGAGGACACATGACTCGACCTTCGGATGAGACAAGATCGAAATTGAGGAGAAAAAAGGGGGTAAAAAAATTATAATACAAATTGAGCTCAGGTGCATCCTGTTTCCATTGATAATCCTTGAGATTATTTGGAAAGGCACACACCTGTCTATATAAGGTCCCACAGTTGACAGTGCATGTCAGAGCAAAAACCAGGCCATGAGGTCGAAGGAACTGTCCGTAGAGCTCCGAGACAGGATTGTGTCGAGGCACAGATCTGGGGAAGGGTACCAAAAAATGTCTGCAGCATTGAAGGTCCCCAAGAACACAGTGGCCTCCATCATTCTTATTGGAAGAAGTTTGGAACCACCAAGACTCTTCCTAGAGCTGGCCGCCCGGCCAAACTAAGCAATCGGGGGAGAAGGGCCTTGGTCAGGGAGGTGTTCCTCTGTGGAGATGGGAGAACCTTCCAGAAGGACAACCGTCTCTGCAGCACTCCACCAATCAGGCCTTTATGGTAGAGTGGCCAGACGGAAGCCACTCCTCAGTAAAAGGCACATGACAGCCCCTTGCAGTTTGCCAAAAGGCACCTAAAGGACTCTCAGACCATGAGAAACAAGATTCACTGGTCTGATGAAACCAAGATTGAACTCTTTGCCCTGAATGCCAAGCGTCACGTCTGGAGGAAACCTGGCACCATCCCTCCGGTGAAGCATGGTGGTGGTAGCATCATGCTGTGGGGATGTTTTTCAGTGGCAGGGACTGGGAGACTAGTCAGGATCGAGGGAAAGATGAACGGAGCAAAGTACCGAGAGATCCTTGATGAAAACCTGCTCAGGACCTCCGACTGGGGCAAAGGTTCACCTTCCAACAGGACAACAACCCTAAGCACACAGCCAAGACAACGCAGGAGTGGCTTCGGGACAAGTCTCTGAATGTCCTTGAGTGGCCCAGCCAGAGCCCGGACTTGAACCCGATCGAACATCTCTGGAGAGACCTGAAAATAGCTGTGCAGCAACGCTCTCCATCCAACCTGACAGAGCTTGAGAGGATCTGCAGAGAAGAATGGGAGAAACTCCCCAAATACAGGTGTGCCAAGCTTGCAGCGTCATACCCAAGAAGTCTCGAGGCTGTAATCGCTGCCAAATGTGCTTCAACAAAGTACTGCGTAAAGGGTCTGAATACTTAAGTAAATGTGATATTTTTTCTATTTTTTTTTTGCAATCATTTATAAAAACCTGTTTTTGCTTTGTCATTATGGGGTATTGTGTGTAGATTGATGGGGGGGGGGGGGGGGGGTTTAATAAATTTTAGAATAAGGCTGTAACGTAACAAATATAGTTTTTCATCATTCTCGACACCGCCAGAGAGAAGACAGGAAAGAAACCACCATTTACCGCTAGGCTGCTATACATATTTATTTGGTTTGTCATTCTATAGTTTTAATGGAATTTTAGTTGTAATTAAATGTAATTTATTTAGAATTTATCAGAATACATTTTCCAGAAATAGTTTTACCAGCTCAAATTGAAAAAAAAAAAAGTGAGGGAGCGCAGCACTACGCCCCTGGAAATGCTTAAGGCGTCAGCATGCTTCAGTTCGGCTGGTGCCTATCCTAACTCGGCTAGACGAACCCAACGAGTGCCCTTGCATACTCCCTTAAAAGACCTTCGGTTTTAAAAAACGAGAAAAAAGCGGCAATAGTACTGTTTGTCCATTTTGATAAGGCATAGCCAGTATAGACTTTCTCAAAATAGTCAGAATTAATCTAAGATAACTCAAGACATCGGTCATTAATTTAGACGTTTTTGCTGAAGAGATCTTAGTCGCGCAATTTTACATAACTAATGTGCATGAAAACTCATTGAATGACAACAGACTCTCTGTAGCTCAGCTGGTAGAGCACGGCGCTTGTAACGCCAAGGTAGTGGGTTCGATCCCCGGGACCACCCATACACAAAAATGTATGCACGCATGACTGTAAGTCGCTTTGGATAAAAGCGTCTGCTAAATGGCATATTATTATTATTATTATTATTAATGAAGAATCCCTACTGTTGACCAATCGGCCTCCTGTGGCGCAGTGCTTGAGGCGTCACTACAGACCCGTGTTCGATCCCAGGCTGTGTCACAGCCGGCCGTGACCGGGAGACCCATGAGGCGGTGCACAATTAGCCCAGCGTCGTCCGGGTTAGGGGAGGGTTTGGCCGGCCGGGATGTCCTTGTCCCATCGCGCTCTAGCGACTCCTCCTGGCGGGCTGGGCGCCTGCAAGCTGACTTCGGTTGCCAGTTGGAGGGTGTTTCATCCAACACATTGGTGCAGCTGGCTTCCTTGTTAAGCGAGCAGTGTGTCAAGAAGCAGTGCGGCTTGGCAGGGTCGTGTTTCAGAGGACGCATGGCTCTCGACCTTCGCCTATCCCGACTCCGTAGGGGAGTTGCAGCGATGGGACAAGACTGTAACTACCAATTGGATATCACGAAATTGGGGAGAAAAAGGGTAAAAGTACAAAAAAATAATAATACTGTTGACCAATCACCGACGAAGGGGCGTAGACTTCGGCTCTGAACTTCGGCTTGCCTCCAGAAAAAAATGTCATAAAATATGCACAAACTCTACCGAACTGTTTCGGCTGGGAAGCATGCGGACGCCTTTACACCTATCCAATCCTCTCAGATCTACAGAAGTGCCTAGGGGCTGATTTGAGATTCAGGGTTAATATTTTTAGCCAAAACTAGGCCTCTTGTCTAACTGAAATTAAAAATGATTCTCTCTGTTTCTCACTCCATGGTTTTCTCAGGACTGCTGTTAATGTCTCTGGGAACCTTGTACTTAGTTAGCCTTTGCCTCCTTGTATGATAATATGTGTATGGTATTTAATTTGGGCCTTTGTTTGTAAAATATTGATGAACCTAATAAAGAAAAAATATATATATTTCTTGAACGTGTCACAGGCTGCGTTTAGACAGGCAGCCCAATTCTGAGATATTTTTTCACTAATTGGTATTTTGACCAATCAGATCCGATGTGAAAAGATATGACGTGATTGGTCAAAAGACCAATTACTGGGGAAAAAATATCAGTATTGGGCTGCCTGTCTAAACGCAGCCGTACGTGTTTCTGATACGATACAATAACTTAGTCCATTTGAAATGGAAATACATTTTGTATGGTCAGACAGAAGATGAGGCGATACACCCCACTCGCTGTTTGTTTTTTATTTTCTGGTTCAATGAAAGTCAATGAACTAAGTATAATAATATAATATGACATTTAGCAGACGCTTTTATCCAAAGCGACTTACAGTCATGCGTGAATAACAAAAATGTTTGTGTATGGGTGGTCCCGGGGACCGAACCCACTACCTTGTCGTTACAAGCGCCGTGCTCTACCAGCTGAGCTACAGAGGACCACCTAAAAGTAGACCAGTACCCAGCACTGGTTGTTGTGCATTTTTTGCCACCAGGGAGCAGAATAGAGTCATGAATTTGATAAGCGTTGTACAGATTTTTATATGCGCTCATTGCGCTGAAGCGCATTGATGGCCTCAATTATCATGGGGAGACTACATCAACATGGCCAAAGAAGATACTTACTTATGGATATGTAGGCTTATTCACAATTAATAAAAAGCGTTATTGCGTAAACATGGCATGTTTATGGTTGAAATGATGATATAAATGTGGAATACAAAGACATTTATAATCTTACGAAATACATTGATCACCGATGGATATGTATCAATGTTGTTGATGGTGTTGGTTAGTAGGCTATATGCTCTGCTATGAAAAACAGCTTCACATAGCAAGCTACAGTGACAATTGATTCTATAAACACTATTCATAGTGTATAGCTGGCTAGTTCACCTTGCTGTCAGACGAGCACCGTGATAAGAATTAACCAACTCGAATGTTGCAAAAGCCTAATAAACGTTGGCTAATAAAAACGGTGAAAGAGGCACCACTTTTCAAGTAGGGCGGGCCTTGTAGCTATCAAGCCTAGGATGGTTTTCCCCATGCGCAGGCAGGGAGGTGAGGCCCCGTCATTTACCTATTACACTGGCCTCGCTGCTCTTCCAATCACAACATAGGCTACCACGTCTACAGGCATTATTTGCATTTCTACCGAAAGTTTATTATAGAAAACTAAATGGTCATGTAAACTGGATTGCGTTGGAGAGAAAACGAGTGGAAAAGCACGGACACATTGGAAAGGACTGGAGGATGGACAACTCGAAAGCGCAAATGGTGAGTTTTGATCGAGTCAGCTCGCGGCTGGCTGACTTTCATTTGGCACCGTGCCCCATGTTAGTTAGACACTGTAATAAAAAATTGGGCAACAACGGACGTGGAAGTGAAATGTTGTTGTTTTACACTTTTGAACTATATTTTATAAACTATGATGGGACAACATTGTGTAACCTAGTCGACGAATTGCTTACCTTATTCCTCGACGTATTTTAACATTGTTGAGGGACACTATGGAACATGTTAAACGACTGTTGTACACGTCATGCGTTTTGTTTTACCATCTGCCACCGGGCAGAAGAGACTACAATGTTTCACATTTAGAAATAGTTTTAGATGAATACATTGTAGTCGGTAGTATCTCGTAAAATAAACATTCGATTACAAGTTTCCTATTCACCTTTCAACAGTTAGTAAATCAATCATATGTATATACATCTGTTGGCATTGTTTTACTGTAATTTGACCACGCGTGAGAATTTTTTTTTTTTCTCAACAAAACATTTGAGCCACTTCAAGTGCCAGTATATCCCCCCAAAAAGAAAATAAGGACTACAAATGGTAATTTCGATAATGGCCTATTTTATGTAAAGAATTTGGTTTAATAAAGCATATTTAATCATATTTGCCCTAATACATAGTGCTAGGTAACGCCCCTGCTTTTCAAAGCAAAATGCAGCCCCTTGCACGCTTTTAAAAATAACTTAACATGCAGAAAAATAAAACAAAAGCCAATTATAGGAAGGTTGTTGACTCTTTCACTGCCGCCATTTTCTTTCAGGTTAACCTAATATGTTCACAGCTGAGCTAATATTGTGTAGGTTAAATTCGTCTAAGGGCTGTTCTTAGTCAAGACGCAACGCGTAGTGCCTGGATACAGCCCTTAGCCTTGGCCATATACCACAAACCCACTAAGTGCCTTATTACTATTATAAACAGGTTACCAACGTAATTTAAATAAATGTTTTGTCATGCCAGTGGTATATGGTCAGATATACCACGGCTGTCAGCCAATCAGCATTCAGGGCTCAAACAACCCAGTTTATAAATATCATAGTGCCCTGTAACACCCATGCATTGACTACATACTGTACAAATCTACAAATAAGATATTCTATCTTTGGAAAAAATCTGAATGTATCTGTATTCATTGTTTTTTTTCTCTAAGCCAGGGGTATTCAACTCTTACGCTACGAGGTCCAAAGCCTGCTGGTTTTCTGTTCTACCTGATAATTAATTGCACCCACCTGGTTGTCCCAGGTCTAATTCAGTCCCTGATTAGAGGGGAACAATGAAAACATAGAGGAACTGGCTTCAAGGTCCAGAGTTGAGTTTCAAGGCTCTCTAGGTTATACATTACTCAAAATAACAAAAAATTAAATCTCAGGAAAAAACACAATGTATATTTTTGTACAATATTTTAATTCTATACATTTCTCTGTGGTAAAAAAATAAAATTGTGTCCTTGTACAATGTATTTTTCTCTCTACGTTTCATTCCTCTCTTCCCTCTACAGCCCAAGCTATCTCAGGAGGCAGACGGTGGTCTGGTTCTGGGTAGCCCTGTTTGTGTCAGACTAGAAGCTGTGATGGAGCAGCTCCAGAGACAACAGGAGGCCAAGCTGGAGATGGACCGGCAGGAGAAACACCTCCGCCAGGCCCAGAAGATGTTCGCTAAACACGTAGCCGCGGCCCGGGTCACTGGAGCCCCCCTGGACTCTGCCTTCCTGGCCAAACGGGTAGAAGGAACCGGGACAGGAAGGACTCCTCAGATGGGTCAGCAACAGACAGAGGCTGGTGGCCATAACAGCAACAGCAACACCAACACTCGGAGCTGTGTGGATAGGGGGAACGAGAACGGAGAAGAGGGACTGGGAGGTGACGGGTCGGAGGAGGAGGAGGAAGAAGAAAGGATGGAGGGTGAAGAAGAGGATGATAGAATGGAGCATGGCCACATGACGAAGATGTCTCCCCTCCAGCAGGAGCGTTCCTTGTCATCTTTTCCTCCGTATTGTACCTCCCCGTCAGCGGCTGCCAAACACAGAGCCGCTTCCCCTCCTATGAATCTAAAGCGAGGGTCTGGGGAGAAGGACCTGTCTACCGCAGAACAACGCTTCACATCACCCAATGGATTTGGAGATTGGAGCTTTGATGACGGACCATTTAAGCAAGTAAGTTGAATTTCACTGCTCAACCCCTACCCCTCTATAAGATGAAATTTGAAATGTTTTTTTATTTTTTATTGCAGAAAGCCTGGAGTATGTTCTTCTTTTCACTTTAAGGGAATTGGTTTCTTCAGGGAAGGGGAACCTTGAATGAGGAGACTTGTGGTGTTTTACTGAGAATGTGCTTTAGGTGTCCCATGTGCAGCAGACAGAATTGAATCCACACACTTTTTGACATTGCTCCAACAGTTATCATGGACTTTTTCCAATTGGTCTCGTGATTTCATTTAATTTGAACTATAATATCACAGCGGTTTCCTATGTTAGTGAAAAACACAGGCTATTGTCTACTGTTGGCCTGCTGCCAAATGCTATGTAGTCACTTTCGATTATTGGCTCCCTATGATTCCCTACTGTTTAATTGCATTGAATAATGCTTCACAGTGAGAGGAAGAAAAGCGGGGAACTTTTTCAGTTTTTCTTCCTTCCGTTGCATTTTGTTTCGTTTCATCCCTTTTTTTCCCTCACTGTTTACCTACTCATGCTGAAAGTTAAGGACCCGGACGCTGGCACACTGCCACCTCTTCTCCGGCAGCCCGTGGTTCGCTCCCGCTGCTAGAATAATATACATTAGAAACCGGGTGGTTTGAGCCCTGAATGCTGATTGGCTGACAGCCGTGGTATATCAGACCGTATACCACAGGTATGACAAAACATTTTTATTTTTACTGCTCTAATTACATTGGTAACCAGTTTATAATAGCATTAAGGCACCTCGGGGGTTTGTGATATATGGCCAATATACCACGGTGCGTTGCGTCGTGCCTAAGAACAGCCCTTAGCCGTGGTATATTGGCCATATACCACACCCCGTCGGGCATTATTGACTTACAGTAGACTAGAGTGCATAGAGACTCATGTTTTTTTTTTTTATGTCTCTTGACAGACTGTTAACATAAATCGTATAGCTGCAGCACACGGTGGATTTGGTTCTGAGATTATTATTTTTTTAGTAGGGGTCCTTGTTCGACATGAACCCATGACTGTGGCGTTGCTTGTAGCATGTTCTTACCAAATGAACCACACCGACAGAACCGCACTGCCTCTGGCCCATCAGCCTCCTGCCTCCTGCCTCCTGCCTCCTTCACATGTGTCGTCCTGGCAGCTAGCCCACGGGAGGGGAGTTTATTCAGCCGGATGCTCCAGGGTTTTCCCCACTTTCTCCTTTCTCCCCGTGTGACTTCTTGGATGCGTCCCAAATGGCACCCTATTCGTTATAAAGTGCACTACTTTTTGATGAGCCCTGGGGCCTCATTTATCGTGAATACATTTCTCAGAAAATTCTGGCATACGTGGTAAATTCTAGGATTTGTGTGCGCAACAAATGTATTGGGATTTATCAAACCGTCGCACGCAACATATTCACTTGTTTTCATTGATAAATCAGATAAATATAATATGTGTGCGCCCGTGAACGAGCGTTACAACCCTGCCTGGAAAACGCCCTCCATTCACCTTTTACGGTAGCAAAAAAACGCCATCATTTGCTGTATGATTTGGAAATGTTGGAGCTGGGCCATGTCTGTTTCTAAACGAAAGTGGAATATCAAGTTTGATCCCATTTCTGTAGAGGTCTGGGCAGAATGTGTTAAGCTTTTGTAGTGACTTTCAAACTACACTGAACAAAAATATAAAACGCAACATGCAACAATTTCAAAGGTTTTACTGAGTTACAGTTCATATAAGGAAATCAGTCAATTTTAAATAAATTCAGTAGGCCCTTATCTATGGATTTCACATGATTGGGAATACAGATATGCATCTGTTGATCACAGATATCCCCTGCCAAAAAAAGTAGGGGCGTGGATCAGAAAACCAGTCAGTATCTGGTGTGACCACCATTTGCCTCATGCAGCGCGACACATCTCTTTCGCATAGAGTTGATTAGGCTGGTGATTGTGGCCTGTGGAATGTTGTCCCACTCCTCTTCAATGGCTGTGTGAAGTTGCTGGATATTGGCAGGAGCTGGAACACGCTGTCGTACACGTCGATCCAGAGCATCCCAAACATGCTCAATGGGTGACATGTCTGGTGAGTATGCAGGCCATGGAAGAACTGGGACATTTTCAGCTTCCGGGAAATGTGTAGAGATTCTTGCTGAAACATGAGGTGATGGTGGCGGATGAATGGCACGACAATGGGCCTCAGGATCTCGTCCCGGTATCTCTGTGCATTCAAATTGCCATCGATAAAATGCTATTGTGTTCGTTGTCCGTAGCTTATGCCTGCCCATACCATAACCCCATCGCCACCATGGGGCACTCTGTTCACAATGTTGGCATCAGCAAACCACTTGCCCGGTACGGTTGAAACCGGGATTCATCCGTGAAGAGCACACTTCTCCAGCGTGCCAGTGGCCATTGAAGGTGAGCATTTGCCCACTGAAGTCGGTTACGACGCCTATCTGCAGTCAGGTCAAGACCCTGGTGAGGACAAGAGCATGCAGATGAGCGAGCATGCAGATGAGCTTCCCTGAGACGGTTTCTGACAGTTTGTGCAGAAATTGTTCGGTTGTGCAAACCCACAGTTTCATCCGCTGTCCGGGTGGCTGGTCTCAGACGATCCCACAGGTTAAGACGGATGTGGAGGTCCTGGGCTGTCGTGGTTACACGTGGTCTGCGGTTGTGAGGCTGGTTGGACGTACTGCCAAATTATCTAAAACAACATTAGAGGCGGCTTATGGTAGAGAAATTAACATTCAATTCTCTGGCAACAGCTCTGGTGGACATTACTGCAGTCAGCATGCCAATTGCACGCTCCCTCAAAACCTTAGACATCTGTGGCATTGTGTTGTGTGACAAAACTGCACATTTTAGTGGCCTTTTATTGTCCCCAGCACAAGGTGCACCTGTGTAATGATCATGCTGTTTAATCAGCTTATTGATATGCCACACCTGTCAGGTGGATTGATTATATTGGCAAAGGAGAAATGCTCACTAAAAGGGATGTAAACACATTTGTGCACAAAAACATTTAGAGAAATAAGCTTTTTGTGCGAATGGAACATTTCTGGTATCTTTTATTTCAGCTCATGAAACATGGGACCAACACTTTACATGTTGCGTTTTTATATTTTTGTTTAGTATAAAAAAATGCATGCCGCCTATAAGCGAGTTTTAAACACTGGCCGCGCATTCTACAAGATTGTCTATCCGAACAATTGAAATAAACGCTTCAGCCCTTAAGACGTATTGTTGTTCAATATTGTGTTCATCAGTACATGATGTTTTATATTCTGTAGGGTCTATGATGTCATGCTCCTTCCACACAGCGGAAACTGTAGCCTACCCATACTGTCATCATCAAAACACTAAGCGGATTTAACTTCTTTAGGAAAACAGCCCCTAATGTTGGAAACAAATCATTATGTTGTCATCCAGAGTCGCATTTATTTTCTAAACTATAGCACACAGTATTTTACGTACAGGAGGTTTTTTAAAGGACCAAAGAGTTTGGTCTGCTTTGTGTTTTTCTTTTTTTTTTGCCATGGAATAAATCGTCCCAGCCCTACTAAATAGGGAGCAGGGTGCCAATTGGAGGCTGCCCTAAACACAAGGGTTCTTGGCAGAGCTGAGTAGCCTTGGCCACTGTCCAAAACACTGTTGAATGAATGGGGAACTACTGGGGAGCAGCTGGTTCAGAATGAGATGTAATGGGCCATAAAGTGAGAGGATAGTATTTTGTGAATGAATGGCAATTCATGGCAATCCAGGTATTTCAGTAGCAAAGAACGAATTAAAGGTTGGACATGGACTGAGAAAAAACACTTTTATAAGAGTTTGACTTAGCTGGGTAGCAGTGGGACTTAGCTGGGTAGCAGTGGGACTTAGCTGGGTAGCAGTGGGACTTAGCTGGGTAGCAGTGGGACTTAGCTGGGTAGCAGTGGGACTTAGCTGGGTAGCAGTGGGACTTAGCTGGGTAGCAGTGGGACTTAGCTGGGTAGCTAAGTAAATGAGAAAAAAGTGGAAATAGTACGGTTTGTCCATCTTGTCAGAATTAATCTAACTGAATAAATATTTTTTTTGATCACAAAACCTTAAAGGAATATAACGAACTCTTTCTCCCCCTCCCCCTAATTCAAAGCGGTCTCTCAACTAGATAAAAGGCTGTTGGAGTTAATGGGTGTATCAACAATAGGCTACCTGTTCATTCTTTTCATTCCTTTTCATCTTTACTGCACCCTATAGAATTGCATTCCTCTTTGGTTCAAGGGTCAGGTGTCATTTAAAGACGGGTGGAGAGCCCGACTGGTTTGACGGCACGGTCTGTGAAAAGCCCAGCCGATGACAAAAGTGATTTCCAAATGAGAGGGTGGAGGATGGGTTTTCATTTTATAGCTTTTTACTCAATTAGATGATTCAAACCCAGATAAGCTATACATGTACCCTATAGCTTTTATAACCAGAGCCTTAACATGTATGTGTGGCTCAGGGTTTTAAATGTAAGGGCTGGTTTCCCAGACAGATTTTAGCCTAGTCCTGTTCTAAAAAACCTCTCTTAGTGGACATTCGCCGTGGAGCTTTTTAGACTTTAATCTGTGTCTTGGAAACGGGCGCTAGCATGTATTTAACTATGTTCATATTTCATAAAGTAGGCTTGTTGTGCTTTTGCCACTTTTAATGTTACACACTCCTTTCTTTTACATACTGTCTGCCTGTCCCCTGCTGGATCACACACACACCACACACACACACACACCACACACACACACACACACACACACACACACACACACACACACACACACACACACGTCCCCCTAACCAGGACCCACCACCCCTCCACACGAATCCCAGTGTGATTTTTTTAATGTGGTTTAATCACAGACCCTGGACAGTAGTGGGCCCACTGCCCATGCTACTGGCTGACGTTTGCAACATGCTATATTTATGTGAGGTATTAATTAATTAATTAATTAAACATTGCTATCTGTTGCGCCCATACAGTTTTTAATGATGAATGATGAGCTGAGGTGGTTAGCCTAATGGTGTTAATGGCCCTCCTGTAGCTCAGTTGGTAGAACATGGCGCTTGCAACGCCAGGGTAGTGGGTTTGATTCCCGGGACCACCCGTACGTGAAATGTATGCTTGAATGATTTAAGTCACTTTGGATAAAAGCGTCTGCTAAGAGGGCATATATTAATATCTTCCACAATCGGCACGTTTACTTAGTTGTTTAACGTTACTTTTAAAGGGGTCTTTCAACAATACCAATGACATGAGACCAAGAGGAGAACTTATTTTGTATTGCACTTCTGGCAAAAATAATAATACATTAATTAGTTTTTCGTCTTAACGAGGCTAGCCCGATTTTAAATAAATTAAAGCAATCGGCACTAGTCTAAATTAATTTTGACTCATTGACCACCCCTTGGTCTTTGCGTAATTCAGCTGTCGCTCGGCAACGCTTTGTGGCAGTGCTTGGCACAGCTGCACATGATCAACGGAGATTATGTAAGACAGACACACACGTCTCTGATTAGTTTCATTCTGGCATCATAAACCAAGCAAAGAAGGTTTAAGGTTCTGTCTTTTCATTAGTCCCGCCCCACCCTATGGGTTCTGTCTTTACATTAGTCCCGCCCCACCCTATGGGTTCTGTCTTTACACTAGTCCCGCCCCACCCTATGGGACATGTCTTTACATTAGTCCCGCCCCACCCTATGGGTTCTGTCTTTACATTAGTCCCGCCCCACCCTATGGGTTCTGTCTTTACATTAGTCCCGCCCCACCCTATGGGTTCTGTCTTTACACTAGTCCCGCCCCACCCTATGGGTTCTGTCTTTACACTAGTCCCGCCCCACCCTATGGGTTCTGTCTTTACACTAGTCCCGCCCCACCCTATGGGTTCTGTCTTTACACTAGTCCCGCCCCACCCTATGGGATCTGTCTTTACATTAGTCCCGCCCCACCCTATGGGTTCTGTCTTTACACTAGTCCTGCCCCCACCCTATGGGATCTGTCTTTACACTAGTCCCGCCCCACCCTATGGGTTCTGTCTTTACACTAGTCCCGCCCCACCCTATGGGATCTGTCTTTACACTAGTCCAACCCCACCCTATGGGTTCTGTCTTTACACTAGTCCCGCCCCACCCTATGGGTTCTGTCTTTACACTAGCCCCGCCCCCACCCTATGGGTTCTGTCTTTACACTAGTCCCGCCCCACCCTATGGGTTCTTTCTTTACACTAGTCCCGCCCCACCCTATGGGTTCTGTCTTTACACTAGTCCCGCCCCACCCTATGGGTTCTGTCTTTACACTAGTCCCGCCCCACCCTATGGGTTCTGTCTTTACACTAGTCCCGCCCCACCCTATGGGTTATTTCTTTACACTAGTCCCGCCCCACCCTATGGGTTCTGTCTTTACACTAGTCCCGCCCCACCCTATGGGTTCTGTCTTTACACTAGTCCCGCCCCACCCTATGGGTTCTGGCTTTACACTAGTCCCGCCCCACCCTATGGGTTCTGTCTTTACACTAGCCCCGCCCCACCCTATGGGTTCGGTCTTTACACTAGCCCCGCCCCACCCTATGGGATCGGTCTTTACACTAGCCCCGCCCCACCCAATGGGATCTGTCTTTACACTAGCCCCGCCCCACCCTATGGGTTCGGTCTTTACACTAGCCCCGCCCCACCCTATGGGTTCTGTCTTTACACTAGCCCCGCCCCACCCTATGGGTTCTGTCTTTACACTAGCCCCGCCCCACCCTATGGGTTCTGTCTTTACACTAGCCCCGCCCCACCCTATGGGTTCTGTCTTTACATTAGTCCCGCCCCACCCTATGGGTTCGGTCTTTACACTAGCCCCGCCCCACCCTATGGGTTCGGTCTTTACACTAGTCCCGCCCCACCCTATGGGTTCGGTCTTTACACTAGCCCCGCCCCACCCTATGGGTTCGGTCTTTACACTAGCCCCGCCCCACCCTATGGGTTCTGTCTTTACATTAGTCCCGCCCCACCCTATGGGTTCTGTCTTTACACTAGCCCCGCCCCACCCTATGGGTTCTGTCTTTACACTAGTCCCGCCCCACCCTATGGGTTCTGTCTTTACACTAGCCCCGCCCCACCCTATGGGTTCTGTCTTTACATTAGTCCCGCCCCACCCTATGGGTTTGGTCTTTACACTAGCCCCGCCCCACCCTATGGGTTCTGTCTTTACACTAGTCCCGCCCCCACCCTATGGAAACAGTTCTCATTCATCAGCTAGTGGGAACTCCCAAGGGGGCGGGGCAAAGGGAAGAGGTGTGCTTAGACGTCTCAAGATTTACAACCTTTTAATAAATGTATCCGTGTCACATGCTAATGAAAGGGGTGGTGGCTAGCTGATGATTGGAGGATAGTGGTGGGATAGTAGTAGTGTTAGTGGTGTGAATGTATGGCTCTGGAGAGCGGTAGTAGTGTGTATGTATGGATCTTTTTTTGGATTTTTTTGTCCATTTTTAAAATAACATCAAATTGATCAGAAATACATTGTTAATGTTGTAAATGGCTATTGTTGCTGGAAACGGCTAAAAAAAAAAAAAAAAAGGAATATCTACATAGGCGTACAGAGGCCCATTATCAGCAACCATCAGTCCTGTGTTCCAATGCCACGTTGTGTTTGCTAATCCAAATGTATCATTTTAAAAGGCTAATTGATCATTAGAAAACCCTTTTGCAATTATGTTAGCACAGCTGAAAACTGTTGTGCTGATTTTAAAGAAGCAATAAAACTGGCCTTCTTGAGACTAGTTGAGTATCTGGAGCATCAGCAATTGTGGGTTCGATTACAGGCTCAAAATGGCCAGAAACAAATAACTTTCTTCTGAAACTCGTCAGTCTATTCTTGTTCAGAGAAATGAAGGCTATTCCATGCGAGAAATTGCCATGAAATTGAAGATCTCGTACAACGCTGTGTACTACTCCCTTCACAGAACAGCGCAAACTGGAGGAGTGGGAGGCCCCGTTGCACAACTGAGCAAGAGGACAAATACAGTAGTGTCTAGTTTGAGAAACAGACGCCTCACAGGTCCTCAACTGGCAGCTTCATTAAATAGTACCCGCAAAACACCAGTCTCAACATCAACAGTGAAGAGGCGATTCCGGGATGCTGACCTTCTAGGCAGAGTTGCAAAGAAAAAGTCCAGTGTCTGTGTTCTTTTGCCCAACTTAACCTTTTATTTTTATTGGCCAGTCTGAGAAAGCTTTTTCTTTGCAACTCTGCCTAGAAGCGGCACCATGAAGACCAAGGAGCTCTCCAAACAGGTCAGGGACAAAGTTTTGGAGAAGTACAGATCAGGGTTGGGTTATAAAAAAATATCAGAAACTTTGAACACCCCACGGAGCACCATTTTTAAAAATCCATTATTAAAAAATTGAAAGATTATGGCACCACAACAAACCTCCCAAGAGAGGGCAGCCCACCAAAACTCACGGACGAGGCAAGGACTGCATTAATCAAAGAGACCAAAGATAACCCTGAAGGAACTGCAAAGCTCCACAGGGGAGATTGGAGTATCTGTCCATAGGACGTACACTCCACAGAGCTGGGCTTTACGGAAGAGTGGCCAGAAAAAAAGCCATTGCTTAAAAAAAATAAATAAGCTAACACATTTGGTGTTCGCCAAAAGGCATGTGGGAGACTCCCCAAACATATGGGCGGCAGGTAGCTTAGTGGTTAGGAGCGTTGTGCCAGTAACCGAAAGGTCGCTGGTTCTAATCCCCGAGCCGACTAGGTGAAAAATCTGTCTGTGATCAAGGCACTTAACCCTAATTGCTCCTGTAAGTCGCTCTGGATAAGAGTGTCTGCTAAATGACTAAAATGTAAATATGGAAGAAGGTACTCTGGTCAGATGAGAGTAAAATTGAGCTTTTTGGCCATCAAGGAAAATGCTATGTCTGGCGCAAACATCACCTTTCATCACCCTGAGAACACCTTGCCCACAGTGAAGCATGGTGGTGGCAGCATCATGCTGTGGGGATGTTTTTCATCGGCAGGGACTGGGAAACTGGTCAGAATTGAAGGAATGATGGATGGTGCTAAATACAGGGAAATTCTTGAGGGAAATCTGTTTCAGTCTTCCAGAGATTTGAGACTGGGATGGAGGTTCACCTTCCAGCAGGACAATGACCCTAAGCATAGTGCTAAAGCAACACTCAAGTGGTTTAAGGGGAAACATTGAAATGTCTTGGAATGGCCTAGTCAAAGCCCAGACCTCAATCCAATTGAGAATCTGTGGTATGACTTAAAGATTGCTGTACACTAGCGGAACCCATCCAACTTGAAGGAGCTGGAGCAGTTTTTCCTTGAAGAATGGGCAAAAATCCCAGTATTTACGTCCTTTAGCAGACGCTCTTATCCAGAGCGACTTACAGTTAGTGCATACATTATTCTTTTTTATTTTCATACTGGCCCCCCGTGGGAATCGAACCCACAACCCTGGCGTTGCAAACGCCATGCTCTACCAACTGAGCTACATCCCTGCCGGCCATTCCCTCCCCTACCCTGGACGACGCTGGGCCAATTGTGCGCCGCCCCATGGGTCTCCCGGTCGTGGCCGGCTACAACAGAGCCAGAGCTAGATGTGCCAAGCTTATAGAGACCAATGGAGAGACTTGCAGCTGTAGATGGCTCTACAAAGTATTGACTTTGGGGGGGGGGGTGAATAGTTATGATCGCTCAAGTTCAGTTTTTTTTTTTTTTTTTTCTTGTTTGTTTCACACACACAAACTATTTTGCATCTTCGAAGTGGTAGGCATGTTGTGTAAATCAAATGATACAAACCCCCCCAAACATCCATTTTAATTCCAGGTTGTAAGGCAACAAAATAGGGAAAATGCCAAAGGGGGGTGAATACTTTTGCAAGCCACTGTACATGTAGGTAGCGGTAAAGTGACTATGCATAGATAAACAGAGTAGCAGTGGCGTATTTGGTTAGTCCAGTGCGTGTACATCGAGCGTGTGAAAGAGTCGGTGTAAAAAAAATCCGAATAAAATAAGGGGGTCAATGTAAATAGTCCAGGTAGCCATTTGATTGTTCAGTAGTCTTATGGTTTGGGGATAGAAGCTGTCATGCGGTAGCAGAGAGTACAGTCTATGACTTGGGTGGCTGGAGTCTTTGACAATTTTTAGGGTCGTCTTTTGATACCGCCTGGTATAGAGGTCTTGTATGGCAGGAAGCTCGGCCCCAGTGATGTACTGTGCAGTACCGTATGCACTACCCTCTGTGGCGCATTGCGGTCGGATGCTGAGCAGTTGCCATTCTAATAATGCTCTCGATGGTGCAGCTGTAGGACTTTTTGAGGATCTGAGGTCCCATGCCAAATCTTTTCAGCCTTCCTGAGGGGGAAGAGGCGTTGTTGTGCCCTCTTCACAACTGTCTTGGTGTGTTTGGACTGTGATAGGTCCTTAGTGATGTGGACACAAAGGAACTTGAAGCTCTCAACTCGCTCCACTACAGCCCTGTCGATATGAATGGAGGCGTGCTCGGCCCTTTTTCTCCTGTAGTCCACGATCAGCTCTTTTGTCTTGCTGACGTTGAGGGAGAGGTTGTTGTCCTGGCACCACACTGCCAGGTCTCTGACCTCCTTGGTATAGGCGGTCTCATCGTCTGCAAACTTAATGATGGTGTTGGAGTAGTGCGCAGCCACGCAGTCGTGAGTGAACAGGGAGTACAGGAGCGGACTAAGCATGCTTCCCTGAGGGGCCACCGTGTTGGCGGATGTGTTGCTGCCTACCCTCACCACCTGGTGGCGTCCCGTCAGGATGTCTATAGGCCACAGGGACTATGGTGGTCTGCTTGAAACATGTAGGTATTACAGACTGGGTCAGGAGAGCGGTTGAAAATGTCAATGAAGACAGCTGGTCAGCACATGCTCTGAGTACGTGTCCTGGTAACGTTAACCTGTTTAAAGGTCTTACTCACATCGGCTACGGAGAGTGTGATCACACAGTCGTCCGGAACAGCTGGTGCTCTCACGCATGGTTCAGTGTTGCTTGCCTCGACGTGAGCATAAAGGCATTTTAGCTCGTCTGGTAGGCTCGCATCATTGGACAGCTTGTAGCTGGGTTTCCCTTGATAATCTGTGATAGTTTGCAAGCCCTGCCACATCCGACGCGCGTCACAGCCTGTGTAGTAGGATTCGATCTTAGTCCTGTATTGATGCTTTGTCAAATGGAAAGTATTTGATCGACTAAATGATTTGAAGTGTGGAAAAATAGTAGCTAGATACCGGAATGCTTTTTTTTACCTGGTTTGTGTTCTGCTCTATGGTGTGAACAGTCTACCTCTTATGTTAAACAGTAGGAGGTCAGAATAGAAAGCTTAGGCAATCACTAAAAGTAGATAACTAAGGGGGGAGCTCATTGTCAATGGAACCATAGTGGCTTTCACTATCTCCTCAAAAGCAGGAAATGGTTTATTTTATTTTAACTCAATTACTGTCTCAGTCACTCGGTTGGGGCAGGGCAGGGGCATTTGCTTCCCAGTCAATAGATTATTTCGGTCGGTTGCCCCAGGCAGCCAGACTGCCATTATTAGAATAAGATATGTGTATATGTCAACAGCTGTACTCATATGGGATATGGCTCTACAATACGCCCTTTACAATGGATTGGATGTATCTGTCTGTGTGGAAGGACAGGAAACATGTCCCCCCCCCCACCCCCCCCAGAATGAATGTGTATCTGGCAACACAGTGAGCATGACGAAAAAGTACCTTGTTAGAGGAAATCAATGTATTTTTTACAGAAAAATCTTTGATCATTGGATTTTGAGTTTGGTTACCCAATTCTTACAGTACACAACGTTTTCCTGATTAGGTGGCATGCGCAGCCACCCGCCATCTTTCTTTCACATTCAAAACTCTCAAACCTTTTATTCACACACGCTGACACAGAGACATCCCAGCAGGCCTTTCCACACTGTTGCACATCCCCAGCCTCGCTAACCCTAACCCCTACAAAGGCCTCTCACCACTCTCCACTCACATTCTTTACCCTCCCAACTGCCAGATTGTAAAAATAGAATGAATCATTCTAAACATAATTCTAATTATGTGTGTCAGATAGCATATGAGGAGGAGTGTTGGGGATGGAAAGATGTCACATTAAACTGCTTAACATGAGCATGGATGTGTCCCAAATAGCACCCTATTCCCTAATATATATAGTGCACTACTTTTGACCAGGGCCCATAGGGAAAAGGGTGCCATTTGGGACGCATGCAATGACTACTTTTTTTATGAAACCCTCTTTTGTCATGCCTCAGATTGTATAGACCCCTCACACTCTAGCCAGAGCTATGTGTAGATACCCTATACCGTACGCCAAGCAAAGGCCTCCCAGCTTTCAAGCCCCACTGTTAGATAATGTGGGTTTTGTTCATTAGACACCAAACTGAAGAAAAATGGACTGAAACGGAGAGGAACTACCTGAACCTGTCCGATAAGAAACGCCTTCTTTTTTTTCATTTTTTTCTGTTGCATAACTTTTTTCCGTTGTGTGCCCTGATGAACAATGCCATAGCTAGTAGCATGAATTCTGTGGGAACAGAGCTGGTTGAGACACCAGGTGGGGTAGATCATTGTGTCCTTTAAGACAGGAGAACTAACAATGTCTTTAACCACAGCTGTATGAATGGAGAAGGTCTCTCATGGGTGGGGGTCACGCTATGCAATTAAAGACACACAATGTTTCCATCATCTGCCTGAACCATGAACTTTGAACTTTGTTAGCTAGCTGGTAGAAGATTTAGAATTTGGGGCAAAGCGCAGTGGCTGTGTAGTGTTACTGACTGAGACTGTGTTTGTAACCATGTTTTGTGTGTTTGTAACCATGTTTTGTGTGTCTGTAATAATGTTTTGTGTGTCACCGTAGACAGCGCCTTCAGAAAGTTTTCACACCCCTTGACTTTTCCCAAATGTTGTTACAGCCTGAATTTAAAATGGATTAAATTGCGATTGTGTGTCACTGGTCTACACACAATACCCCATAATGTCAAAGTGGAAATATGTTTTTAGAAACTTTAACAAATTAATTCAATGAAAAGCTGAAATGTCTTGAGTCAATAAGTATTCAACCCCTTTGTTATGGCAAGCCTAAATAAGTTCAGGAGTAGAAATTAGCTTAACAAGTCACATACAGTGCCTTCGGAAAGTATTCAGACCCCTTGACTTTTTCCACATTTTGTTACGGTACTGCATTATTCTAAAATTTATATATATTTTTTAAAACATCCTCAGCAATCTACACACACTACCCCATAATGCGAGAACAGGTTTTTAGATTTTTTTTTTGCAAATATATTTTAAAAAACAAAACATACCTTATTTACAGACCCTTTGCTATGAGACTTGAAATTGAGCTCCGATGCATCCTGTTTCTATTGATCATCCTTGATGTTTCGAGTCCACCTGTGTTAAATTCAATTGATTGGACATGATTTGGAAAGGCGCACACACCTGTCTATATTTACATTGACATTTTAGTCATTTAGCAGACGCTCTTATCCAGAGCGACTTACAGTTAGTGAGTGCATACATTATTTTTTTTCATACTAGCCCCCTGTGGGAATCGAACCCACAACCCTGGCGTTGCAAACGCCATGCTCTACCAACTGCGCTACATCCCTGCCGCCCATTCCCTCCCCTACCCTGGACGACGCTGGGCCAATTGTGTGCCGCCCCATGGGTCTCCCGGTCGCGGCCGGCTACGACAGAGCCTGGATTCGAACCAGGATCTCTAGTGGCACACAGATAGCGCTGCGATGCAGTGCCTTAGACAACTGCGCCACTCGGGATATATATATATGCACGCACGCACACACATACACACACACACACACACACACAGTCAATTTTGCAGGTTTTCCTACTTACAAAGCATGTAGAGGTCTGTAATTTTTATCATAGGTAGTACACTTCAACTGTGAGAGACAGAATCTAAAACAAAAGTCCAGAAAATCACATTGTATGATTTTAAAGTAATTAATTTGCATTTTATTGCAAGACATAAGTACATGATCACCTACCAACCAGTAAGAATTCCGGCTCTCACAGACCTGTTAGTTTTTCTTTAAGAAGCCCTCCTGTTCTCCACTCATTACCTGTATTAACTGCACCTGTTTGAACTCGTTACCTGTATAAAAGACACCTGTCCACACACTCAATCAAACAGACTCCAACCTCTCCACAATGGCCAAAACCAGAGATAAAATTGTAGACCTGCACAAGGCAGGGATGGGCTACAGGACAATAGGCTGGCAGCTTGGTGAGAAGGCAACAACTGTTGGCGCAATTATTAGAAAATGGAAGAAGTTCAAGATGACGGTCAATCACCGTCGGTCTGGGGCTCCATGCAAGATCTCACCTCGTGGGGCATCAATGATCATGAGGAAGGTGAGGGATCAGCCCAGAACTACACGGCAGGACCTGGTCAATGACCTGAAGAGAGCTGGGACCACAGTCTCAAAGAAAACCATTAGTAACACACTACGCAGTTGTCCAGGCCCGTCTGAAGTTTGCCAACTGGATGATCCAGAGGAGGAATGGGATTAGGTCATGTGGTCTGATGAGACAAAAATATAGCTTTTTGGTCTAAACTCCACTCGCCGTGTTTGGAGGAAGAAGAAGGATGAGTACAACCCCAAGAACACCATCCCAACTGTGAAGCATGGAGGTGAAAACATCATTCTTTGGGGATGCTTTTCTGCAAAGGGGACAGGACAACTGCACCGTATTGAGGGGAGGATGGATGGGGCCATGTATCATGAGATCTTGGCCAACAACCTCCTTCCCTCAGTAAGAGCATTGAAGATGGGTCGTGGCTGGGTCTTCCAGCATGACAACGACCTGAAACACACAGCCAGGGCAACTAAGGAGTGGCTCCGTAAGAAGCATCTCAAGGTCCTGGAGTGGCCTAGCCAGTCTCCAGACCTGAACCCAATAGAAAATCTTTGGAGGGAGCTGAAAGTCCATATTGCCCAGCGACAGCCCCAAAACCTGAATGATCTGGAGAAGGTCTGGAGGAGTGGGCCAAAATCCCTGCTGCAGTGTGTGCAAACCTGGTCAAGACCTACAGGAAACGTATGATCTCTGTAATTGCAAACAAAGGTTTCTGTACCAAATATTAAGTTCTGCTTTTCTGATGTATCAAATACTTATGTCATGCAATAAAATGCAAATTAATTACTTAAAAATCATACAATGTGACTTTCTGGATTTTTGTTTTAGATTCCGTCTCACAGTTGAAGTGTACCTATGATACAAATTACAGACTTCTACATGCTTTGTAAGTAGGAAAACCTGCAAAATCGGCAGTGTATCAAATACTTGTTCTCCCCACTGTATATAAGGTCCCACAGTTGACCGTGCATGTCAGAGCAAAAACCAAGCCATGAGGTCGAAGGAATTGTCTGTAGAGCTCCGAGACAGGATTGTGCCGGCACAGATCTGGGGAAGGGTACCAAAAAATTCTGCAGTGTTGAAGGTCCCCTAGAACACAGTGGCCTCCATCGTTCTTAAATGGAAGAAGTTTGGAACCACCAAGACTCTTCCTAGAGCTGGCCGCCTGGCCAAATTGAGCAATTGGGGGAGAAGGGCCTTGGTCAGGGAGGTGACCAAGAAACCCATGGTCACTCTGACAGAGCTCTAGAGTTCCTCTGTAGAGATGGGAGAACCTTCCAGAAGGACAACCATCTCTGCAGCACTCCACCAATCAGGCCTTTATGGTAAAGTGGCCAGACTGAAGCCACTCCTCAGTAAAAGGCACATGACAGCCCGCTTTGAGTTTGCCAAAAGGCACCTAATGACTCTGACCATGAGAAACAAGATTCTCTGGTCTGATGAAACCAAGATTGAACACTTTGGCCTGAATGCCAAGCGTCATGTCTGGAGGAAAAATGGCACCATCCCTACGGTGAAGCATGGTGGCGGCAACATCATGCTGTAGAGATGTTTTTCAGCGGCAGGGACTGGGAGACTAGTCAGGATCAAGGGAAAGATGAACAGAGCAAAGTACAGAGCGATCCTTGATGAAAACCTGCTCCAGAGCACTCAAGACCTCAGACTGGGGTGAAGGTTCACCTTCCAACAGGACAACGACCCTAAGCACACAGCCAAGACAAAGCAGGAGTGGCTTCAGGACAAGTCTCAATGTCCTTGAGTTGCCCAGCCAGAGCGCAGACTTGAACCCGATGGAACATCTCTGGAGAGGCCTGAAAATAGCTCTGCAGCGACGCTCTCCATCCAACCTGACAGAGCTTGAGAGGATCTGCAGAGAAAAATGGGAAAAACTCCTCAAATACAGGTGTGCCAAGCTTGTAGCGTCATACCCAAGAAGACTCGACGCTGTAATCGCTGCCAAAGGTGCTTCAATAAAGTACTGAGTAAAGGGTCTGAATACTTATGTAAATATATTTCAATTTTTCATTTTTAATAAATTAGCAAACGTTTCTAAAAACCTGTTTTTGCTTTGTCATTATGGGGTATTGTGTGTAGATTGAGGAAAGAAAACTATTTCATTAATTTTAGAATAAGGCTGTAACGAAACAAAATGTGGAAAAAGTCAAGGGGTCTGAATACTTTCTGACGTTGCATGGACTCACTCTGTGTGCAATAGTAGTGTTGAACATAATCTCTGTACCCCACACATACAATTATCTGTAAGGTCCCTCAGTCGACCAGTGAATTTCAAACACAGATTCAACAACTAAGACCAAGGAGGTTTTCCAATGTCTCGCAAAGAAGGGCACCTATTGGTAGATGTGTAAAAAAAAAAAAAAAATGACATTGAATATCCCTTTGAGCATGGTGAAGTTATTAATTACACTTTGGATGGTGTATCAATACACCCAGTCACTACAAAGATACAGGCGTCCTTCCTAACTCAGTTGCCGGAGAGGAAGGAAATCGCTCTGGACTTTAAAACAGTTACTGAGTTTAATGGCTGTGATAGGAGAAAACTGAGGATGGATTAACAACATTGCAGTTACTCCACAATACTAACCTAAATGACAGAGTGAAAAGAAAGAAGCCTGTACAGAATAAAAATATTCCAAAACATGCATCCTGTTTGCAATAAGTAAAACTGCCAAAAATGTGGCAAAGAAATTAACTTTAAGTCCTAAATACAAAGAGTTGTTCTGGGCAAATCCAACAACACATCACATGAGTACCACTCTTCATATTTTCAAGCATGGTGGTGGCTGCATCATGTTATGGGTATGCTTGTCATCGGCAAAGACTAGGGAGTTTCTTTAGGATAAAAAGAAGCTGAATAGAGCTAAGCACAGGCAGAATCCTAGAGGGAAAACCTGCTTGTCTGCTTTCCAACAGACACTGGGAGACAAATTCCCCTTTCAGCAGGACAATAACCTAAAACACAAGGCCAAATATACGCTGGAGTTGCTTACCAAGACGACATTGAATGTTCCTGAGTGGCCTAGTTCGTTTTTTGACGTAAATTGGCTTCAAATTCTATGGCAAGACTTGAAAATGGCTATTTAGTAACTTGACAGAGCTTGAAGAATTTTAAATGGAAAAAGTTGCAAATAATGTAGGGCTGACCCCAATTAATCGATTGTTAGGTAGATAGGTTGTTGGTCATTTACAATTTTAATTTCTAATCTTAATTTTCTGTTAATGCATTCAATATATTATAATGCAGGTCTTTTACCATTCTCATTGTCTGAGTCGACACGTTGTTTGCGGAGTGCACAACCTATGTTACACTTGTGAGTTTATTTTAGGGCTAACCCCATTTTAGTCGATTGTTTGGTCGGCCAAGATTTTTTTAGGAGAACAGTGGCAAATGATGACACAGGTCTGATTCACGCCTGTCTGAGTGGACTAATCCATTGAGGAGGCCTGTCTGAGTGGACTAATCCATTGAGGAGGCCTGTCTCAGTGGATTAATACATTGCAGAGGCCTGTCTCAGTGGACTAATATATTGCGAAGGACCTAATCTAAGGTTGCCGACCACTGGTGTAGCCTCAGGAGTTTAAAGGCAGAATCTGCGAAGGCCAGCAGGAGGAGGGGGGTCAGGAACAGGTTGGTTTCTTCTGGTTAGGCTATATTGGAGGGGGGTCAGGAACAGGCTTCTGGTTAGGCTATATTGGAGGGGGGTCAGGAACAGGCTTCTGGTTAGGCTATATTGGAGGGGGGTCAGGAACAGGCTTCTGGTTAGGCTATATTGGAGGGGGGTCAGGAACAGGCTTCTGGTTAGGCTATATCGGAGGGGGGTCAGGAACAGGCTTCTGGTTAGGCTATATTGGAGGGGGGTCAGGAACAGGCTTCTGGTTAGGCTATATCGGAGCGGGGTCAGGAACAGGTTGGTTTCTTTTGGTTAGGCTATATTGATATCTGGCTCCCCCTTTAGTAATTTGTGTCCTTCATTTTTTTTATTGCAGTGCTTAAAGCATCAGACAAGCTCAGTAGCCTACATATAATTTATTTTATTCAAACATATATGGAAAAACAGCAAGTAAACAAAGTGTGTTTTTACATCCTTTGAGATTGACAATAGTTCCTCAATGTATAAAAAAATAAATAAAAACAAATCCCGCTCTCTCTCCCTTTTCGATTACCATTCAGCGTGAAAGGGAAAAATGTCATGCTCTGATCCAGTGGAAACATTTAAAAAATAGGGCCTACCTGATTACTACTTATCCCTTGTGCAAATAGACTACAGCTGTGTCTGTCCCGAGCTCATTGGCATGGAAACCGAGGGCCCAGAATATTTGATACAATGTTGCAAGTTCGCTAGAGCAAGCTTCAGGCTGGACCCAGTTGATAGTTGATATAATGTTTCTAGTTCGTTGCAGACAGGCCATGTGTAGCCAATGTGATTTATATCAGGATATTTTCTACCTGCAGGCTGCAATGTTTTTATTTGTTGGCTTTATGTAGACTATTTTTAGATAGTTGGCAGTGACAATTACTTTTTAGCTTTGTATCATTTTGATTTGAATAGAATTTTGATTAACCACACGTCAATGATTTTGAGATACGAAGACCTTATTATAAATTAAATTAATCTGTTCCACGAAAATGTACATATGAAAATCATAACTGGCACGCAGATCGGTAGAAATGGTAAGATAAATTGGCATTCCACATGAGAAAGGTTGCCGACTCCTCGTGTAGCCTATTACCAGCAACTTCAGGAGAGTAACGGCAGAATCTGAGAGAGCCAGTAGGAGCGGGAGGAGAATGGTCAGGTTTATGTTTTTTTCCTTCTGGTTATCTTGTTCTCTGGCTCCTCCTGAAGTCATTTGTGTGTCTTTTAATTATTTCATCAAACAGGGCGCTTAAAGCGTCAGACAAGCTCAGTGCATATAGTTGATTTTATTAAAACACATAGGGTGTGTCTATATATGGAAAAATACACGTTGGTCGAAAGAACAGACTCCTTTCGGACGACCGAGAATTTGTTTTCGTCAGACAGCCCTAAAGATATTGTACAATCCAGGTGTGGAAAGCTCTTAAGACACTTACCCAGAAAGACTCACAGCTGTAATCGCTGCCAAAGGTGATTCTAACATGTATTGACTCAGCAGTGTGCATACTTAAGTAAATTAAGATTTTGTTTCATTTTCAATAAATTAGTAAACATTTCTAAAACCATGTTTTCACTTTGTCATTATGGGGGATTGTGTGTAGATTATTATTATTATTATTATTATTATTATTATTATTATTTTTTAATCCATTTTGAATTCAGGCTGTATTACAACATGGAATAATTCAAGGGGTATGAATATTTTCTGAAGGCACTATGCGTGTGTAATCATGTATGCGTGTGTAATCATGTTTTAATGTGTGTTTACAGAAAGGCAGTGGGGGCTGGGCGGAGGAGAATGAAGGAGGTAAAACAAGAGGAGAGCCATCCAGAGACTTTGCCAAGGTGATCAGATTGGATAAGATGTTCAGACCGATATAAGCTGATGATGCGTTAAACTAAACTCAAAGCTCAAGTAAAACTAATCCACACAGACCATCTGAGAAAATCTAGGATACGTTCCAATTCTCTACCCTTCTCCCAAAGTGTGCACTCGTACACTCCCCTCATGGATTTAAAAGGAATGGACTGGTGTAAGGAATATGGTGGAATGTACTCCCTCCAACTATGCTTGCACCAATCCGATGCCTGTACATGCATGAGGGGGGGAGTGAACAAGTGCACACTTCGTGGTGAAGGGTAGAGAATCGGAATGCAGCCCTAGACTCAAAAGTTCTAAAATCTGAATGCAACTGACAAAATCTGAACCAGTTGAGATGAGTCTAGATTTTCTCAATGGCCTGTGTGGACCTAACACTGGATAGTGGACGGGGTCGTATGTCTGAATTGTGAATACACATAGTTAATAACCATCCAAACATGATTCTAAGTTAGTTATAAACTTAGTTATGACGTTATTAACACATTTAATTTCCATCCCCAGCTGTATGAACTGGACAGTGACCCAAATCGGAAGGAGTTCCTTGATGAACTGTTTGTGTATATGCAGAAACGAGGTAAAGCTTCTTTCTTCACCGAGCATTGTACTGTAAAGCCAGTTCTGCTTTAGTGGAAAACATTGTACTGGGATTCCTCACTTTAGATTTGTACATTTGAAACTCCATAAAATGTAATGTGATCCATTTCCTCTTTCAGTTCTGTTCTGGACAGAGTTTTTCAGTAAGGATCTTAACCTTAAGTCCTAGGAGTCATGTCTGGGGGGTTTGAGTCCCCTCCTAAGCAAATAACCCTTTTACCAACAGTTTCCTGAAATTCCTCCAGCCACATTTTTTTGACTGAATTCATAAGAAAATAATCAACATCGCACATATACACAATTTAACCATCTATTCATGGTTTTATGAATACAATAAATAAAAAAAAGAGTTGCAGTAATTAAACTGTGGTTAGACAGTTTTAAATCCTCCAATTCAAATATATGTCAGCTGTAATCAAAGCTATGGTGATTCTTTCCAGCTTACAATAATTTACCAACTAGCCAACAGCTACCTACAGTGCCTTCACACCTTCATATTTTCAAGCATTGTGGTGGCTGCATCATGTTATAGGTATGCTTGTCATAAGCAACAACCAATTTGACAGAGCCTGAATAATTCAGACAATAATAATAATAATAATAATAATAATAATAATAATAATAATAATGTGCAAACATAGTACAAACCATGTGTGCAAAGCTCTTAGAGACTTACCCAGAAAGACTCACAGCTGTAATCGCCGCCAAAGGTGATTCTAACCTTATTGACCCATGGGTGTGAAATACTTTAAGTAATGTGATTTCACAACCGCCGACGGCTTTTGGAGTTGCCTATATATGCGACCGAGCAAAATAATAGGCCTACACTTGATTTAGGCTACATTATAGCATGCTAAATGTTTCTGATCAGTGATAGATGAGGTCATGTAGCATATGTGGACACCTGCTCGTCGAACATCTCATTCCAAAGTCATGGGCGTTAATATGGAGTTGGTCCCCCCCTTTGCTGCTATAACAGCCTCTACTCTTCTGGGAAGGCTTTCCACTAGATGTTGGAACATTGCTACGGGGGGTTGCTTCCATTCAACCACAAGAACATTAGTGAGGTTGGGCACTGATGTTGTACGATTAGGCCTGGCTCGCAGTCAGCGTTCCAATTCATCCCAAAGGTGTTCGATGGGGTTGAAGTCAGGGCTCTGTGCAGGCCAGTCTTCCACACCGATCTCGACAAACCATTTCTGTATGGACCTCGCTTTGTGCACAGGGGCATTGTCATGCTGAAACAGGAAAGGGCCTTCCCCAAACTGTTGCCACAAAGTTGGAAGCACAGAATGGTCTAGAATGTCATTGTATGCTGTAGCGTTAAAGATTTCCCTTCACTGGAACTAAGGGGCCTAGCCTGAACCATGAAAAACAGCCCCAAACCATTATTCCTCCTCCACCAAACTTTACAGTTGGCACTATGCATTCGGGCAGGTAGCGTTCTCCTGGCATCCGCCAAACCAGATTCGTCCGTCGGACTGCCAGATGGTGAAGCGTGATTCATCACTCCAGAGAACGCAATTCCACTGCTCCAGAGTCCAATGGCGGCGAGCTTTACACCACTCCAGCCGACGCTTGGCGTTGCGCATGGTGATCTCAGGCTTGTGTGTGGTTGCTCGGCCATGGAAACCCATTTCATGAATCTCCTGACAAACAGTTCTTCAGCACTCGGCGGTCCCGTTCTGTGAGTTTCGCGGCTGAGCCGTTGTTGCTCCTAGATGTTTCCACTTCACAATAACAGCACTTAAAGTTGACCGGGGCAGTTCTAGCAGGGCAGGAATTTTGACAAACTGACTTGTTGGAAAGGTGGCATCCTATGACGGTGCCGCGTTAAGTCACTGAGCTCTTCAGTAAGGCCATTCTACTGCCATTTGTCTATGGAGATCGCATGGCTGTGTGCTACATTTGATGTGGCTGAAATAGCCGAATCCACTCATTTGAAGGTGTCCACATACTTTTGTATATACCTTGAAATAATGGTAGGGGTGTGGATCAGAAAACCAGTCAGTATGTGGCGGTCCTTACATTTTGTCAGCCGGTTATTGTCATACAAAAGACTGCCGGTTTCACGGTAATTGACCGGTAATTAACATAAACACTTTATCTCCAGGCCTCCACGCATACAAACCGCTGATCCGCGCTTTTTGGAACATCTACATAAATTTTTTTTTTAAATTGAATAAATCAATTTAATATACACCATCACAATAAATCCATTATTTATTTTAGGGAGGTGTAAAAGATTATATGAAGAACATTTATTTCAGAAGAACAGAATGAGCCCTACTATATGTTATCTGGCTATGTGCCATGCCATAGTCTATAGGCTTGTTCGTTTAGCAGACAAGATATGCTTCAGTCCTGTGCCATTATTTTATATTTAATGATTTTATAGTAAGAAGAATATAATTGAACACGACGCTATACATGCTGTCTGCCATCTGCCTGGTACATTTGAAACCGGGATTAATCCGTGAAGGGCACACTTCTCCAGCGTGCCAGTGGCCATTTGAAGGTGAGCGTTTGCCCACTGAAGTCGGTTACGACGCCAAACTGCAGTCAGGTCCAAGACCCTGGTGAGGACGACGAGTATGCAGATGAGCTTCCCTTACATGGTTTCTGACAGTTTGTGTAGAAATTATTTGGTTGTGCAAACCCACAGTTTCATCAGCTGTCCGGGTGGCTGGTCTCAGACGATCCCGCAGGTGAAGAAGCCAGATGTCGAGGTCCTGGGCTGGCGTGGTTACATGCGATCTGCGGTTGTAAGGCCGGTTGCCAAATTCTCTAAAATGACGTTGGGAGGCGGCTTATGGTAGAGAAATGAACATTAATTTCCCTGGCAACAGCTCTGGTGGACATTCCTGCAGTCAGCATGCCAATTGCATGCTCCCTCAAAAGTTGAGACATCTATGGCATTGTGTTGTGTGACAAAACTACACATTTATTGGCCTTTTGTCCCCAACACAAGGTGCACCTGTGTAATGATCATGCTGTTTAATCAGCTTCTTGATATGCCACACCTGTATGGATGGATTATCTTGGCAAAGGAAAAATGTTCACTAATGGGGAAATAAACACATTTGTGCACAGAATTTGAGAAAAATAAGCTTTTTGTGCGTATGGAAAATTTCTGGGATTCTTTTTTTTTTTCAGCTCATGAAACATGGGCCAAACACGTAACGTGTTGCGTTTTTTATATTTTTATTGAGTAGAACATTCTGGCAGAATGTTCTAATTAATAAGCCAACTGACAGATGATCATGAGCAGCTCAATTTACAGTAGCTAGCATTTCCACAGCCTAAGGGATGTAGCTCAGTTGATAGAGCATGGCGTTTGCAACGCCAGGGTTGTGGGTTCGATTCCCACAGGGGGTATGAAAAAAATAAAATAATAATAATGTATGCACTAACTGTAAGTCGCTCTGGATAAGAGCGTCTGCTAAATGACTAAAATGTAAATGTAATTGTAGCCAAACCAATATCCAAACAGAGATTCAGTGGAGAAAAAAAATGGACATTGATTGTTTCAAAGCAGCGCGAAGCGTTGCTGAATTAGTTTACCACATGCGGGTAGGTGCTTCAAATGTATTATAACAATTGGATGACTTTAGGAGTTTTGATGCCTTCGATAGGATTAGCAGACTTTATTCCAATACATTCAGTGGTACTTTAGTCTTCGACCACTGGGTTAAATAGGTGTTATGAACCTGCCATATTACTGTAGCTAGATAAAACAGACTCTACTGTACAACCTACCGTGTTTTGGAAACAATGAACTGTCAGAATGGTATTTATGTTCAGCGTTAGGAAGTCTGACCTCCATTTTAAATAAAATCCTGCTGCCTAAATCTTGGCCCCATAGGCATTGAGTGACTCCTTCCATCTTGGATCTGTAGACGCATGTAGAGCAAATGAAACTGGGCATCTCCAGGTCAACCGTATCCCCATCATGATATCTGCCACCATCTTGGATCCCTAATAAATACAAATACCCTTGTATTATTACCTGTATCCAAGTGCATTGCTGGATAATTCTCACTGCAAAACCATCACCATGAAAAAGCATAATCCTTGCCTACCCCAGTCACGGTTATTCAAGTCTTTTTAATGTGAACAATCGGTCTGGTCACCTCTCTTGGCAAGGGCATCAAAGTCTGGTGTCATCTTTGATGTAGAGATTCTCAGAACAGCTGACAAGTGGTGATTTGTTCAATTTGACCTGTGACGGGATTTGTTGTAATTCATAACTGAGAACGTCTGTTCTCACATATGTGGACCAGAATAAAACAAGCAGCCTTTGTGGGTGCTTTTTAATGTTTGGAAACTTTTGTTTCATTCAGTGAGCCGTAGAACTGGTCTATTGTTGCTGTTTTGTACTTCTCCTTCAAAGCACTGTAACGTTGGATGTTGATGAGCTCCAACTGTGTGTCTTGGTGGTGCTTTCTCACTGTCGAAAGACAGAGGGCATCATACAAGCTCTATCTTAGTCTCAATCTTGGGTGAAGTCTGAGAAGCGGCGGGTAAACTCAGCATGCAGGTCGATCAAAGTGCTACTGTACGTCTCAGTGCGGCTCTGCGATGTGGGCGCGTTCAGTGCGGCTCTGCGATGTGGACGTGTTCAGTGCGGCTCTGCGATGTGGACGTGTTCAGTGCGGCTCTGCGATGTGGACGTGTTCAGTGCGGCTCTGCGATGTGGACGCGTTCAGTGCGGCTCTGCGATGTGGACGCGTTCAGTGCGGCTCTGCGATGTGGACGCGTTCAGTGCGGCTCTGCGATGTGGACGCGTTCAGTGCGGCTCTGCGATGTGGACGCGTTCAGTGCGGCCAATGAGCGAGAGACCGGCTGCTCATTTGTCTGGAGAACAACATAAGTTTGGCCTTGAATGCTTTCACGTTGGAATACAGTTCATGCACAAAAACACAATTTCCCTGCAGTTTCACATTTAGATCGTTCAGATGCCCCAATATGTCCACACCGAAAGCAAAGTCGCCCAGCCAGTCTGTGTCTTTCAACTCTGAGAAGTCGTCAGCTTTACCAACCATATCAAGGAACATACCTATCTCCCCTTTCAGTTCCCACACGGAGAAATACCTTTCCCAGGCGTAGCCAGCGCACATTTTGAATGGTACAACAAGTCCTGGTGCTCTGCCTCTGTGTCATTGACAAGCTGAATGAATTGACGATGGTTAAGCCCCCTTGCCCGTATGAAGTTGACAAGTTTTACAACCACTTTGACAACATTTTCCAGTTTTAGCATGCTTGCTTGAAAAATGACGATTGAGATTATATTCCTTAAAAACGGCAACGCTTTCTTGGCATGTCAGACATACCGCCTTTTGTCCAATATTTGTTAAACATTTATTTTTCTGTCCATTCTTTCTTTAAACACACGACATTGAGTCCACTTTTCTCATTTTCGCAGCACTCATTTTTCACGTCAAAAGTCGTCAAGCAATGAAGTGGCTATGATGACTGAGCGCATTCTGAATCTGACTGTAGGCCCAAATACAGACCAGGCTACAGGGCCATCTATTGGAGGTTGCTTGTATATCACGGAATTAGTAATTTTAGGGCAAAAAATCGTAACTCCTATTTAATACATCTAGTTTCAACTCTTCTACCGGTTTTTACCCTTCTCTCCAGGCACCCCGGTCAACCGCATACCCATCATGGCTAAGCAGGTGCTGGACCTGTACATGCTCTACAAACTGGTGACTGAGAAGGGTGGGCTGGTGGAGGTCATTAACAAGAAGAACTGGAGAGAGATCACTAGAGGACTCAACCTGCCCACCTCCATCACCTCCGCAGCCTTCACCCTCCGCACCCAGTGAGTCCACTACACTTGGGCATTAGGCATCAAACAGAAGGAAATGCTCTGAAATTTAGTTAAACGGGGAGGTAATCAGTAAATGGTCTTTGTGTTCAAAAAGGATTGGCCTGAGCAAGATTAGCTAATTTGCGGCGTAGATGTGCTCATCTTCAATTAAATGAGAAGTGTGAAAAGCTAATTAGAAGTCTGTGAAGCTGCTCAGGACCTAGCTAGGCCAATCACCTCATGATGGGGAAAGTACTTCTAAATACAAAAAAAAAAAATTAATCCAACCACTGCCTCATCCTATGTCCACCCAGGTATATGAAGTACCTGTACCCATACGAGTGTGAGAAGAAGGGGCTGAGCTCTCCAGGCAAGCTCCAGGCTGCTATAGACGGTAACCGGAGGGAAGGCCGAAGACCCAGCTACAGCAACAACCTGTACCACTTCTCCCCCTCCACCGCCCCTGGCCACCCACACCACTCCCTCCTCTCTCCCCCCAAGATGCCTCACTACTCCTCAGCCGGTCACAACGACCTGCACACCTCCCCCAGCCCATCTCTGAAGAGATCCGCAGGTGCTCTTGCGTTTTTTTTTTGTTTTTTTTTTAAACACATAAATGTTTTTGTTATGTAGTTAGGAAATCATCTGTTGTTCACCTAACTGTGACCGCAGCTGTCACCAACATGTGACGACCTTGTGATGGGCTACGTAGTTTTGACACCACATTTATAAAAAGTAAACGTGCTATTATGGCGCCCTCTACTGTCAGATTAATTCAGACCTGATCACTCGCCATCCAAATAACATGCACCTGATAAGTGAACAAATGACTGACCGTGTTTTTTTTAATCTAATCTAATGGCCTTGTTTTGAAAACATTGATAAATGTTGAATATTTGAAGAGTGACACACTAATCTGTAAAAAAATAAATATATTCCCCCTCTGTTCTCCTCTTCCACTCTGTTCCCTCTCAGAGGAGATGTCGACCCCCATGCCGCCAAGCCGCCTACCCATGACCCATGCTCTCTCCCTGGGGCAACAGCAGCTAGCCCAGGTCGCCAACCTGGAGCACCTCCGAGAGAAACTGGAGAGAGGAGGAGGAGGAGGAGGAGAGGGCCCAGACAGGAAGATGGCCCGCTTGACCATGGAGGAACAGCAGAGACTGATGCAACAGGCCTTCCAACGGAACCTGCTGGCTATGGCCTCTCACTTCAACCCCGGCATGAAGCAGCTCAAACTCATCAACAACAACGGACACGGTCAGTACTGGGCTGGGTGTTTTTGGCTACCAATTATTGTCATATTGTACCACTTACACAGTCAGATCTAACCTGATCTCAGATCTGTTTGTGCTCTTTCCAACTCCATTGCATTCATTGTCAAGCCAAACACATTTACCCACATCAGTTAATTCTAAACATGAACTCTGACTGTGTCATTCCTCTTTGTCCCACCTCAGAGAGTACCGGTAAGCAGGACCTGTCTCTCAGTATCTCCAGTAACGGGGCTGCCAGCATCAGTGTGTCTGTGGAGGTCAATGGAACTCAATACTCAGGTTAGTAAATGATGCTGCAATATTCTTTTTTTTTATTCTTGAGCCATTTTAGACCGGTTTCAGAAACGATTCCTAGCACTTTACTCCACTACTGACTTACCAAATGTGTTCTTGTCTCCCCCTGTAGGAATGCTGTTTGCCCAGAACACTCCTGGTGCACCCTCTGTGACGTCTGAGACCATGCCTCCTACTGGACAGAGTGGTTGTGGTGTCCTTTCCTCCTCTCAAAGCCCTTCCTCCACGTCCTCCTCTTCCTCCAAGGGGCCCAACTGAGCAGAGTGCTCCACCACTGAACCCCCGCCAGTCTCTCTCCAGTATACTAATGTTATTCTATTGTCCTGTGTTGAGGACAAACTGGTGTACCAATCAAATGACCTCTTCTCTAGTCAAACTTAATATAATCTGTGTTATTGACGACAAATAGGGGTGGAATTTGAAAAAGTCACTCTGGGAGATGACCAATGTAAAATTATAGGAATTTACCTTAAAAACAAATGTACATGTCAAGGTATTGAATGTACAACCAACTGTTGTCTCTGGTTAAATATTATATAAACTATTACTTTATCTATGGTCCTCCACTGAACACACATTTGCTTGTATACAAACAATGCATTTTGGGAAAAATCTAATCTTACAGCCAGGTGAAGAAGCAACATGAATAGTTTTTTATTTTGGTATGTTTTATTAATAGATGTTTTTTTTTCCCCAATGTTTTTATTTGTTGATGATCATTTATTTTCATGTGATACTAATATTTGCTGTTTTCTTTGTATATGTCAATTCATTGGCTGTGAATGCTACAGTACTAGTGAATAACCGTTTCCCTTAGTGCCACGTACACAAACTGCTTGTGAACAGACTCATGTATTTAAGTTGAGGAGGGCTGAAGATTGGAATTGAGTTACTTTTCTGATCAGGTTTAAAAATGGAACTACTGTATGGTGATTGGCTATACTCTGGAGCCGATTGTTTGTCTCTACCTCATTGATGGTTCGAACATTATATGGTAGCCACCATCACTTCTGTTTACAAAATATGTTATAACCATCAACCGGACAATATGGATGCCAATAAGGGCTTTCAACCGGTGCATTCATTTTAACTTGCCTTGGGGCCTGTTGGGTGGTTTTACATATTTGAGACCAGCCTAAAAGAGCAAGTCCCCCCCCCCCCCCCCAACTTGTTAACAGGGTGAGGTAAAACAGATGAACCCAGTTCTCATGTTCTCTTACTTTTAGCTAAAGTCAAACTACAAACATCCAAGGATACTTTTTGGTAACAGCTCAGAGAGGCAAGATGTTTTGTAAAACAGGAATCTATATACTTCTTACCTCATTTTAAAGGGGTAGTTCAGTATTTTACAACTTGATGTTACGTGGTTCCTCACCCTGAAAGTCGTCTATGGCCCTGAAAGTCGTCTATGGCCCTGGAGAAACTGTACTTTCAGGATGAGGAACCATCTAACGTTAGTTTGTAAAATACGGAACTTGCCCTTTAATGGCTTTCCATTTCGGGAAGTGACTTTCTCCGGGACTCCTTATGGACCAGGGAGGACTCCCCACAGACCACACTAACATTATCATACCAAACACCCACAGAATGTGTCTTTAGAATACTCCTCAGGAAAAACATTCAGCATTCATATAGTGTGACACTGAAACGAGTCTCTTCGACGTCTACCTCATGATGATGTCTGCGTCATGGGAGCTGGGTTGTGTTCATTAGGGCAAAATGCTTTGAAACGGAAAACTAAATTGTCAGTTTCTTATTGGACGAGACCAGGTAGTCTTGTTTGGTGCCTAAGGAACACGACCTTGGAGTACTTGTGACCCACTGGGCAGAACCATAAAACTCAGGGGATGGGCTATGCTGCCCGTCTTATCTTTCAGACCAGTCATTGGTCAGGGATCTTATTTAATATAGTAATTGTGTACGTACAATCACGGGGCCCACAATCATAGCCTGGTAAAACTGTACCGAATGCTGTGTCCAGTGTTTCAGCTCACCACTTTCACTTTTACAGAAATATTCCGTCTGGTTTAACCTGGCTAACAGTCATGTATACCTCACGCTGCAAATCGCACGCACAGAATGCCTCAACTCTCCAAGCTGTGCTATAGACAGACCACAGACCTCTTTCATGTATTAATGGGGAAACAAGTCGGATGTTTTTTTTGATGTGGACAGGAGGAAATAAAAAAAATACGTCTGATGTAAAATAAGAGCTTTCTGCACTTTAGTATTGTTATGCGTGTTACCTAGCCTCCAGACCTAAAGCCTGGTCGGTCTTAATGCTTTACGAATGTAGTTATAAATGTTTATGAGCTGTTATTAGCGCCTGACATAGGATACGTGTGCTTATAATGCATTCTGAAGAGAATATTCATAGGAAGTGTTACTGAAAAGGATGCAGTATATGAACTAGTGACCAGTTGGTGGGGGCATTGTCTCCTGTACGGAGACGACGTCTCTGTAGCAGAACGCATCACATCTGTCTGTGCTCTGTTTATTTCAAATGTGTTATTACTGTGTTATTAAGCCAATCTAGATAAGGTTATTTAGAGAGCTTTTTAAATAGTATTTTTTTTTTTATGTAAAATTGTATGTTCATGTTACCGTAACCTCACTCACACACATATCAACCTCCACAACATCTTACAGTGTGTATGTGCGTCCGTGTGTGTGTGTGAGAAAGATGGAGAGAGAGAGAGAGTGTGTGTGTGTGTGTGTGTGAGCTTTGCTTCCTGAACTCTGATGTATAAAAGATGGGTGACTGGGGACATGCTAGTGGAAGTGACCGCTTGTTGGTCATGGGGATTAGGGCGGGTGTTTGTGTGTGTGTTTGCATGTGCAGGGAGGAGGGGTGAAAGGGTGGTTTACTGTTTGTGCATGTGCAGGGAGGAGGGGTGAAAGGGTGGTTTACTGTTTGTGCGTGTGCAGGGAGGAGGGGTGAAAGGGTGGTTTACTGTTTGTGCGTGTGCAGGGAGGAGGGGTGAAAGGGTGGTTTACTGTTTGTGCGTGTGCAGGGAGGAGGGGTGAAAGGGTGGTTTACTGTTTGTGCGTGTGCAGGGAGGAGGGGTGAAAGGGTGGTTTACTGTTTGTGCGTGTGCAGGGAGGAGGTGCAGGGAGGAGGGGTGAAAGGGTGGTTTACTGTTTGTGCGTGTGCAGGGAGGAGGTGCAGGGAGGAGGGGTGAAAGGCGTGTCCAGGGAGGAGGGGTGAAAGGCGTGTGCAGGGAGGAGGGGTGAAAGGCGTGTCCAGGGAGGAGGGGTGAAAGGCGTGTCCAGGGAGGAGGGGTGAAAGGCGTGTCCAGGGAGGAGGGGTGAAAGGCGTGTGCAGGGAGGAGGGGTGAAAGGCGTGTCCAGGGAGGAGGGGTGAAAGGGTGGTTTACTGTTTGTGTGTGTGCAAGGAGGAGGGGTGAAAGGCGTGTCCAGGGAGGAGGGGTGAAAGGCGTGTCCAGGGAGGAGGGGTGAAAGGCGTGTCCAGGGAGGAGGGGTGAAAGGCGTGTCCAGGGAGGAGGGGTGGTGTGTGTCCAGGGAGGAGGGGTGGTGTGTGTCCAGGGAGGAGGGGTGGTGTGTGTCCAGGGAGGAGGGGTGGTGTGTGTGCAGGGAGGAGGGGTGGTGTGTGTGCAGGGAGGAGGGGTGGTGTGTGTCCAGGGAGGAGGGGTGGTGTGTGTCCAGGGAGGAGGGGTGGTGTGTGTGCAGGGAGGAGGGGTGGTGTGTGTGCAGGGAGGAGGGGTGGTGTGTGTCCAGGGAGGAGGGGTGGTGTGTGTCCAGGGAGGAGGGGTGGTGTGTGTGCAGGGAGGAGGGGTGAAAGGCGTGTCCAGGGAGGAGGGGTGGTGTGTGTCCAGGGAGGAGGGGTGGTGTGTGTCCAGGGAGGAGGGGTGGTGTGTGTCCAGGGAGGAGGGGTGGTGTGTGTCCAGGGAGGAGGGGTGGTGTGTGTGCAGGGAGGAGGGGTGGTGTGTGTCCAGGGAGGAGGGGTGGTGTGTGTCCAGGGAGGAGGGGTGGTGTGTGTCCAGGGAGGAGGGGTGAAAGGCGTGTCCAGGGAGGAGGGGTGAAAGGCGTGTCCAGGGAGGAGGGGTGGTGTGTGTCCAGGGAGGAGGGGTGGTGTGTGTGCAGGGAGGAGGGGTGGTGTGTGTCCAGGGAGGAGGGGTGGTGTGTGTCCAGGGAGGAGGGGTGAAAGGCGTGTGCAGGGAGGAGGGGTGAAAGGCGTGTCCAGGGAGGAGGGGTGAAAGGCGTGTCCAGGGAGGAGGGGTGAAAGGCGTGTCCAGGGAGGAGGGGTGAAAGGCGTGTCCAGGGAGGAGGGGTGGTGTGTGTCCAGGGAGGAGGGGTGAAAGGCGTGTCCAGGGAGGAGGGGTGTGTGTGTCCAGGGAGGAGGGGTGGTGTGTGTGCAGGGAGGAGGGGTGAAAGGCGTGTCCAGGGAGGAGGGGTGGTGTGTGTGCAGGGAGGAGGGGTGGTGTGTGTCCAGGGAGGAGGGGTGAAAGGCGTGTGCAGGGAGGAGGGGTGAAAGGCGTGTCCAGGGAGGAGGGGTGAAAGGCGTGTCCAGGGAGGAGGGGTGAAAGGCGTGTCCAGGGAGGAGGGGTGGTGTGTGTCCAGGGAGGAGGGGTGAAAGGCGTGTCCAGGGAGGAGGGGTGTGTGTGTCCAGGGAGGAGGGGTGGTGTGTGTGCAGGGAGGAGGGGTGAAAGGCGTGTCCAGGGAGGAGGGGTGGTGTGTGTGCAGGGAGGAGGGGTGGTGTGTGTCCAGGGAGGAGGGGTGGTGTGTGTCCAGGGAGGAGGGGTGGTGTGTGTCCAGGGAGGAGGGCGTGTCCAGGGAGGAGGGGTGGTGTGTGTCCAGGGAGGAGGGCGTGTCCAGGGAGGAGGGGTGGTGTGTGTCCAGGGAGGAGGGGTGGTGTGTGTCCAGGGAGGAGGGGTGGTGTGTGTCCAGGGAGGAGGGGTGAAAGGCGTGTCCAGGGAGGAGGGGTGGTGTGTGTCCAGGGAGGAGGGCGTGTCCAGGGAGGAGGGGTGGTGTGTGTCCAGGGAGGAGGGGTGGTGTGTGTCCAGGGAGGAGGGCGTGTCCAGGGAGGAGGGGTGAAAGGCGTGTCCAGGGAGGAGGGGTGAAAGGCGTGTCCAGGGAGGAGGGGTGAAAGGCGTGTCCAGGGAGGAGGGGTGGTGTGTGTCCAGGGAGGAGGGGTGGTGTGTGTCCAGGGAGGAGGGGTGGTGTGTGTCCAGGGAGGAGGGGTGGTGCGTGTCCAGGGAGGAGGGGTGGTGTGTGTGCAGGGAGGAGGGGTGGTGTGTGTGCAGGGAGGAGGGGTGGTGTGTGTGCAAGGAGGAGGGGTGGTGTGTGTCCAGGGAGGAGGGGTGGTGTGTGTGCAGGGAGGAGGGGTGGTGTGTGTGCAGGGAGGAGGGGTGGTGTGTGTCCAGGGAGGAGGGGTGAAAGGTGTGTCCAGGGAGGAGGGGTGAAAGGCGTGTCCAGGGAGGAAGGCGTGTCCAGGGAGGAGGGGTGGTGTGTGTCCAGGGAGGAGGGGTGGTGTGTGTCCAGGGAGGAGGGGTGGTGTGTGTGAGGTCGTTACTAGTGACACTGCTGGAATGGCATCTGGAGCACCGGTTTCATTCACCTTCTAGAGACCCATGAGAAAGAGGCATCGGATTGGTCAGCAGCAGAGAAAGAGGCATCGGATTGGTCAGCAGCAGAGAAAGAGGCATCGGATTGGTCAGCAGCAGAGAAAGAGGCATCGGATTGGTCAGCAGCAGAGAAAGAGGCATCTGATTGGTCAACAGCAGAGAAAGAGGCATCGGATTGGTCAGGAGCAAAGGACCTCAGGGATCAAAACGCAGGCTCTTCGCTTCGTTGCACAGAATGCAAGCATCCTGCAACCCATCCTGACTCAGCAATCAATCCTTACTGTTCTGGATTCTGTGAACTGGAACGGATGTTTAGAAATGGAGCGGAGTACCTACCGGATTGAATCTAAGGCTCTTCTGTTTGCTGCACAGAATGACATATCCATCCCAAGCCAGTGGTCTTCTGAAGCCTGGGGACTGTATTCTGCTCTGGATGTTTAGATACCTCACTCATATCTAAACTCAGGATTTTTCCTTTTTCTGAACAGAATGTACCATCCATCCTAACTCGGCAATGAGTCCTAACTCTTTAAGAGTCTGTGAACTGGATCCTGGCTGTTTAGATGGAGTGAGCTCCCATTCCCAGGCTGCATATTTCTGTGGAGCTTCCCTGTAGGACCCTAGGGGATAACTGGAGACTAACAATGTTGAGGACCTCTGCTCCACTTGGAGCTGAAAGGAATAAATCAAGTCCAGTCCCAGTAGGACTTATAAGAACCCTAGAGCTTCACTTTAGAACCACATATTCATCCTAACTAGTCTTCTGGATCCCGTGTACTGAAGTAGGAGTTTAGCTATGGAGTAGTCTTCTGGATCCAGTGTACTGGAGTAGGAGTTTAGCTATGGAGTAGTCTTCTGGATCCCGTGTACTGGAGTAGGAGTTTAGCTATGGAGTAGTTTTCTGGATCCAATGTACTGGAGTAGGAGTTTAGCTATGGAGTAGTCTTCTGGATCCAGTGTACTGGAGTAGGAGTTTAGCTATGGAGTAGTCTTCTGGATCCAGTGTACTGGAGTAGGAGTTTAGCTATGGAGTAGTCTTCTGGATCCCGTGTACTGGAGTAGGAGTTTAGCTATGGAGTAGTCTTCTGGATCCAGTGTACTGGAGTAGGAGTTTAGCTATGGAGTAGTCTTCTGGATCCAGTGTACTGGAGTAGGAGTTTAGCTATGGAGTAGTCTTCTGGATCCCGTGTACTGGAGTAGGAGTTTAGCTATGGAGTAGTCTTCTGGATCCAGTGTACTGGAGTAGGAGTTTAGCTATGGAGTAGTCTTCTGGATCCCGTGTACTGGAGTAGGAGTTTAGCTATGGAGTAGTCTTCTGGATCCCGTGTACTAGAGTAGGAGTTTAGCTATGGAGTAGTCTTCTGGATCCAATGTACTGGAGTAGGAGTTTAGCTATGGAGTAGTCTTCTGGATCCCGTGTACTGGAGTAGGAGTTTAGCTATGGAGTAGTCTTCTGGATCCAGTGTACTGGAGTAGGAGTTTAGCTATGGAGTAGTCTTCTGGATCCCGTGTACTGGAGTAGGAGTTTAGCTATAGAGTAGTCTTCTGGATCCAGTGTACTGGAGTAGGAGTTTAGCTATGGAGTAGTCTTCTGGATCCCGTGTACTGGAGTAGGAGTTTAGCTATGGAGTAGTCTTCTGGATCCCGTGTACTAGAGTAGGAGTTTAGCTATGGAGTAGTCTTCTGGATCCAATGTACTGGAGTAGGAGTTTAGCTATGGAGTAGTCTTCTGGATCCCGTGTACTGGAGTAGGAGTTTAGCTATGGAGTAGTCTTCTGGATCCAGTGTACTGGAGTAGGAGTTTAGCTATGGAGTAGTCTTCTGGATCCCGTGTACTGGAGTAGGAGTTTAGCTATGGAGTAAGCTATCTCTCCTAGGACCCATATTTCTGTGGAGGTTTGGTACCCCTCTAGACAGGGTTGGGGCTGGTAGTAACTGATTACATGTCAAATACTGTCATCAGATTACAGATATTTTTGAAAAACTAGATGATTATGACTTCTTGGATTACTTTTACATTTAGAAAGGATACATTATGACACCTTGAAACAAGACGCAAGTCTGACCAGCATTGACACACCAGCATTGGATGGATTCATTTTGTCTTCTTCTAATTCCTCTTGAGGGGAAAGTGATCCAAAGGTAATCAGATTATGTTACTGAGTTTGGGTAATCGAAAAGTTACGCTACTGATTACAATTTTGGACAGGTAACTAGTAACAGATTACATTTAGAAAGTAACCTACCCAACCCTGCCTTTTAGTACCTGGGGTTATCACTGGAGATGCACTGTTAAAACCCTTCACTCCACTTGGAGCTAAAAGGAATAAATCAAGTCCAATCCAGTGGAACCTTAGGGCACCACCGGCACCATGCCTTACCACGATGAGGTGTACCCTGGCCAGACCCTGTGGCAGTCTGTGGTGCTGTTCTGCTGTAAGGGAATGATCGAGGGCATCATGGTCGTACTGTTCTTCTGGCTGCTGATACAGGTCCTGTTCGCCAAGCAACTGGAAGGTATGGTTCAGCTGGAAGTTAATACTTCAATGTGAATTGGTTATTTTGCTGTCACAATACCCAACCTCACAAAACATACATAATCACATTATCTAAGCCTAAAGGAATGGACAGAACGTTTACTATTATACTGTATCAATATTGTTTAGAAATGTCAAGTTTTCTATTATCTTAGAAGTGGTTGTTGTGTTAGTTTGATTGACTACTATTTTTGTACTTACCTTCTAAGATTATACTTGTCTATGACTAACTAGTTGTTCATGACTCTTACTAACCACCAACTCTCTCCTGTGGCTACTGTAGTTTTAGCAACTGACTCTACTGTTCTCTTTCCCCTGTTCTCTAGTCCATCTGCAGGTTCTGCTGTTTTCTTTCCCCTGTTCTCTAGTCCATCTGCAGGTTCTGCTGTTCTCTTTCCCCTGTTCTCTAGTCCATCTGCAAGTTATGCTGTTCTAATATCTTTCCCCTGTTCTATAGTCCATCTGCAGGTTCTGCTGTTCTAATATCTTTCCCCTGTTCTCTAGTCCATCTGCAGGTTCTGCTGTTCTCTTTCCCCTGTTCTCTAGTCCATCTGCAGGTTCTGCTGTTCTCTTTCCCCTGTTCTCTAGTCCATCTGCAGGTTCTGCTGTTCTCTTTCCCCTGTTCTCTAGTCCATCTGCAGGTTCTGCTGTTCTCTTTCCCCTGTTCTCTAGTCCATCTGCAGGTTCTGCTGTTCTCTTTCCCATGTTCTCTAGTCCATCTGCAGGTTCTGCTGTTCTAATATCTTTCCCCTGTTCTCTAGTCCATCTGCAGGTTCTGCTGTTCTCTTTCCCCTGTTCTCTAGTCCATCTGCAGGTTCTGCTGTTCTAATATCTTTCCCATGTTCTCTAGTCCATCTGCAGGTTCTGCTGTTCTAATATCTTTCCCCTGTTCTCTAGTCCATCTGCAGGTTCTACTGTTCTAATATCTTTCCCCTGTTCTCTAGTCCATCTGCAGGTTCTACTGTTCTAATATCTTTCCCCTGTTCTCTAGTCCATCTGCAGGTTCTACTGTTCTAATGTCTTTCCCCTGTTCTCTAGTCCATCTGCAGGTTCTGCTGTTGGTTGGTCTTGTGACGTTCTGTCTCTGTCTGATCCTGGGCTGTGTGTTAAGCTGGAGGAGAAGTAAGATCTGTCCTCTCCTAGACAAGGTCCCCAGAACACCACCACCTGGTGCTCCTGGTGTCACCATGACCCTGGGTGTACAGACCCAGAGCCCCGCTTCGTCGCCTCCTCCTTCCCAGGCTGGGAGCACCGTGGCCAGGCAGCAGTACGGGGAACTAGACGGGTCGGTCCATGAGTACCCCTCCACCTTCAGCAGCCCTACTCCATCCGATGATGACTTCACCACCCTCCCCCTCTCCACCCACCGCTCCTCCCGTGGAGCCTCCTCTGAGCACAAGGAGCAGCATCTCAAGTCCTACTTCCCCCTACGTCGCTTCTCCACTCCTTCCATCTCATCCATGCTATACAAGCCCATGACCTCCCACCAGTACACAGCGTAGTACACAGCGTTGTAAGAGATCTTCAGTTTCTTGCCAATTTCTCACATGGAATGGCCTTCATTTCTCAGAACAAGAATAGACTGACGAGTTTCAGAAGAAAATTATTTGTTTCTGGCCATTTTGAGCCTGTAATCAAACCCACAATTGCTGATGCTCCAGATACTCAACTAGTCTCAAGAAGGCCAGTTTTATTGCTTCTTTAATCAGCACAACAGTTTTCAGCTGTGCTAACATAATTGCAAAAGGGTTTTCTAATGATCAATTAGCCTTTTTAAAATGATAAACTTGGATTAGCAAACACAACGTGCCATTGGAACACAGGACTGATGGTTGCTGATAATGGGCCTCTGTACGCCTATGTAGATATTCCATAAAAAAATCAGCCGTTTCCAGCTACAATAGCCATTGACAACATTAACAATGTCTACACTGTATTTCTGATCAATTTTATGTTATTTTAATGGACAAAAAAAAAACTTTTGAACGGTAGTGTACACAATCCATGTCTCAATTGTCTCAAGGTTTAAAGATCCTTCTTTAACCTGTCTCCTCCCCTTCACCTACACTGATTGAAGTGGATTTAACAAGTGACACAAATAAGGGATCATAGCTTTCAACTGGATTCACCTGTTCAGTCTATGTCATGGAATGAGCAGGTGTTCTTAATGTTTTGTCCACTCAATGTATTGCGATATTTCACGTGATATCATATATCTATCCTGAATTCATCCCTGTTTGTGTTTGTCATGAAATGCCGTTATTAATAAGGTATTAATCATTAGTGTGGTTATTTACTGCTTGTGAATGGTTAAGTAAGTATAAGTCCTTTTTTACATTTTATTTCAACTTTATTTAACCAGGTAAGCCAGTTGAGAACAAGTTCTCATTTACAACTGCGACCTGGCCAAGATAAAGCAAAGCAGTGCGATAAAAACAACAACAACACAGAGTTACATATGGGGTAAACAAAACATAAAGTCAAAACCACAACAGAAAATCTATATACAGTGTGTGCAAATGTAGTAAGTTATGGAGGTAAGGCAATAAATAGGCCATAGTGCAAAATAATTACAATCGAGTAATTTGAGATCCTTGAGTAGGTACCCTTCAAATAAAGTGTTTGATCGATATGTATATCAGTCTCTCTAGACTACCATGTGGTGATCAACCTGCGCCATGATGTGGCGGTGATCGGTGCCAAGGAGACGAAGGGTGTGGGCGGAGCCAACAACACGGTGAGGAACTCCCCCTTCCTGTTTGACCTGCCCCCTGGCGATGTCAGTACACTACCCATCATGATGGAGTTCATCGTCATGCAGGTAGGAGTTACTTTCCTCTGCGTTTCGTACAACATATAATGACCTACCTCATATTGGATATAGTGATGCCTCTATAAATATAGGTGGCTGGATGTACTGTTTTTGTCGTGCAATATTTGAAAAAGACCCTCTGAAAAAATATACAGAAATAAAATAAACCCTTCTATTTACGTTTGAGTCATTTAGCGACTTAGTCAGTGCATTCAACTGAAGCAACAACCACAGAAAGATCACAACGATTGCCATTGCCAGTAAAACCTTCTTCTTCCCCCCTATAACCCTCTACATTGTAACAGCAGGGTGCTGGGGAGAGTTCTGATTGGTTCAGAGGCTCCAGAGACAGGAGGGATGTGTTTAGGGATGTGTTTAGCCAGGGTCAGGTGGAGAGGGAACGCTGACACACCGTCCAACGAGAACCTCTGTAAGACAATAAGAACCAATCAGACTCCAGAACATTGGGATACTAACCCAATGAGCGGACAGATCCAGTCAATTATACTCCAGAATTCTGAGATACCAACCAACCAGAACCTCTGTAGGACATCATCAGCCAATATCTGATGTTCTCTGGACAATGGAATATCCAACCTGAGACAGCACAGTTCAGCTTTGGCCCTGATGGACTCAAAACAAGCTGAGGACAGCCATACCATAAGAATATCCATTGGCTAGAAAGCCATGAAGACATTTTACATTTACATTTTAGTAATTTAGCAGACGCTCTTATCCAGAGCGACTTACAGTTAGTGAGTGCATACATTTTCATACTGGCCCCCCCTCTTCAGATCAACGTCTGGGATTGAGCAGATCATAGACTGCTAATATAGCTGGATGGAGTGATACTCTACTACACAGGTATGTGTTGAGCATGACTTTGGAGAGACACTTGAAAGGAAAACTTGCATGTTTTTTGGACTGGCATTTGAACTGGAGAATACAAGCATTGAATAGAATAGAGTCGTACCGCTTGGTGTAGGGACTGTCTATATATGTAGCTATGTACTGTGTATATACAGTGCCTTCGGAAAGTATTCAGACCCCTTGACATTTTCCACATTTTGTTACGTTACAGCCTTGTTCTAAAATGGATGAAATAGTTTTTTTCCCCTCATCAATCTACACACAATAGCCCATAATGACAAAGTAAAAACTGGCTTTATAAATCTTTGCAAAAACTGAAATATCACATTTACATGAACGAGCAGTATGGCTGGTGGCATTGTCATGCTGGAGGGTCATGTCAGGATGAGCCTGCAGGAAGGGTACCACATGAGGGAGGAGGATGTCTTCCCTGTAACGCACAGCGTTGAGATTGCCTGCAATGACAAGCTCAGTCCGATGATGCTGTGACCCTCCACCTCCAAATCGATCCCGCTCCAGAGTACAGGCCTCGGTGTAACGCTCATTCCTTCTACGATAAACGCAAATCCGACCATCACCCCTGGTGAGACAAAACCGTGACTCGTCAGTGTAGAGCACTTTTTGCCAGTCCTGTCTGGTCCAGCGACGGTGGGTTTGTGCCCATAGGCGACGTTGTTGCCGGTGATGTCTGGTGAGGACCTGCCTTACAACAGGCCTACAAGCCCTCAGTCCAGCCTCTCTCAGCCATTTTGAGCACTGATGGAGGGATTGTGCGTTCCTGGTGTAACTTGGGCAGTTGTTGTTGCTATCCTGTACCTGTCCCACAGGTGTGATGTTCGGATGTACCGATCCTGTGCAGGTGTTGTTACACGTGGTCTGCCACTGCGAGGACGATCAACTGTCCGTCCTGTCTCCCTGTAGCGCTGTCTTAGGTGTCTCACAGTACGGACATTGTATTTTATTGCCCTGCTAACATCATGCAGCATGCCTAAGGCACGTTCATGCAGATGAGCAGGGACCCTGGGCATCTTTCTTTTGGTGTTTTTCAGAGTCAGTAGAAAGGCCTCTTTAGTGTCCTAAGTTTTCATAACTGTGACCTTAATTGCCTACCGTCTGTAAGCTGTTAGTGTCTTAACGACCGTTCCACAGGTGCATGTTCATTAATTGTTTATGGTTCACTGAACAAGCATGGGAAACATTGTTTAAACCCTTTACAATGAAGATCTGTGAAGTTATTTGGATTTTTACAAATTATCTTTGAAAGACAGGGTCCTGAAAAAGGGACGTTTCTTTTTTTGCTGAGTTTGTTTATATATATATATATATATATATATATATATATATATATATGTGTGTGTGTATATATATATATATATATATATATATATATATATATATATATATATATATATATGTAGCTATGTACTGTATATGTATGCAATGATGTGTATATATATATAATTAGGCCTCATATCATACGAGTGCATTACACTGCATACAATTATTTTTGTAGCTTTGTGAGTTGTACTTTATCTGAAATAAAAGTGTTGTTCAACCCTAGGCTAATGATATCTTACATTTGTCCTTATTTAGGGAGTTGGATGACAGATTGTTTGCAATTCATTTAGATGAGAACAATCATGATAGTAAATTTGATCACTGATCGTGATCGTGAGCATTTTTTTATTACAACAAAATGAGAATATCACACACCTCCAGAAACGTTATGCTGTATGTGGTTAACGTTAGTTTTAATGTATTAGCCACATTAACATTGCTACTAATAAACAGGCCTTTAGGAATGCATCTGGATCCTTAGCTTTTTCCAGCTTGTATAGCGACAATGTCATACAGAAAATCATCATCCGTTGTCATCATCTCATTATTATAAATGGAACACATTTCACCTCCTTGTCTCCTCATAATCATCAACAAAAGCACCACATGTATAACCACTAATCAGTATATTGACATTAACACTGGTCTGTAAGACTTTGGATTTGTATCACTTGGTGGCTAAAGTAAGACTTCACACAAAGACGGACTCCATTAGCTTCGATGTTTGCAGAGCTGTAGGATGTGAGCAATATAGTGGAAGATCTACGACTACACTGCTTTTATACGTATAAAGACGCTTCAGATCTGAAAACCTTGGAGTAGTTGGGGCCAAGGGGAAGGGGTAGGGAGCGAATTAGGACCAGGTATGACCCGCCTGTAGTATGCCTTAGCCACAGCCTCCATCTTCCTCTTCCTCTTCCTCCAATTCAGGGCTGCCGATCTGCACCTGTCTAGCCAGGAACAGTCCATCTTCCCAGCGGGGGGGTGGTGGTGGTGATGATGATCCCCGCTGCATGTCTCTCTCCATGGGACGATCCGATAGAAGAGGCACCCCGCTCGCTGACGTGGTCTTGTCTGACGAGTTAGACGCTGTGGCACCCAACCCCTGGATCTGCGGCTGAAACCTTAGCTTGGCTGGGTCAGGACAACATGGAAATCAAACCCAACTAAAAGTGTTGTTTAGTTGGAAAAAGTCCAAGGTCCAAGCACCCAAGTGGATTTTAGATGTAACGGGCATTGATCATTTTAAAGACAGCTATGCATTATCGGGCATTAAGACCTTCCTCAGGGGTTTTACTGTGACCTCGCTTGGTTAGGTGAGGTCCAACATAACAACACACAGGGAATCAGATTGGGAATCAGATTAATTCAACGATTGAAATGATTTTTTCAGTTCAGTAGATTACGGTCTGTTTTGTAATGTTGTCAGACCCACACATGAACATTGCCGAAGCCATTTCAAAGGTCAGAGAAACAGCGTAGATCCAGAACAGAGGCTTACCCACAACCACTCTGAGGGAGGGCATGGTCAAGTGATGTCGTAATGCTTGTTTCAACCTGGAAGCACACCATGGGAAATAAGTGCTGTAATGCTTTCCTGTGTAGTCTCAAAATGTGGTTGTGGGTGCTGAGATTGTTTCATGTGTTGTCCTCTCTAAGTTCTCTTCACCCGTACGTACACTTTAATATATCCAGAAAAACAAACAAACTCAAACTTGGAAGGAAGCCTGGGCATTTTTGGATTACTTTATCTCAGTTTGATTGCCAAATGCTTACAAAGCTACAAAACAGACAATTATACTGTACTAATCCAGTTATGGAAGTGGTTGTTATGAACCGGTATGCCCCTGTTCTGGATGACATAAGCACATGTATTTTAAGGACACACATTAATCCCAAGAAGTGAATATTCAGCCAGCAGATCCAATGGTTAAGGCTAATCATAGGGATAGAAATTGATTGAGGTATGGTTAAGGTAAGGTTAGGATTAGGCATAGCCAGGGTTAGCAAACTGCAATCTGAAACCATTCCAAATCTGCCAGCTGTAAACACACTGCCAGCTACCTAATCCCAAAGCATCATTCCCACTGAGCTCTCTCTCCCCCACACACAGCAGTGGGACCACAGATCACGATCAGCAGCCTAGATAGATTTATAATGGGATCATTGCACTGATTCATTCACATCTTTCACCTTTCTGGAGGTTCTCATTTCTCTCTTTCAGATTGCTGATTTCCACACTCATGCCTGACATCTGGTATGGGAGGGAAACGGTTGGGTTTTTAGGCTGAACTAAAGGTTGAAGCTACAGATCTGCTCCTTTAATTTGACCAGGCTTTCTACACTCTTAGAAAAAAGGGTTCCAAAATGGTTCTTTGGTTGTCCCCATAGGAGAACCCTATTTGATTCCAGGTAAAACCCTTTTTGGTTCCAGGTAGAACCCTCTACATGGAACCCAAAACGGTTCTACTTCAAACCAAAAGGGTTCTACCTGGAACCAAAAAGGGTTCTTCAAACGGTTCTCCTATGGGTACAGCCGAATAACCCTTTTTAGGTTCTAGATAGCACCTTTTTTTCAAAAGAGTGTATGGCAAAGGAATCATCATGCCAGTTTCCTCAGCCACAAATGGGATTATTCATCCCAGTATAGCGAGCGTCATATGTGAGATGATCGTTGTGCTGCATTTCACAGAGGAGTGATTATGGACTGACACTCTCTCTGTCTCTGTCTCTGTCTCTGTCTCTGTCTCTGTGTGTGTTTGATTAAGACAGAAGCCAGGATTAACTAAGTCTGCACATATGTGTGTTTATATGTCGAGGTGAAATCTGCTGGATGACTTGCAAGTTAGGGGCACATCAGTGCGTAATTTAATTTCAGTGCGTAAGCTGCTACATGCAATATCATGCTGCCATGAATGATATTAGTTTCTGCATGTTGGGTCCAGATGCTAATTTATCACTCAGTTAGTATAGTAAGCACCCGGGGGTGGCATTATTAAGGCCTGTCATAAAAAGCAGTATAAACTAAAGGCTTTATAGGGTCATTCATTAAGTATTCATAAACACTGCATAAATGCAGTCACACTACATATTTGAAGGATTTCCTACCGTGTGGGTCTTGCAGTGGAGAACCTCCCTAAGGCGAGTCACCTCCTCCTCCACCTCCCTCTCTAGTTCCTCCCTCTCTGGGTCCTCCTCCTCTTCCTGCTCCTCAGACACAGGCCCCAGTCCTGCTCCCTGCTGCTGCTCCCTCATCACCTCCTTCTCTCTCTTCCTCTGGCTGTGTAGTGGGTCAAGGGAGTTCTGAATTGGTAGAAAGAGGAGAAGGACTGAAAAGCAAGACACTCATATACCTGCTACCTCCTACATATAGTATACCTGCTACATATACCTGCTACATACACTACCAGTCAAAAGTTTGGACACACCTACTCATTCAAGGGTTTTTCTTTATTTTTACTATTTTTTACATTGTAGAATAATAGTGAAGACATCAAAACTATGAAATAGCACATTTGGAATCATGTAGTAACCAAAAAAGTGTTAAACAAATCAACATATATTTGAGATTTGAAATTCTTCAACTAGCCACCCTTTGCCTTGATGACAGCTTTGCACACTCTTGGCATTTTCTCAACCAGCTTCATGAGGTAGTCACTTGGAATGCATTTCATTTAACAGGTGTGACTTCTTAAAAGTTAATTTGTGGAATTTATTTCATTTTTAATGCGTTTGAGCCAATCAGTTGTGTTGTGACAAGGTAGGGGGGGTATACAGAAGATAGCCCTATTTGGTAAAAGACCAAGTCCATATTATGGCAAGAACAGCTCAAATAAGCAAAGAGAAAGACAGTCCATCATTACTTTAAGACATGAAGGTCAGTCATCCGGAAAATTTCAAGAACTTTGAAAGTTTCTAGAAGTGCAGTCGCAAAAACCATCAAGTGCGATGATGAAACTGGCTCTCATGAGGACCGCCACAGGAATGGAAGACCCTGAGTTACCTCTGCTGCAGAGGATACATTCATTAGAGTTACCAGCCTCAGAAATTGCAGCCCAAATAAATGTTTCATAGAGTTCAAGTAACAGACACATCTCAACAACGACTATTCAGAGGAGACTGTGTGAATCAGGCCTTCATGGTCGAATTGCTGCAAAGAAACCACTACTAAAGGACACCAATCAGAAGAAGAGACCTGCTTGGGCCAGGAAACACGAGCAATGGACATTAGACCAGTGGAAATTTGTCCTTTGGTCTAGAGTCCAAATTGGAGATTTTTGGTTCCAACCGCCGTGTCTTTGTGAGACTCGGTGTGGGTTAGCGGATGATCTCCGCATGTGTAGTTCCCATCGTAAAGCATGGAGGAGGAGGTGTTATGGTGCTTTGCTGGTGACACGGTCTGAGATGTATTTATAATTCAAGGCACACTTAACCAGCATGGCTACCACATCATTCTGCAGCCCTACGCCATCCCATCTGGTTTGGGCTTAGTGGGACTATCATTTGTTGTTCAACAGGACAATGACCCAACACACCTCCAGGCTGTGTAAGGGCTATTTTACCATGAAGGAGAGCGATGGAGTGCTGCATCAGATGACCTGGCATCCACAATCCCCCGACCTCAATCCAATTGAGATGGTTTGGGATGAGTCGGACCTCAGAGTGAAGGAAAAGCAGCCAACAAGTGCTCAGCATATGTGGGAACTCCTTCAAGACGGTTGGAAAAGCATTCCAGGTGAAGCTGGTTGAGAGAATGCCAAGAGTGCGCAAAGCTGTCATCAAGGCAAAGGGTGGCTATTTAAAGAATCTCAAACATAAAACATATTTTGATTTGTTTAACACTTTTTTGGTTACTACATGATTCCATATGTGTTATTTCATAGTTTTGATGTCTTCACTATTATTCTACAATGTAAAAAAAACTAATCAATAAAGAAAAACCCTTGAATGAGTAGGTGTGTCCGGAATTTTGACTTGTAGAGTACCTGCTACATATACCTGCTACATATACCTACTACATATAGCTGCTACATACACTACCAGTCAAAAGTTTGGACACACCTACTCATTCAAGGTTTTTCTTTATTTTTACAATTTTTTACATTGTAGAATAACTAAATTCCACAAATTAACTTTTAAGAAGGAACACCTGTTAATTGAAATGCATTCCAGGTGACTACCTCATGAAGCTGGTTGAGAGAATGCCAAGAGTGTGCATAGCTGTCATCAAGGCAAAGGGTGGCTATTTGAAGAGTCTAAAATATAACATGTATTTTGATTTGTTTAACACTTTTTTGGTTACTACATGATTCCATTTGTGTTATTTAATAGTGATGTCTTCACTATTCTACAATGCAAACATTTTTAAAAAATAAAGAAAAACCCTTGAATGAGTAGGTGTGTCCAAACTTTTGACTAGTAGTGTATACCTGCTACATATACCTACTACATATACCTACTATGTACAGTATACTTACTACATATACAGTACTGTAACTTACTACATATACAGTACTGTAACTTACTACATATACAGTACCGTAACTTACTACATATACAGTACTGTAACTTACTACATATACAGTACTGTAACTTACTACATATACAGTACTGTAACTTACTACATATACAGTACTGTAACTTACTACATATACAGTACTGTAACTTACTACATATACAGTACTGTAACTTACTACATATACAGTACTGTACATGGGATCAACTGAACTTCAGTACCTATTTTTATCCTTCCCAGCTATCATATTGGCTCAACCCCGTCTTGACTCTCACTTACAATAAACACACATCTGAGCTTACCTTGATGACCTTCGACTTCGGCACCCAGTCTTGCAGTGAGCGACCTCCTCCTCTTCCACTCTGATCTCCTCCTGCTGATCTGCCGAAGACCTGACCCAACTGCTCACGCTCCTTAAATAGACTCTTCAGCTGGTCATTCAAACAATAACATAACTAATCAATAATACACCAAAGTGTGTAACTATTCAATAATACACCAAAGTGTGTAACTAATCAATACTACACCAAAGAGAGGAGCTTCTGTAGGTATAACAGACACACAACAATCCTCATAAGCCTACTATACCTGTTCTGTTCTAATAGTATACTGTACCTGTTCTGTTCTAATAGTCTACTGTACCTGTTCTGTTCTAATAGTCTACTGTACCTGTTCTGTTCTAATAGTCTACTGTACCTGTTCTGTTCTAATAGTCTACTGTACCTGTTCTAATAGTCTACTGTACCTGTTCTGTTCTAATAGTCTACTGTACCTGTTCTAATAGTCTACTATACCTGTTCTGTTCTAATAGTCTACTGTACCTGTTCTAATAGTCTACTGTACCTGTTCTGTTCTAATAGTCTACTATACCTGTTCTGTTCTAATAGTCTACTGTACCTGTTCTAATAGTCTACTGTACCTGTTCTGTTCTAATAGTCTACTATACCTGTTCTGTTCTAATAGTCTACTGTACCTGTTCTAATAGTCTACTGTACCTGTTCTGTTCTAATAGTCTACTGTACCTGTTCTGTTCTAATAGTCTACTGTACCTGTTCTGTTCTAATAGTCTACTGTACCTGTTCTGTTCTAATAGTCTACTGTACCTGTTCTGTTCTAATATTCTACTGTACCTGTTCTGTTCTAATAGTCTACTGTGCCTGTTCTGTTCTAATAGTCTACTGTACCTGTTCTGTTCTAATAGTCTACTGTACCTGTTCTGTTCTAATAGTCTACTATACCTGTTCTGTTCTAATAGTCTACTATACCTGTTCTGTTCTAATAGTCTACTGTACCTGTTCTGTTCTAATAGTCTACTGTACCTGTTCTGTTCTAATAGTCTACTATACCTGTTCTGTTCTAATAGTCTACTGTACCTGTTCTGTTCTAATAGTCTACTGTACCTGTTCTGTTCTAATAGTCTACTGTACCTGTTCTGTTCTAATAGTCTACTATACCTGTTCTGTTCTAATAGTCTACTATACCTGTTATGTTCTAATAGTCTACTGTACCTGTTCTAATAGTCTACTGTACCTGTTCTGTTCTAATAGTCTACTATACCTGTTCTGTTCTAATAGTCTACTATACCTGTTCTGTTCTAATAGTCTACTGTACCTGTTCTGTTCTAATAGTCTACTATACCTGTTCTGTTCTAATATTCTACTGTACCTGTTCTGTTCTAATAGTCTACTGTACCTGTTCTGTTCTAATAGTCTACTGTACCTGTTCTGTTCTAATAGTACCTGTTCTGTTCTAATAGTCTACTATACCTGTTCTGTTCTAATAGTCTACTGTACCTGTTCTAATAGTCTATTGTACCTGTTCTGTTCTAATAGTCTACTGTACCTGTTCTGTTCTAATAGTCTACTATACCTGTTCTGTTCTAATAGTCTACTGTACCTGTTCTAATAGTCTATTGTACCTGTTCTGTTCTAATAGTCTACTGTACCTGTTCTGTTCTAATAGTCTACTGTACCTGTTCTGTTCTAATAGTCTACTATACCTGTTCTGTTCTAATAGTCTACTATACCTGTTCTGTTCTAATAGTCTACTGTACCTGTTCTGTTCTAATAGTCTACTGTACCTGTTCTGTTCTAATATTCTACTGTACCCGTTCTAATAGTCTACTGTACCTGTTCTGTTCTAATATTCTACTGTACCTGTTCTGTTCGAATAGTCTACTGTACCTGTTCTGTTCTAATAGTATACTATACCTGTTCTGTTCTAATAGTCTACTGTACCTGTTCTAATAGTCTACTGTACCTGTTCTGTTCTAATAGTCTACTGTACCTGTTCTGTTCTAATAGTCTACTGTACCTGTTCTGTTCTAATAGTCTACTATACCTGTTCTGTTCTAATAGTCTACTATACCTGTTCTGTTCTAATAGTCTACTGTACCTGTTCTGTTCTAATAGTCTACTGTACCTGTTCTGTTCTAATAGTCTACTATACCTGTTCTGTTCTAATAGTATACTATACCTGTTCTGTTCTAATAGTCTACTGTACCTGTTCTAATAGTCTACTGTACCTGTTCTGTTCTAATAGTCTACTGTACCTGTTCTGTTCTAATATTCTACTGTACCTGTTCTGTTCGAATAGTCTACTGTACCTGTTCTGTTCTAATAGTATACTATACCTGTTCTGTTCTAATAGTCTACTGTACCTGTTCTAATAGTCTACTGTACCTGTTCTGTTCTAATAGTCTACTGTACCTGTTCTGTTCTAATAGTCTACTGTACCTGTTCTGTTCTAATAGTCTACTATACCTGTTCTGTTCTAATAGTCTACTATACCTGTTCTGTTCTAATAGTCTACTGTACCTGTTCTGTTCTAATAGTCTACTGTACCTGTTCTGTTCTAATAGTCTACTATACCTGTTCTGTTCTAATAGTATACTATACCTGTTCTGTTCTAATAGTCTACTGTACCTGTTCTAATAGTCTACTGTACCTGTTCTGTTCTAATAGTCTACTGTACCTGTTCTGTTCTAATAGTCTACTGTACCTGTTCTGTTCTAATAGTCTACTGTACCTGTTCTGTTCTAATAGTCTACTGTACCTGTTCTGTTCTAATAGTCTACTGTACCTGTTCTATTCTAATAGTCTACTATACCTGTTCTGTTCTAATAGTCTACTATACCTGTTCTGTTCTAATAGTCTACTGTACCTGTTCTAATAGTCTACTGTACCTGTTCTGTTCTAATAGTCTACTATACCTGTTCTGTTCTAATAGTCTACTATACCTGTTCTGTTCTAATAGTCTACTGTACCTGTTCTGTTCTAATAGTCTACTATACCTGTTCTGTTCTAATAGTCTACTGTACCTGTTCTGTTCTAATAGTCTACTGTACCTGTTCTGTTCTAATAGTCTACTGTACCTGTTCTGTTCTAATAGTCTACTGTACCTGTTCTGTTCTAATAGTCTACTATACCTGTTATGTTCTAATAGTCTACTGTACCTGTTCTGTTCTAATAGTCTACTGTACCTGTTCTGTTCTAATAGTCTACTGTACCTGTTCTGTTCTAATAGTCTACTATACCTGTTCTGTTCTAATAGTCTACTGTACCTGTTCTGTTCTAATAGTCTACTGTACCTGTTCTGTTCTAATAGTCTACTGTACCTGTTCTGTTCTAATAGTCTACTGTACCTGTTCTGTTTAATAGTCTACTATACCTGTTCTGTTCTAATAGTCTACTATACCTGTTCTGTTCTAATAGTCTACTGTACCTGTTCTGTTCTAATAGTCTACTGTACCTGTTCTGTTCTAATAGTCTACTGTACCCGTTCTAATAGTCTACTGTACCTGTTCTGTTCTAATATTCTACTGTACCTGTTCTGTTCTAATAGTCTACTGTACCTGTTCTGTTCTAATAGTCTACTATACCTGTTCTGTTTAATAGTCTACTATACCTGTTCTGTTCTAATAGTCTACTATACCTGTTCTGTTCTAATAGTCTACTATACCTGTTCTGTTCTAATAGTCTACTGTACCTGTTCTGTTCTAATAGTCTACTGTACCTGTTCTGTTTAATAGTCTACTATACCTGTTCTGTTCTAATAGTCTACTATACCTGTTATGTTCTAATAGTCTACTGTACCTGTTCTGTTCTAATAGTCTACTGTACCTGTTCTGTTCTAATATTCTACTGTACCCGTTCTAATAGTCTACTGTACCTGTTCTGTTCTAATATTCTACTGTACCTGTTCTGTTCTAATAGTCTACTGTACCTGTTCTGTTCTAATAGTCTACTATACCTGTTCTGTTCTAATAGTCTACTGTACCTGTTCTAATAGTCTACTGTACCTGTTCTGTTCTAATAGTCTACTGTACCTGTTCTGTTCTAATATTCTACTGTACCTGTTCAGTCACCAGTCTTCTCTGTTTATCCTGGTCTACTATGTTATCCACCAGTTTCTCTTCCTGTTTCTCTTCCTCTTTCTTGCTGCCAGCAGCTGCTTTCTGTTGTTTAGCCTGTAGATAAGGAAAGGCAACACATATTGTCTGCATAAACTGACTCTTTCTCTATAGCTTTAATGAGACATGGTAGTGTTTTACCCTTGCCAGGTCCCAGATCTTGTCATTTGGCAAAGCGATCTGGGACCAAGTTAAAGGTTTCTAGTACTAGAGTTTGGGACACTGATGTGTGTAGTCTACCTGATGGAACACTGTCTATATGTATAGTCTATCTGATGGAACACTGTCTATATGTATAATCCACTTGATGGAACACTGTCTATATGTATAATCCACTTGATGGAACACCGTCTATATGTATAGTCTATCTGATGGAACACTGTCTATATGTATAATCCACTTGATGGAACACTGTCTATATGTATAGTCTATCTGATGGAACACTGTCTATATGTATAACCTACCTATCTGATGGAACACTGTCTATATGTATAGTCTACCTGATGGAACACTGTCTATATGTATAGTCTACCTGATGGAACACTGTCTATATGTATAATCCACTTGATGGAACACCATCTATATGTATAGTCTATCTGATGGAACACTGTCTATATGTATAATCCACTTGATGGAACACTGTCTATATGTATAGTATATCTGATGGAACACTGTCTATATGTATAACCTACCTATCTGATGGAACAATGTCTATATGTATAACCTACCTATCTGATGGAACACTGTCTATATGTATAACCTACCTATCTGATGGAACACTGTCTATATGTATAATCCATTTGATGGAACACTGTCTATATGTATAATCTACCTGATGGAACACTGTCTATATGTATAACCTACCTATCTGATGGAACACTGTCTATATGTATAGTCTACCTGATGGAACACTGTCTATATGTATAATCCACTTGATGGAACACTGTCTATATGTATAATCCACTTGATGGAACACTGTCTATATGTATAGTCTACCTGATGGAACACTGTCTATATGTATAGTCTATCTGATGGAACCCTGTCTATATGTATAGTCTACCTGATGGAACACTGTCTATATGTATTGTCTACCTGATGGAACACTGTCTATATGTATAGTCTACCTGATGGAACACTGTCTATACAGTGGGGAAAAAAAGTATTTAGTCAGCAACCAATTGTGCAAGTTCTCCCACTTAAAAAGATGAGAGAGGCCTGTAGTTTTCATCATAGGTACACGTCAACTATGACAGACAAATTGAGAAAATAAAATCCAGAAAATCACATTGTAGGATTTTTAATGAATTTATTTGCAAATTATGGTGGAAAATAAGTATTTGGTCACCTACAAACAAGCAACATTTCTGGCTCTCACAGACCTGTAACTTCTTCTTTAAGAGGCTCCTCTGTCCTCCACTCGTTACCTGTATTAATGGCACCTGTTTGAACTTGTTATCAGTATAAAAGACACCTGTCCACAACCTCAAACAGTCACACTCCAAACTCCACTATGGCCAAGACCAAAGAGCTGTCAAAGGACACCAGAAACAAAATTGTAGACCTGCACCAGGCTGGGAAGACTGAATCTGCAATAGGTAAGCAGCTTGGTTGGAAGAAATCAACCGTGGGAGCAATTATTAGGAAATGGAAGACATACAAGACCACTGATAATCTCCGTTGATCTGGGGCTCCACGCAAGATCTCACCCTGTGGGGTCAAAATGATCACAAGAACGGTGAGCAAGAATCCCAGAACCACACGGGGGGACCTAGTGAATGACCTGCAGAGAGCTGGGACCAAAGTAACAAAGCCTACCATCAGTAACACACTACGCCGCCAGGGACTCAAATCCTGCAGTGCAAGACGTGTCCCCCTGCTTAAGCCAGTACATGTCCAGGCCCATCTGAAGTTTGCTAGAGTGCATTTGGATGATCCAGAAGAGGATTGGGAGAATGTCATATGGTCAGATGAAACCAAAATAGAACTTTTTGGTAAAAACTCAACTCGTCGTGTTTGGAGAACAAAGAATGCTGAGTTGCATCCAAAGAACACCATACCTACTGTGAAGCATGGGGGTGGAAACATCATGCTTTGGGGCTGTTTTTCTGCAAAGGGACCAGGATGACTGATCCGTGTAAAGGAAAGAATGAATGGGGCCATGTATCGTGAGATTTTGAGTGAAAACCTCCTTCCATCAGCAAGGGCATTGAAGATGAAACGTGGCTGGGTCTTTCAGCATGACAATGATCCCAAACACACCGCCCGGGCAACGAAGGAGTGGCTTCGTAAGAAGTATTTCAAGGTCCTGGAGTGGCCTAGCCAGTCTCCAGATCTCAACCCTTAGAAAATCTTTGGAGGGAGTTGAAAGTCCGTGTTGCCCAGCGACAGCCCCAAAACATCAATGCTCTAGAGGAGATCTGCATGGAGGAATGGGCCAAAATACCAGCAACAGTGTGTGAAAACCTTGTGAAGACTTACAGAAAACGTTTGACCTGTGTCATTGCCAACAAAGGGTATATAACAAAGTATTGAGAAACTTTTGTTATTGACCAAATACTTATTTTCCACCATAATTTGCAAATAAATTCATTAAAAATCCTACAATGTGATTTTCTGGATTTTTTTTTCTCAATTTGTCTGTCATAGTTGACGTGTACCTATGATGAAAATTACAGGCCTCTCTCATCTTTTTAAGTGGGAGAACTTGCACAATTGGTGGCTGACTAAATACTTTTTTCCCCCACTGTATATATAATCTACCTGATGGAACACTGTCTATATGTATAGTCTACCTGATGGAACACTGTCTATATGTATAACCTACCTATCTGATGGAATACTGTCTATATGTATAATCTACCTGATGGAACACTGTCTATGTATAACCTACCGATCTGATGGAACACTGTCTATATGTATAACCTACCCTCACTGATGGAACACTGTCTATATGTATAGTCTATCTGATGGAACACTGTCTATATGTATAATCTACCTGATGGAACACTGTCTATGTATAACCTACCGATCTGATGGAACACTGTCTATATGTATAACCTACCTATCTGATGGAACACTGTCTATATGTATAGTCTATCTGATGGAACACTGTCTATATGTATAATCTACCTGATGGAACACTGTCTATGTATAACCTACCGATCTGATGGAACACTGTCTATATGTACAGTGGGGAAAAAAAGTATTTAGTCAGCCACCAATTGTGCATATTTTCCCACTTAAAAAGATGAGAGAGGCCTGTAATTTTCATCATAGGTACACGTCAACTATGACAGACAAATTGAGAAAACAAAATCCCGAAAATCACATTATAGGATTTTTTATGAATTTATTTGCAAATTATGGTGGAAAATAAGTATTTGGTCACCTACAAACAAGCAACATTTCTGGCTCTCACAGACCTGTAACTTCTTCTTTAAGAGGCTCCTCTGTCCTCCACTCGTTACCTGTATTAACGGCACCTGTTTGAACTTGTTATCAGTATAAAGGACACCTGTCCACAACCTCAAACAGTCACACTCCAAACTCCACTATGGCCAAGACCAAAGAGCTGTCAAAGGACACCAGAAACAAAATTGTAGACCTGCACCAGGCTGGGAAGACTGAATCTGCAATAGGTAAGCAGCTTGGTTTGAAGAAATCAACTGTGGGAGCAATTATTAGGAAATGGAAGACATACAAGACCACTGATAATCTCCCTCGATCTGGGGCTCCACGCAAGATCTCACCACGTGGGGTCAAAATGATCACAAGAACGGTGAGCAAAAATCCCAGAACCACACGGGGGGACCTAGTGAATGACCTGCAGAGAGCTGGGACCAAAGTAACAAAGCCTACCATCAGTAACACACTACGCCGCCAGGGACTCAAATCCTGCAGTGCAAGACGTGTCCCCCTGCTTAAGCCAGTACATGTCCAGGCCCGTCTGAAGTTTGCTAGAGTGCATTTGGATGATCCAGAAGAGGATTGGGAGAATGTCATATGGTCAGATGAAACCAAAATAGAACTTTTTGGTAAAAACTCAACTCGTCGTGTTTGGAGGACAAAGAATGCTGAGTTGCATCCAAAGAACACCATACCTACTGTGAAGCATGGGGATGGAAACATCATGCTTTGGGGCTGTTTTTCTGCAAAGGGACCAGGACGACTGATCCGTGTAAAGGAAAGAATGAATGGGGCCATGTATCGTGAGATTTTGAGTGAAAACCTCCTTCCATCAGCAAGGGCATTGAAGATGAAACGTGGCTGGGTCTTTCAGCATGACAATGATCCCAAACACACTGCCCGGGCAACGAAGGAGTGGCTTCGTAAGAAGCATTTCAAGGTCCTGGAGTGGCCTAGCCAGTCTCCAGATCTCAACCCCATAGAAAATCTTTGGAGGGAGTTGAAAGTCTGTGTTGCCCAGCGACAGCCCCAAAACATCACTGCTCTAGAGGAGATCTGCATGGAGGAATGGGCCAAAATACCAGCAACAGTGTGTGAAAACCTTGTGAAGACTTACAGAAAACGTTTGACCTGTGTCATTGCCAACAAAGGGTATATAACAAAGTATTGAGAAACTTTTGTTATTGACCAAATACTTATTTTCCACCATAATTTGCAAATAAATTCATTAAAAATCCTACAATGTGATTTTCTGGATTCTTTTTTCTCAGTTTGTCTGTCATAGTTGACGTGTACCTATGATGAAAATTACAGGCCTCTCTCATCTTTTTAAGTGGGAGAACTTTCACAATTGGTGGCTGACTAAATACTTTTTTTCCCCACTGTATAACCTACCTATCTGATGGAACACTGTCTATATGTATAGTCTACCTATCTGATGGAACACTATCTATATGTATAGTCTACCTATCTGATGGAACACTGTCTATATGTATAGTCTACCTATCTGATGGAACACTGTCTATATGTATAGTCTATCTGATGGAACACTGTCTATATGTTTAATCCACTTGATGGAACACTGTCTATATGTATAACCTACCTATCTGATGGAACACTGTCTATATGTATAACCTACCTATCAGATGGAACACTGTCTATATGTATAGTCTATCTGATGGAACAATGTCTATATGTATAATCCACTTGATGGAACACTGTCTATATGTATAATCTACCTGATGGAACACTGTCTATATGTATAACCCACCTGTCTTATGGAACAATGTCTATATGTATAACCTACCTATCTGATGGAACACTGTTTATATGTATAGTCTATCTGATGGAACACTGTCTATATGTATAGTCTACCTGATGGAACACTGTCTATGTCTACCTGATGGAACACTGTCTATATGTATAACCCACCTATCTTATGGAACAATGTCTATATGTATAACCTACCTATCTGATGGAACACTGTTTATATGTATAGTCTATCTGATGGAACACTGTCTATATGTATAGTCTACCTGATGGAACACTGTCTATGTCTACCTGATGGAACACTGTCTATATGTATAGTCTATCTGATGGAACACTGTCTATATGTATAGTCTACCTGATGGAACACTGTCTATATGTATTGTCTACCTGATGGAACACTGTCTATATGTATAGTCTATCTGATGGAACACTGTCTATATGTATAACCTACCTATCTGATGGAACACTGTCTATATGTATAGTCTACCTGATGGAACACTGTCTATATGTATAATCTACCTGATGGAACACTGTCTATGTATAACCTACCGATCTGATGGAATACTGTCTATATGTATAACCTACCTATCTGATGGAACACTGTCTATATGTATAGTCTATCTGATGGAACACTGTCTATATGTATAATCTACCTGATGGAACACTGTCTATGTATAACCTACCGATCTGATGGAATACTGTCTATATGTATAACCTACCGATCTGATGGAACACTGTCTATATGTATAACCTACCTATCTGATGGAACACTGTCTATATGTATAGTCTATCTGATGGAACACTGTCTATATGTATAATCTACCTGATGGAACACTGTCTATGTATAACCTACCTATCTGATGGAATACTGTCTATATGTATAACCTACCTATCTGATGGAACACTGTCTATATGTGTAACCTACCTATCTGATGGAACACTCTCTATATGTATAATATATTTACATTTACATTTTAGTCATTTAGCAGACGCTCTTATCCAGAGCGACTTACAGTTAGTGAATACATTTTTTTTTTTATATACTGGCCCCCGTGGGAAACGAACCCACAACCCTGGCGTTGCAAACGCCATGCTCTATCAACTGAGCTACATCCCTGACGGCCATTCCCTCCCCTACCCTGGACGACGCTGGGCCAATTGTGCGCCGCCCATGAGTCTCCCGGTCGCGGCCGGCTGCGACAGAGCCTGGATTCGAACCAGGATCTAGTGGCACAGTTAGCACTGCGATGCAGTGCCTTAGACCACTGCGCCACTCAGGAGTATATATCTGTATATATATCTGATGGAACACTGTCTATATGTATAACCTACCTATCTGATGGAACACTGTCTATATGTATAGTCTACCTGATGGAACACTGTCTATATGTATAACCTACCTATCTGATGGAACACTGTCTATATGTATAACCTACATATCTGATGGAACACTGTCTATATGTATAGTCTACCTGATGGAACACTGTCTATATGTATAGTCTACCTGATGGAACACTGTCTATATGTATAACCTACCTATCTGATGGAACACTGTCTATATGTATAGTCTACCTGATGGAACACTGTCTATATGTATAGTCTACCTGATGGAACACTGTCTATATGTATAGTCTACCTATCTGATGGAACACTGTCTATATGTATAGTCTACCTGATGGAACACTGTCTATATGTATAGTCTACCTGATGGAACACTATCTATATGTATAATCTACCTGATGGAACACTGTCTATATGTATAATCCACTTGATGGAACACTGTCTATATGTATAACCTACCTATCAGATGGAACACTGTCTATATGTATAGTCTATCTGATGGAACACTGTCTATACGTATAGTCTACCTGATGGAACACTGTCTATACGTATAGTCTACCTGATGGAACACTGTCTATATGTATAGTCTATTGATGGAACACTGTCTATACGTATAGTCTATTGATGGAACACTGTCTATATGTATAGTCTATTGATGGAACACTGTCTATATGTATAGTCTATTGATGGAACACTGTCTATATGTATAGTCTATTGATGGAACACTGTCTATATGTATAGTCTACCTGATGGAACACTGTCTATATGTATAGTCTACCTATCTGATGGAACACTGTCTATATGTATAGTCTACCTGATGGAACACTGTCTATATGTATAGTCTACCTGATGGAACACTATCTATATGTATAATCTACCTGATGGAACACTGTCTATATGTATAATCCACTTGATGGAACACTGTCTATATGTATAACCTACCTATCAGATGGAACACTGTCTATATGTATAGTCTATCTGATGGAACACTGTCTATACGTATAGTCTACCTGATGGAACACTGTCTATACGTATAGTCTACCTGATGGAACACTGTCTATATGTATAGTCTATTGATGGAACACTGTCTATACGTATAGTCTATTGATGGAACACTGTCTATATGTATAGTCTATTGATGGAACACTGTCTATATGTATAGTCTATTGATGGAACACTGTCTATATGTATAGTCTATTGATGGAACACTGTCTATATGTATAGTCTACCTGATGGAACACTGTCTATATGTATAGTCTACCTGATGGAACACTGTCTATATGTATAACCTACCTGATGGAACACTATCTATATGTATAATCTACCTGATGGAACACTGTCTATATGTATAGTCTATTGATGGAACATTGTCTATATGTATAGTCTATTGATGGAACACTGTCTATATGTATAGTCTACCTGATGGAACACTGTCTATATGTATAGTCTACCTGATGGAACACTGTCTATATGTATAGTCTACCTGATGTAACACTGTCTATATGTATAGTCTATTGATGGAACACTGTCTATATGTATAGTCTATTGATGGAACACTGTCTATATGTATAGTCTATTGATGGAACACTGTCTATATGTATAGTCTACCTGATGGAACACTGTCTATATGTATAGTCTACCTGATGTAACACTGTCTATATGTATAGTCTATTGATGGAACACTGTCTATATGTATAGTCTATTGATGGAACACTGTCTATATGTATAGTCTATTGATGGAACACTGTCTATATGTATAGTCTACCTGATGGAACACTGTCTATATGTATAGTCTACCTGATGTAACACTGTCTATATGTATAGTCTATTGATGGAACACTGTCTATATGTATAGTCTATTGATGGAACACTGTCTATATGTATAGTCTATTGATGGAACACTGTCTATATGTATAGTCTATTGATGGAACACTGTCTATATGTATAGTCTACCTGATGTAACACTGTCTATATGTATAGTCTATTGATGGAACACTGTCTATATGTATAGTCTATTGATGGAACACTGTCTATATGTATAGTCTACCTGATGGAACACTGTCTATATGTATAGTCTATTGATGGAACACTGTCTATATGTATAGTCTATTGATGGAACACTGTCTATATGTATAGTCTACCTGATGGAACACTGTCTATATGTATAGTCTACCTGATGGAACACTGTCTATATGTATAGTCTATTGATGGAACACTGTCTATATGTATAGTCTACCTGATGGAACACTGTCTATATGTATAGTCTACCTGATGGAACACTGTCTATATGTATAGTCTACCTGATGTAGCTGGCGTAGAGTCTGTAGCCTCTGAACTGCCTGGTCTCTCTCCTGTTGCAGCTGATTGGCTCTACTCCTGCTCTCTGTGAGCAAGACAGAGCGTGTGTGTGAGCGTGTTTGGAAGTTCAATGGTAAGTGCAATGACTCCAGTGGCTTCTTCTGCCCTCCTGCTCTTTCCATAGAAACGCCTACCCTCTAGCTTATCCCTCAGTGAGTCAGTGTGCTGCGCTTTTTCTTGGCCTCCACTACATAGACCTCCGCCGGCCTGCTCCTTTAGCTTAACCAGCTGTGGCAATGAGAGAGAGGGAGGGGGAGAAAGAAAGAAAGATAGAAAAAGCAAAAGAGTGAGAAAGGGGGAGGTATCTTTCATAATGGACAAAACATCAAAGATATACGGTAATTCCTCTGAGAAGTGATAAGAGCCCTTCAATACCTTCAACTCCAGTGTAGAAACCTTGATTTGTGCCTCTGTCCTCTCGGCATCTCTCAGTCTTTCCAGACTCCTCAGAGCGTGCTCCCTGCAACAGGACAATGACACATCAGACAACATTCTCTCATCATGTGTCATCTTTGGATCAGCTGTGAGAGATACTGTTCATTTCCAAATGTCCATGTTACAGGTAAGGCTCACGTACGTCTCCCTCAGCTGCTGCTCTCTCTCCGCCACTTTCAGCTCCAGCTTCTGAACTTCATTATTTTGCTGTGACACCTCATGACAGTCAGGATGTGCAGAATGGGGAAACACATGAACAAATTGACTGATTGTTTAATTTATTGATTGATTGATTGACTGATGGACTGATAACCCCACCTGTCCCCTGGCTGACTGTAGCTCATGTTGCTACTCCTCCAGTTCAGTGTCTCTGTCCCTCAGCATGTCCCACTCCTTCTGTAACTCTACCCTCACCTGGCCCCCATCCACCTCCTCCAGGGACACCTTCTGTAACTCTACCCTCACCTGGCCCCGATCCACCTCCTCCAGGGACACCTTCTGTAACTCTACCCTCACCTGGCCCCCATCCACCTCCTCCAGGGACACCTTCTGTAGCTTTGCCCTCACCTGGCCCCGACCCACCTCCACCAGGGACACCTTCTGTAGCTTTGCCCTCACCTGGCCCCCATCCACCTCCTCCAGGGACACCTTCTGTAGCTTTGCCCTCACCTGGCCCCCATCCACCTCCTCCAGGGACACCTTCTGTAGCTTTGCCCTCACCTGGCCCCGATCCACCTCCTCCAGGGACACCTTCTGTAGCTTTGCCCTCACCTGGCCCCCATCCACCTCCTCCAGGGACACCTTCTGTAGCTTTGCCCTCACCTGGCCCCGATCCACCTCCTCCAGGGACACCTTCTGTAACTCTACCCTCACCTGGCCCTGACCCACCTCCACCAGGGACACCTTCTGTAGCTTTGCCCTCACCTGGCCCCCATCCACCTCCTCCAGGGACACCTTCTGTAGCTTTGCCCTCACCTGGCCCCCATCCACCTCCTCCAGGGACACCATCTGTAGCTTTGCCCTCACCTGGCCCCGATCCACCTCCTCCAGGGACACCTTCTGTAGCTTTGCCCTCACCTGGCCCCCATCCACCTCCTCCAGGGACATCTTCTGTAACTCTACCCTCACCTGGCCCCGATCCACCTCCTCCAGGGACACCTTCTGTAGCTTTGCCCTCACCTGGCCCCCATCCACCTCCTCCAGGGACACCTTCTGTAGCTTTGCCCTCACCTGGCCCCGATCCACCTCCTCCAGGGACACCTTCTGTAACTCTACCCTCACCTGGCCCCCATCCACCTCCTCCAGGGACACCTTCTGTAGCTTTGCCCTCACCTGGCCCCCATCCACCTCCTCCAGGGACACCTTCTGTAGCTTTGCCCTCACCTGGCCCCGATCCACCTCCTCCAGGGACACCTTCTGTAACTCTACCCTCACCTGGCCCCCATCCACCTCCTCCAGGGACACCTTCTGTAGCTTTTCCCTCACCTGGCCCCCATCCACCTCCTCCAGGGACACCTTCTGTAGCTTTGCCCTCACCTGGCCCCCATCCACCTCCTCCAGGGACACCTTCTGTAACTCTACCCTCACCTGGCCCCGATCCACCTCCTCCAGGGACACCATCTGTAGCTTTGCCCTCACCTGGCCCCCATCCACCTCCTCCAGGGACACCTTCTGTAACTCTACCCTCACCTGGCCCCGACCCACCTCCTCCAGGGACACCTTCTGTAGCTTTGCCCTCACCTGGCCCCCATCCACCTCCTCCAGGGACACCATCTGTAGCTTTGCCCTCACCTGGCCCCCATCCACCTCCTCCAGGGACACCTTCTGTAGCTTTGCCCTCACCTGGCCCCGATCCACCTCCTCCAGGGACACCTTCTGTAGCTTTGCCCTCACCTGGCCCCGATCCACCTCCTCCAGGGACACCATCTGTAACTTTTCCCTCACCTGGCCCCGATCCACCTCCTCCAGGGACACCTTCTGTAGCTTTGCCCTCACCTGGCCCCGATCCACCTCCTCCAGGGACACCTTCTGTAGCTTTGCCCTCACCTGGCCCCGATCCACCTCCTCCAGGGACACCTTCTGTAACTTTTCCCTCACCTGGCCCCCATCCACCTCCTCCAGGGACACCTTCTGCAGCTTTGCCCTCACCTGGCCCCCATCCACCTCCTCCAGGGACACCTTCTGTAGCTTTGCCCTCACCTGGCCCCCATCCACCTACTCCAGGGACACCATCTGTAACTTTGCCCTCACCTGGCCCCCATCCACCTCCTCCAGGGACACCTTCTGTAGCTTTGCCCTCACCTGGCCCCCATCCACCTCCTCCAGGGACACCTTCTGTAGCTTTGCCCTCACCTGGCCCCCATCCACCTCCTCCAGGGACACCTTCTGCAGCTTTGCCCTCACCTGGCCCAGTTCCCCATCCACCTCCTCCAGGGTCACCTGTGCAGCCTGTGTCTGTGGTGGTATACTATGACAGAAAAAAAATGAACATGTTTCTTTATCTCTGTGTAATGGGTAAATCAAGATGTATTATAGTGCATTCAGAATCTAGAGACAGACGGACAGAAAGACAGACAACATTTGGATTCATCAGAATGCATACATGACTATGCTCGTGCAAGTAGTCCTGGTTCTACGTCCATAGGAAATACCACATTATTATATATTTAACTGAAGAATCAGATCATACTCACTCTGTCTCTGTTCCTTTATCAGAAGTTTGCACCGCTTCCCCACCTGCAGAGGATAACAGTGTAAAAGGTAGTTTGTCAACCCGCCGTGTCTTCCGTACTGCACCAACGGCACCACAGACTGATAGACTGTCACTCTATTCCAGGTTGTAGGCAACCCTGTTCCTGGAGTGCCGCCGATACTGCAGGATTCTGTCCCAACTAGGCACCACACTGAGAAACGTAGTTAATTGATCATTTCGGTGTGATTGCCTAAATTCAACGCACCTGGCCTTCCAGGTCGGTTAAATCAAAAGCATGAAGTACCTGCGGCACTCCAGGACCAGGGTTGCCGATCCCTGCTCTATTCCCCTTGAATTAATTAATGAATAAATGAATTGCTGAATAAATTAATGAATGAATCAACATTTTACCCAAGATATGATTGCCTTTTACCTTTGAGTCTTTTGTGCAGAGCTTGACTCCTGCTCCTCTCCAGCTCCACCTGTTGTTTACAGGCATCCAGCTCCACCTTCAGCAGAGAACCAGCATCTTTTCTGACTCTGCTCAACTCTGCCTCTGTACTGGCCCAGTGCAGATGAAGAGTCTGAATCTCTTCCCTGAAGGAAGAACACATTCATGTCATGGTTTAGTTATAGACATTTGAAATGTCTGGGATTCATCATTGGTCTAATCGAAATGCCCATCATGATAGTCCACACTCACTTGTCTCTCTGCCCCTCTGTCTGAAGTCTCTCGACCTCCACCTTCAGCCCTGTCACCTCCTCTTGAAGCTGGAAGCCACAAATCTCACAACTACACAGATCTCAACAATACAGAACACTAATGATCGATAAGGAATCACATAGAAAGGGATTGATTCTGTCTACAGCTATGGTACATTAAATAGGGTGATTGCTTGATCAATTGAGTGACCGATTGATTTTTATTTACTACATCTACAGCCATGGTACGTTAGAGACGATCTCATCTTGGCCCCGTGTAGCTCAGTTGGTAGAGCATGGCGCTTGCAACGCCAGGGTTGTGGGTTCGATTCCCACGGGCGGGGGGGCCAGTATGAAAAAATTTATGCGCTCACTAACTGTAAGTCGCTCTGGATAAGAGCGTTCTGCTAAAATGTCTAAAATTTAATAAATAAAATCTTACTGTATCTCCAGGGTTCTTCTCTCTGAGTTCCTCTAGTTCTGCCTGGGTGGATTGTAGCGCCATAGCCACATCCTGCCACTTCTCGCTCCAGTGTGCGGCCACACCCCTCAGCTGCTCCATGTTCTGAGCCGACTCAGCCTCCAACCGCTGATGCTCCTCCCCCTTATGACGCAGACCCTCCTCCTTTTCCAGGAGCTCCGCCTCCAAGGTCAGGCAGCGATCATGCAGTATCTGGTTCTCTGACTCCAAGGCATCCTGGGATTCACTGGTAATATGATGTGGTGTTATTGATGTTAGCGATGACAATCCCGTCATTAATGCATGTCCATAGTTGTTGTGTAAGAGTGTCAAAGACATTATGAAACCCAAATCAACCCCAAGCCTCTACCCACTATACACTTGTGTAGATCTGAGAGGATTGGATAGGTGTAAATAGGCCTGTGGCGGTCATGGAATTGTGTCAGCCGGTCATTGTCATGCAAAAGAATTGCCGGTCTCACGGCAATTGACCGTTAATTAACATAAACATGTTTAACAACTCCAGGCCCTCCACGCATACAAGCCGCTGATGCGCACCTTTGGACCCTCTACATTAAAAAAAGTATAATAAATCAATTTAATATACACCATCACAATAAACCCATTATTTATTTTAGGCAGGTCTAAAGAAACATTATGATTAGAAGAAAATGTATCTCAGAAGAACAGAATATGAGTTGGCCTACTGTATGTTTATCTAGCTTTGCGCCATGCCACAGGCTATAGGCTTGTTCATTTAGCTGACGAGATATGCTTCTAAGTCCCATGCCATTATTTTTTATATTATATGATTTTACAGTAAGAAGAATATAATTGAATAAAATAGAAAGGATGTTTTTCCCATTCCAGAGCGGATGCGCATATGAAGTGGATATGCTGAGCGTAAAAGTGATCAATTGAAACAGGTCCTAGAGGCCAGATGTAGAGTTATTTGGCATCTTTAGCTGTGAATGATACAACCCTTAGAATGTCTTAGAAATCAAAACATATCTGGGCTGCATGGTGCCACTATAGGCTACTGATGATTTGAGAAAGTCGCCAAAGTTCCTTGCTTCGTCTGCACATGCTGTTCTCTCATCAAGTGATCATATTTTCAGACTATTTCAATGGAATCTTTATGCAAAATTTATTTTGATTTAGGATGACTCAACATATACTGCACTGACACAAATGACTGATGATTGGTTGAAGGAAATTGATAATAAGAAGATTGTGGGAGCTGTACTGTTAGATTTCAGTGCAGCCTTTATATTATTGACCATAACCTGTTGTTGAAAAAACGTATGTGTTATGGCTTTTCAACCTCTGCCATATCGTGGATTCAGAGCTATCTATCTAATAGAACTCAAAGGGTTTTCTTTAATGGAAGCTTCTCTAATGCCAAACATGTAAAGTGTGGTGTACCGCAGGGCAGCTCTCTAGGCCCTCTACTCTTTTCTATTTTTACCAATAACCTGCCACTGGCATTAAACAAAGCATGTGTGTCCATGTATGCTGATGATTCAACCATATACGCATCAGCAACCACAGCTAATGAAGTCACTGAAACCCTTAACAAAGAGTTGCAGTCTGTTTTAGAATGGGTGGCCACTAATAAACTGGTCCTGAACATTTCTAAAACTAAGAGCATTGTATTTGGTACAAATAATTCCCTAAGTTCTAGACCTCAGCTGAATCTGGTAATGAATGGTGTGGCTGTTGAACAAGTTGAGGAGACTAAATTACTTGGTGTTACCTTAGATTGTAAACGATCATGGTCAAAACATATCGATTCAATGGTTGTAAAGATGGGGAGAAGTCTGTCCGTAATAAAGAGATCCTCTGCTTTTTTGACACCACACTCCAAAAAGCAAGTTCTGCAGGCTCTAGTTTTGTCTAATCTTGATTATTGTCCAGTCGTGTGGTCCAATGCTGCTAGGAAAGACCTAGTTAAGCTGCAGCTGGCCCAGGACAGAGCGGCACGTCTTGCTCTTCATTGTAATCAGAGGGCTGATATAAATATTATGCATGCCAGTCTCTCTTGGCTACGAGTTGAGGAGATACTGACTGCATCACTTCATCTTTTTATTAGATACATTAATGTGTTGAAAATCCCAAATTGTTTGCATAGTCAATTTACACACAGCTCTGACACACACACTTACCCCACCAGACATAACACCAGGGGTCTTTTCACAGTCCCCAGGTCCAGAACAAATTCAAGAACGCGTACAGTATTATATAGAGCCATTATTACATGGAACTCCATTCCATCTCATATTGCTCAAATAAACAGCAAACCTGGTTTCAAAAAACAGATAAAGCAACACCTCACGGCACAAGGCCTCTCCCCTATTTGACCTAGATAGTTTGTGTATGTATTGATATGTAGGCTACGTGTGCCTTTAAACATTTTTTAAATCTAGTTCTGTCCTTGAGCTGTTCTTGTCTATTAATGTTCTGTATTATGTAATGGTTCATGTTTTGTGTGGACCCCAGGAAGAGTAGCTGCTGCTTTTGCAACAGCTAATGGGGATCCTAATAAAACACTAAATACTAAATTATCAAAAGGGCAGGGAAAAAATACGTAATCTTTAGTAGCACTCCAGTAGCACTCCAATAGCACTCCAGTACCACTCCAGTACCACTCCAGTAGCACCCCAATAGCACTCCCACTTAAAAAGATGAGGCCTGTAATTTTCATCATAGGTACACGTCAACTATGACAGACAAATTGAGAAAAAAAATCCAGAAAATCACATTGTAGGATTTTTAATGAATTTATTTGCAAATTATGGTGGAAAATAAGTATTTGGTCACCTACAAACAAGCAAGATTTCTGGCTCTCACAGACCTGTAACTTCTTCTTTAAGAGGCTCCTCTGTCCTCCACTCGTTACCTGTATTAATGGCACCTGTTTGAACTTGTTATCAGTATAAAAGACACCTGTCCACAACCTCAAACAGTCACACTCCAAACTCCACTATGGCCAAGACCAAAGAGCTGTCAAAGGACACCAGAAACAAAATTGTAGACCTGCACCAGGCTGGGAAGACTGAATCTGCAATAGGTAAGCAGCTTGGTTTGAAGAAATCAACTGTGGGAGCAATTATTAGGAAATGGAAGACATACAAGACCACTGATAATCTCCCTCGATCTGGGGCTCCACGCAAGATCTCACCCCGTGGGGTCAAAATGATCACAAGAACGGTGAGCAAAAATCCCAGAACCACACGGGGGGAACCTAGTGAATGACCTGCAGAGAGCTGGGACCAAAGTAACAAAGCCTACCATCAGTAACACACTACGCCGCCAGGGACTCAAATCCTGCAGTGCCAGACGTGTCCCCCTGCTTAAGCCAGTACATGTCCAGGCCCGTCTGAAGTTTGCTAGAGTGCATTTGGATGATCCAGAAGAGGATTGGGAGAATGTCATATGGTCAGATGAAACCAAAATAGAACTTTTTGGTAAAAACTCAACTCGTCGTGTTTGGAGGACAAAGAATGATGAGTTGCATCCAAAGAACACCATACCTACTGTGAAGCATGGGGGTGGAAACATCATGCTTTGGGGCTGTTTTTCTGCAAAGGGACCAGGACGACTGATCCGTGTAAAGGAAAGAATGAATGGGGCCATGTATCGTGAGATTTTGAGTGAAAACCTCCTTCCATCAGCAAGGGCATTGAAGATGAAATGTGGCTGGGTCTTTCAGCATGACAATGATCCCAAACACACTGCCCGGGCAACGAAGGAGTGGCTTCGTAAGAAGCATTTCAAGGTCCTGGAGTGGCCTAGCCAGTCTCCAGATCTCAACCCCATAGAAAATCTTTGGAGGGAGTTGAAAGTCCGTGTTGCCCAGCGACAGCTCCAAAACATAATAATAATAATAATAATATGCCATTTAGCAGACCCTTTTATCCAAAGCGACTTACAGTCATGCGTGCATACATATAATTTTTTTTTTGTGTATGGGTGGTCCTGGGGATCGAACCCACTACCTTGGCGTTACAAGCGCCGTGCTCTACCAGCTGAGCTACAGAGGACCACGTCACTGCTCTAGAGGAGATCTGCATGGAGGAATGGGCCAAAATACCAGCAACAGTGTGTGAAAACCTTGTGAAGACTTACAGAAAACGTTTGACCTGTGTCATTGTCAACAAAGGGTATATAACAAAGTAATGAGAAACTTTTGTTATTGACCAAATACTTATTTTCCACCATAATTTGCAAATAAATTCATTAAAAATCCTACAATGTGATTTTCTGGATTTTTTTTCCTCATTTTGTCTGTCATTGTTGACGTGTACCTATGATGAAAATTACAGGCCTCTCTCATCTTTTTAAGTGGGAGAACTTGCACAATTGGTGGCTGACTAAATACTTTTTTCCCCCACTGTACTACCAACGCATGTCGCGAGTGCATAAGAGTAGATTACCGCGACTCAACAGTCACGTGGAATTGTCATCTAGGACCTAGGCGTTAGGGGTTGATTTGGGCTTAAGGGTATGGTACCAAGTGGTGATCTCCAAATGTACATCTGCAGTCTGTTATTCCTCTCACCTGAGCTGATAACATCTCTCCCTCAGCTCTGTCACTTCCTCCTCCTGTCTTCCATCCCGTCCAATAGCACTCATCAACTCCTCCTTCTCTCCAATCAGCTGCGAGCGCTCCGTCTCCAGAGCTGCGATCTGATTGGTATGGATGACTCTCTCTGCCCCCAGCTCATGCAGCTGAGCCAATGAGGACTCCAGCCTCTGTCTGACCATCTCCAGCTCTGATGTCATCCTTTCATTCATCTGTCCAATACCATGTCAAAGATATAGATATGGTGAAACATTCAGACAGGATATGGATCACCTAGGCAGGTAGGCAATTCAGTCACAGAGTACAAAAATGCAGCTCAACAATTGGAACCCACAGGTACACCACTAGGATTAGAAAAAATGGTGAATTGTTGTGGTAAATATATATGGAAAGTTTCAGAAAATTGTTCATAGAAAGTTTCCCCTTTTCAAAATTTCCCGGATTTTTGAAACCCGCTACGTCACAGTCCATAAGCAAACCAAGTTCCTTCAAACATCCCACCTCTGTCACAGTCAGAAGCTCCTGCTTCATCTGCACAGTCTCCTGCCCCTGCCTGTTGGTGTGGGCCTTGGCCTCAGCCAGCTGGTCGCTGAGCTCACACACCTGGTCTGTGTAGCCCTCCCTGCCCCTCTGGGCTCTCTCCAACTGCAGCACCAGACCCTGAGCGTGCTGGTGCAGGTCTGACTTCTCCTGCACAGCATACATGACAGAACATGTGCATGTATTCATCAAGACAAAACCAATCTATGCATAAATACTTTTTTTCTTTTCTTTGCATCATTATACTCGAGATGCATGCCCTTAACTCGACGATCACGATCATGCCTTGAAGTTAATGGGAGATTTGCACGATAACTCATCATGCATGGATGTGAAGTTAGGATTGGGGCCACAGTGTTGAGCTAGTAAAGACAGAGGAGGGATGGAGACCTGCAGTAAGCGGTCCTTGTCAGACATGGCCCCGGTCAGCTTGACCTTCAGGTCCTCCACACTGTCCTCCAGTCGCAACACCTTGGTGGTCAGAAGGTCCCTCTCCTGCACCACAGAGAGGGTGGTTAGGAACAGTTAGTGAAGTGAAAGAGGACTTTGAGTTGGTTTCCCAGACACTGATTAAGCTCAGTCCTGGATTTAAAAGAACGTCCATGCTTTATAGTCCAAGACCAGGGTTAATGCTGTATGTCCCTTTGAGTGATGAATAAGGGTTTTCCTGAATTGACCCCAACCCTGCCACTCACCAGAGTGGCCTGACCCAGCTTACTGCGTGCCTCACTCAGCTGGTCCTGCAAGGAACGACCCAGTTTCTGGTTCACATCCTCTGTCTGGCTCAACAATGTCCTCTGAGCCTGGATACACAGAATGGGAGGTAGGGAGAGGAAGGTAGGTGAAAAGAGCTGGAGACACAGAATGGGAGAAATACAAAGATGAATAGGAACAGAAGTGTCTGTATGAACTGTGGAGTACCACAAGGAAGTGTTCTCTGACCTCTTTTTCTCCTATTGTACATCAGTGATTTAAAAGCTGCCTGTTCATGGTCAACGATGAACATAGGAGTTGGCAAGACTACACAGACAGACTAGGCCATTTGATCCTTGGTCAAAATTTGTGGACGCTACAGGGAATAGGGTGCAATTTGGGACACAGACTATATTAGACCAGGCTAGTGTTGGACTGACCTCTTTAGAGGTGTGCAGCTGCTGAAGCGCCTGGTCTCTCTCTGTCTCCAGGGCCTCTGCTCTCTCCTCAGCCTCTCCGAGGGCCTCTCTCATTCTGGACAGCTCTCTCTCTGCCTTCTGCTTCCCCTGCATGGACACATGGACACACAGACACACATCAAAATCATCCACATGGATGTAGTGCTGCTTTAAGTGTAACCATATAGAATCCAAGTGGGGTTTTACTCTAAACAAGGCTATGCAGAAGTAACCTGGTCCCAGATCTGTTTGTGCTGTATCAACTCTTATGGTCGTTATAACAACAATCAGAGGACTTGCACAAACAGATCAAGGATGAAAGAGTTTTGTACAATGAGGTTTAACAGTGTACCTCCCTGTAGAAGTCTTCTTGTGTAACAGGCAAGGTCCTGCTCAGTGGGTTGTTGTTAGTTCTTGGGGCCGCAGGTTTGATAACACTCCCTCTCTCAAGAGACGATCTCATCTTCAACATGTCCATCTCCAGCTGAAGAACCCTTCAAATGTACATATAAATGGAATTCACTAACGTCTCTTTGGGATTTTTTTATATCAGGTTTGAAAACTGAGGTGAATAGCAAGTGAAATTGGAATTTATATTTTCTTCCTGAAATGACTGAATTGAAATGGAATTGACTCCAACCCTGCATGGTGAATAGTTGTCCCATTTATCTACATTGGGATTTGTGAAGGGCATTAACTCATTCAATGCCATGAGTGAGCAGCTTAGTCATTGTACTCACTTGTCTTGCAGTTCTCCTCGACGTCGGCTCTCCTCAAACCGGCTCAACTCAGCTGCCTCCTTCTCCTGCTCAAGAGCACTCACTGCATCTGCCAGGTGCTATGGGACAAACGGGTTGAGGGGTGAGGCTGGGACACAGAGACCAGACAAAACCTGGCCTGAACCCCAGAGACCAGACAAAACCTGGCCTGAACCCCAAAGACCAGACAAAACCTGGCCTGAACCCCAGAGACCAGACAAAACCTGGCCTGAACCCCAAAGACCAGACAAAACCTGGCCTGAACTCCAGAGACCAGACAAAACCTGGCCTGAACCCCAAAGACCAAATAAAACCTGTCCTGAACCCCAAAGACTAGACAAAGCCTGGCCTGAACCCCAAAGACTAAACAAAGCCTGGTCTAGACCCCAAAAAGCAAGTACAGGTACAATTGTGAGGAAAAACTCCCAAGAAGGAAGAAACCTTGAGAGGTTGACTCAGATTCAGAGAGGAGACTCATCCCCTGGCTGTACTGGGTAGAAGTTAAGAGTACATATGACCATTAAAGCCAGATAGACTTTCTGAATCATACAACCGCAGTACATCTCTCTTTTTTAAGCCCAGAGATCCTTCCCTTACCTTGTGTTTCATCTCCAGCAGCTGTGCAGAACTACTGCAGTGCAGCAGCTGCGTGTCTCTGTTCTTCAGTAGGTCTGTCTGGCTGTCCAGACGCCCGTGGGCCTCCCGCAGCCTCTGCACCAGCTCTGTCCGCCTGCAGATACAATGCTTTATTACAGGTTATAAAGTATATATGAGCCTTTATAATACCTTTTTATTATAAGGCTTGTAACATTCTATGTATCCCTAAGTAGTCCCTTTATAATAAGATAACACAAATACCTTATATTTATCCATAATATTTACAATGCCTTATAATTATATTGCATTATAAAGACTTATACCTGAAGCCACTCTCTTCCAGGGCTGCTCTCAGCTCAGCCCCTGGGGAGACAGGGGCGAGGGACCGGGGGGCGCACTCAGGGGCCAGGCGAGACATCGACTGCCATCTTCTTTTTCCCAGCCCTGGGTCACTCTGTCTGTTGAAACCACCATCTCTGCCATTACCAGAGGTGCTAGGACACATGAAACAGATGTCTTCAATATAAAATATATAAGATGCTTGAATAAACCTACCTGTAGGAAAAGACCAACCTAGAGTCAAGGTGCAGCCTAAATAAAGTACAACCCAAGGGGGTTAAAAACTAACTTTATCACATTCCTTTGAAAACAAAAGCCACCAAGTCATTCTAAGGCTACAAGAAGCTTCTGCTCTCACCTGGTGCTTATTTTGGACAGGAAACCTCCAGTCATACTTCCCACACTCCACGCTGCGGACTAACACAACAAAAAATATCACTCAAAATGCCTCACCGTGATCTAAATAATTAATTTATAACACAAAATTTTAAGTCACCAACGTATAATCACAAATCGTTCCTTACCTGAGATTTAAAGTGAGACCTGCTGTCCCACATGTTCAGATCGGCGAGGGCGAGTGGACAAGAGTCTCCGAGAGGGATGAGTGAATGTCTGGAGGGTTTAACACCCAGCCCTCCTAACTCACCACCCCAGTCATCGCCGCCTTCCATGGGGGAGAGGCCGCTGCCCTCACCCCCCCTTAGCTGGGCCAAGTCCATCCGCACAGACTGTATCCACTGGCCCTGGCCAGAGGGTGGAAAGAAAGGGACACGGATTGATTGATTGAGTCTCATGTTAGTGGCAGCTTGTAGTTTGCTATTATTACTACTATTCATGGAAAGGAAAACATGCCTTGACTTTTCCAGTGTTTGTTTGTTCTGCTTAGAGTTCACACCCAATCTTTAACAATGCAGTGCAGTTAATTATAACACCACTGACCGGCCTCCAAATGCCTTGTGTTTGTGTCGCGGTCAGATAGAATTTGAAATAACATTCTCTAAGGAGAAAACAAATGTGGACACATAACAAATGTTTGCTGCACACAAAGAAGTAACTAATACTTTAGAATGGCAATTGACCATTTTCAATATACTTACATAACACACCAGAAACCAGAATACTTAGTGAGTAAATACACCAAGAGAAACGGTCTCTTACCTTGCTGTTAAAGCCCTCCTCCTCTTGTCCCTTGGCTCTGTTCAATAGCTCTGTCCCTACTCCTGTCTTCCAGCTGCCCTGATTGTGGGAGCCAGCGAGCTGTCGAGAGTGCAGCCCTGGCAGAACGTAGTCATGGTTACCTGCATACATAGGGACGCCTTGCAGAGCGTGGGTGTGCTAAGTCCAACCCTGGGCTGGCTACATTGTCTCCCTGTGACCTCGCTGCTTCAGCAGCCTGCCCTACTGTTTGTTGACATGATGAGATGACAAGAGTTCCACTCTGTGGAGCCTGTCACGACCAATTATTTACATAAAGATACAGTACATTTAATAATTAATTCACCCACACATTGCAACCGAGCATTGTGAAATAAGTATTTGTGTCAAAACATTAAAATAAGATAGATGTATTCAGGTATATGGCCTTTAATGTCATTGGAAAAAGTAGGCCTATTCTATAGATTTGAATCAAGACAATGTTATGCACATGATTTAAGGGAGGTTGTGTTTGTATGTCGGTATGGAACATGACGGATGTGACAAATGATGACTTGACCAAGAGCCGTATTATAACACACTGTTATTTTTGCTATGTCTCAACAGGACAGTGAGAAATACTGCAAGCCACTGAGATCATAACATACACCAACATGAAGTGTCTTAATAGGGCATTGGGCCACCACGAGCCGCCAGAACAGCTTCAATGCGCCTTGGCAAGTGTCTGGAACTCTACTAGAGGGATGTGACATCATTCTTCTACGAGAAATTCCATCATTTGGTGTTTTTGTTGATGGTGGTGGAAAACGCTGTCTCAGGCGTCGCTTCGAAATCTCCCATAAGTGTTCAATTGGGTTGAGATCTGGTGACTGAGACCTGAAACCCTCTATTAAGACCCTGACACAAACACACACACACACACACACACACACACACACACACACACACACTTTAAACCCCTATGCTCCTTTGAGACCCCTCTTTCAAAGTCACTGAGATCTCTTCTTCTAGCTATGGTAGCCAATATAATGGGCAGCTGGGCATTTTTTTTTACATGACCCTAAGCATGATGGGATGTTAATTGCTTAATTAACTCAGGACTACCACACCTGTGTGGAAGCACCTGCTTTCAATATACTTTGTATCCCTCATTTACTCAAGTGTTCTCTTTATTTTGGCAATTACCTGTAGGCGCTAGCTTCGAGAGAAAAGGTCTCCAAGCTCAGTTGGTTGTTGCACATACATCATGTGTGGTGTTATGAGCGCAATAAATCTCTGTATTTAGTCATATAGACTTTCTCTCATTCACACCATATTCGATGTGACTTCATGGGTAATTTATTTGTTTTATCAACCAAACCAATTATTACTTTACTGTCAAATCATCACATTATAAATCTAGTCTATTGACGCACCGGTGCGTCAATCTAAGTAACATAATAAAAAAATCCCCATCAAAATGTTAGCTGCTTTGGCACCCCAATGGTGGAACAAGCTCCCTCACGACAGAGACACTTGAAACCCTACCTCTTTAAGGAATACCTGGGATAGTATAAAAGTAATCCTTCTACCCCCCCCACCCCACCCCCACAAAATATATATAGAGCATGGCGCTTGTAACGCCAAGGTAGTGGGTTCGATCCCCGGGACCACCCATACACAAAAAAAATGTATGCATGCATGACTGTAAGTCGCTTTGGATAAAAGCGTCTGCTAAATGGCATATATATATATATATATTTTTTTTTTATTATTATTATCAAATAATAAACAAATTTAAAAAATGTGGAAAGTGGTTGTCCCACTGGCTATCATAAGGTGAATGCACCAATTTGTAAGTTGCTCTGGATAAGAGCGTCTGCTAAATGACATAAATGTAAAATCCGTCAGTTTAAGATAGAGCTATGTTGTTGTTTTTGCATGGGATGCGTCTTAATCCACCACATCCATCTATGGCGGCCTTCCACATCTGCGGCGGAAGGTGGCCGAGCTACAGCGGTGTTTGTGAGAACCATGACCGCTCAATGGAAAGGGGAGACTCTTAACGAACAGGATGGTGTTCTCTGCTTTGCCCTACTAGTCTGAAGTCGGTAACCTGATGTGCCAACTTCTGTTTGTAGCATCCAAACCATTTGAGCTACAAACTAATGTGACCCCACTGTGGAAAGGGGAGATTCTCACAAACAAAATGGTGTTCTCCCACAAGTGTTACGGGACTCCTCTGAAGGTAACCGGTACCAGTTAAAAAATTGTATGGAAGTATGGAGGTCGTTTTGTGCCTACCCCAAAAAAGTGGTTAAATATGTAAACGAATATATATATGTCCTGAGTTTTCTTATATAATAATAATAATAATAATAATATAATATGCCATTTAGCAGACGCTTTTATCCAAAGCGACTTACAGTCATGTGTGCATACATTTTTACGTATATCTCCTACATATAGGACAGACACTTCAAAACCTTATTCCTTCTAATTTATTTTTTGACTGTCTTTTTTGCTATTTATAAATGTGTTATTCAATGCGTTTATATAGGCTATAGTAGTAAAGGCCAAATTCAATATTTAATCAAATAATTTATTGATATATTTTCTTGATACATAAAGGGGTCCTAAAATTCAAAACCAAATAGCTAAATGATCCAGTGGCGCAGATCGAGTGGCGCAGCGGTCTAAGGCACTGCATCTCAGTGCTTGAGGTGTCACTACAGACCCCCTGGTTCGATTCCAGGCTGTATCACAACCGGCCGTGATTGGGAGTCCCATAGGGCGGCGCACAATTGGCCCAGCGTCGTCCGGGTTTGGCCGGTGTAGGCCGTCATTGTAAATAAGAATTTGTTCTTAACTGACTTGCCTAGTTAAATAAAGGTAAAATAAAAAAAAATAAAAAAATGACCATCTTAAAACAATTCCATATGTCAGCTTAGAACCCCCCCACAACGGCTTACACTCTTAAGAAATTATATATATATATATTCACTCCATAAAATTAAATGTGATAACAAAAACATACATTTCATTGTGAAATGTGTGTTTCATATCTGGTCAAATAGATGCGCCCTGCAACTGTGATGACTTTTATTTTGAAATGTGTATGGCTACGCGCGCCGGAAGTTGTGCGACGCTAACTCATGCTAATGAAACAAAGCTAACCATTCAGCCAAGGACGCTTGCTTTGATACATTTCGTTAAAATTGCCCATTTGGACAACCGTTCAAATATTTAATTAAAACAGTCGTTATACGGAATATCACAAAAGGTATGGTACTTTTGTCCATTAAACAATAAGGCATGTATTACCATTCTGAACGACGAAATGAGACGTCGTCAGAGGCCATGTTGTTAGTTAGCTGCTAACGTCAGCTAGAGTTAGCTAACTAGATGTTCGCCAGCTAACATTTCAACTTGAAACTCAAACGTTATCATGACATGTGTTCATGCTCTCCTTGTTTTGACTAGACACTAGACAGGATGGCTGCAGACTGGTTGGGTAGTCTGGTCTCGATAAACTGCGGAGAAGCCCTGGGGGTGTACCAAGGCGAGGTGTCGTCTGTGGACCAATCCAGCCAGACCATCTCCCTCAGGCAGCCCTTCCACAATGGAGTCAAGTGTCCTGTGCCCGAGGTCACTTTTAGGTACTACTGTTTATTATTTTCATGGAAATGTTCTTATCTTTCCTGAAAGTGTTGTAATACTAAGATCATAATAACTGTATTGTATGCTTGTGTTGTCAGGATACCAGAATTTTGAATTTTTACCAGGTTTATTATCATGATACTGGATTAATCACGATACTTGATACCAAAACGATTCCAAAATGATACCAAAACGATACCAAGGCAAAAAAAAAAGGTGTATTAGCCAAAGTCAAAGAATGACACTTGATCCAGATAGATCTTTTGAGTTCCATATCATTACATTTGAAATGTTAGATTTTTAGAATGAATACATTAATGAATCAATTAATGAATCATACAATCAATTATACTTTTGTTTGCCTATAACTACATAACAACACAATGGCAATAATTGATTTGAATGGTAAATCTCTATTGATAAACTGGGTAAATCAAGGCCTATTCACAAGTTTTAATGTCACATGCACAAGTTCAGTGAAATGCCTTTCTTGCAAACTCACAAAACCCAACAATGCAATAATCAATAACATGCAATAATCAAAAAATTCACACGAGAAATATGAAATGCACAATAAAGGAAGTAAGTAAGCATACAATATACAGGAAATATTTAAAAAGTACGTTCCAATACCATATTTACATGTTCAGGGATACTAGCGTGATGGAGGTAGATCAAATCAAATCTAAATCAAATATAATTTTATTTGCCACATGCGCCGAATACAACAGTTGTAGACATTACAGTGAAATGCTTACTTACAAGCCCTTAACCAACAATGCAGTTTTTTAAAAAGAAAAAAGTTAAATAAGTGTTAAGTAAAAAAAATAATAAAATAATAACTAAAGAGCAGCAGTGAAGTAAAATAACAGTAGGGAGGTTATATACGGGGGGTACTGGTACAGAGTCAATGTGCGGGGGCACCGGCTAGTCGAGGTAATTAAGGTAATATGTACATGTGGGTAGAGTTAAAGTGACTATGCATAAATAGTAAACAGAGTAGCAGCAGCGTAATAGAGGGGGGGGGGGGGCAGTGCAAATAGTCTGGGCAGCCATGATTAGCTGTTCAGGAGTCTTATGGCTTGGGGGTAGATATGTAAAGAGGTAAGGTGACTAGGCAACAGGATATAAGATAAACAGAGTAGCCGCAGCTTGTATGTGAGTGGGTGGGTGTGTGTAGAGTCAGTATAAATATATGTGCATATTATGTGTGAGTGAGAAAATGATGGAGCCAGTGTTTGTGTGTGTGTTGGAGTGAGTTTGTAGGGCCCTGTGAGTGACAATACAGGTGAATGCATATTCAATAGGCTTGTGTGCATATAATGAGTTATTGAGCTTGTTTCAGCTGATTTCATGACAGATGAAAAACTATCTGTTAACCTTCTATTCGGGACTTATTTTATTGTGCTGATCAACAACATTTGCGTAGAAGAAGCTTATTCATATTTTGCGTTATGGTTAGCATATTATCGCAAACAAGGTACTAGGATAGTGAATTTATGTTGGCAAGGAAAGTTAGCCTACAAAGCTGTAAGCTACCGGTATATTCTTGCATTGAAGTGTTCTAGCCTGTACTGGACATTGTTTTGGGAATAGTAATTAACAGTTTCAACATTTCTACATGCTGCTTTGCATTATCAATGATGTATATAAACCCTAGATTGCTGATGATATGTATTGGCCATTGAGAGGCTTTGAAGCCACCGGCGGCCATATTGTCACTCCCCAGTAGGAGCAGTCCTCCATAGGAATGAATGGAATTCTACATTATTTCAATTAAATGTTTCAAGGACAAATAACATGTACACCAAACAAAGATATAAACGCAACATGTAAAGAGTTGGTTTCATGAGCTGAAATAAAAGATCCCAGAAATGTTCCATACGCACAAAAAAGCTTATTTCTCTCAAATTTTGTGCACAAATTTGTTTACATCCCTTTTTAGTGAGCATTTCTCCTTTGCCAAGATAATCCATCCACCTGACAGGTGTGGCATATCAAGAAGCTGATTAAAAAGCAAGGTCATTACACAGGTGCACCTTGTGCTGGGGACAATAAAAGCCCACTCTACAATGTGCAGTTCTGTCACACAAGACAATGGCACAGATGTCTCAAGTTTTGAGGGAGTGTGCAATTGGCATGCTGACTGCAGGAATGACCACCAGAGCTGTTACCAGAGAATTTAATGTACATTTTCTACCATAAGCCACCTCCAACGTTGTTTTAGAGAATTTGGCAGTATGTCCAACCGGCCTCACAACCGCAGACCAAGTGTAACCACGCCAGCCCAGGACCTCCACATCCGGCTTCTTCACATGCGGGATCGTCTTGAGACCAGCCACCCAGACAGCTGATGAAACTGTGGGTTTGCACAACCAAAGAATTTCTGCACAAACTGTCAGAAACCGTCTCAGGGTCTTGACCTGACTGCAGTTTGGCTTCATGCTCACCTTCGATGGCCACTGGACTGGGACAGCCCCCCTGGGCCGGTGACGGTTCCTGTCTTGTCACTAGAGAAGTGTGCGCTTCACGGATGAATCCTGGTTTCAACTGTACCGGGCAGATGGCAGACAGCGTGTATGGCGTGGTGTGGGCGAGCGGTTTGCTGATGTCAACGTTTTGAACAGCGTGGCCCGTGGCAGTGGTAGACGTGTACGACACCGCGTTCCAGTTCCCGCCAATATCCACCAACTTCGGACAGCCATTGAAGAGGAGTGGGACAACATTCCACAGGCCACAATCAACAGCCTGATCAACTCTATGCAAAGGAGATGTGTCGCGCTGCATGAGGCAAATAGTGGTCATACCAGATACTGACTGGTTTTCTGATCCACACCCCTACCTTTTTTTTAAAGGTATATGTGACTAACAGATGCATATCTGTATTCCCAGTCATGTGAAATCCATAGATTAGGACCTAATGAATTTATTTAAAATTGACTGATTTCCTTATATGAACTGTAACTCAGTAAAATCTTTGAAATTGTTGCATGTTGCGTTTATATTTTTGTTCAGTGTAGTTTGAAAGTCACTGCAAAAGATTAACACATTCTGCCCAGACCTCTACAGAAATGTGATCAAACTTGCGATTCCACTTTCGTTTAGATTCAGTTCCAACATTTCCAAATCATACAGCAAATGATGGCGTTTTTTTGCTACCGTAAAAGGTGAATGGAGGGCGTTTTCCAGGCAGGGTTTTAACACTCGTTCACGGGCGCACACATATTATATTCTCCGATTTATCAATGAAAACAAGCAAATATGTTGTTGTTTTTTTTTGGGGGGGGGGATATATATGACCAACAGATGCATATCTGTATTCCCAGTCATGTGAAATCTATAGATTAGGGCCTAATAATAATAATAACTGCATTTCAATTGACTGATTTCCTTACATGAACTGTAACACAGTCACATCTTTGAAATTGTTGCATGTTGTGTTTTTATATAGTTTACATGTTGTTGACATAAACTATATTTGGTCTCCAATGTTTATTGAAAACGTAAATACATTTGCACAATGAGCACTTGTATATTGTTGGCCCCTCCTGATGAGTTCTGTTCTTTCTGTCGCCCCCATTCCTGCTTTAGACAGGTTGGTTGTTTAGCAACAAAAAAAAAACGGCACGTGCGCAACTATGGTGCAAATCAGACCGTGTTGGCTTCCAATGTTTATTGAAAACGTAAATAAATTTGCACAATGAGGTTGTTTTCTCGTTACAGTTGTTGGTTAGCTAGCTAATGAATTTGAGCCATATTAGCATTGACATGAAATCAGTCAAAACACCTCAAAACAAGACATGGTATCAAGAACAAGATAAAACATGCTTCCACATGGCAGTTTCTTGTCATTTGTTGGTAGCTATCTGGCCATCCAGAATCACAACAACTCAAGGACTTCTGTCCCATTTTGAAGCGATTGGCATCGTTTTCGTGATGTTGTCAACTAAGCCATCTGTAGCTTCCAAAATATTTTCTACAGTGGAGGAGTTCCAAGATGGCTTCAATACAGCGCCCCCTGCCAGTCATCCAGGGTTAATACACATCGCAAGTGGTGGCGCCCCCTGCCAGTCATCCAGGGTTAATGCACACGTGGTGATGCAGCCTAGACTCCAGTGAGTTCAGTGGTTCCCTCATGGCAGACTCTCTTAACAATGAGTAAGTGGAGCAGGCAAGAGGTATGAACGGTGCGCTCCCGTTTATAAGGGGACATCGGCTGAGCTGAAAGACAGACTTGATCCTCTCTCAATCAGTATATGACATGAGACACAAAAATTATAGTACCGAACCGTTTTTCATGTTCTAGTAACGAAAAAGTACATACGTTTCGGTATACCGTGCAACACTATTGTAAATAATGCTATATTTTTATTTGTAATCCCTGCCCCCGTCCCCGCAGGAGGCCTTTTGCCTTTTGGTAGGCCGTCATTGTAAATAATAATTTTATTGCAGAGTTCCTGAACCTAAAAACAAGTCAAACACTGATTGTAGGTAATGGATGAAAAATGATCTTAGTACTACAAAGCTTTTGGGAAACTCACCCCTGTATATTTTGCCAATTTGACATAGGCCTTACATGTGCAAACCAACAGTTGATTGTCTGTCTCAGACCCCAAAAAGACAGGCTGTTTCACACTTCCATCTTGTCAAATTATACAAATGTACACCGCATGAATTCACTCAGTAGAAAAGACCTTCAAAGTTGTCAAACCAATTGCCTATAGGCTATATGATTGTCTACCAGGGGTTGAGATCAATTCTATTTTCACTCAGTCTAGAATTGCCTGTTGTCTACCACAGTACCATGCCAACTAAATCAAAGCCTGTATATGACTGTCTTTTCTCCCACAGTGCCATGGACATCAAGGAGCTTAAGGTCCTGGACATAGTGAGCGGCAGAGGTGGTGTGGTTCAGAAGATCAGCGCTCCAGTGTCGGTCCCACACAGAGGACACCACAGGACCCAGGAGAGGCTGGCTTCACCACAGCAGCAGTGCTCTAAAAGTTCTGGAGATAAACACCTGGAGGTGCCAGGCCAGCCCAAGGGCTTCCGACGGAGACACAACTCCTGTAAGTACCGGCACACTGCAGGGTAATGTTCATTAGGCATCAATAGAACCGGCACACTGCAGGGTCGTGTTCATTAGGCGTCAATAGAACCGGCACACTGCAGGGTCATCATGTTCATTAGGTATCAATAGAACCGGCACACTGCAGGGTCATCATGTTCATTAGGCGTCAATAGAACCGGCACACTGCAGGGTCATGTTCATTAGGCGTCAATAGAACCGGCACACTGCAGGGTCATCATGTTCATTAGGCGTCAATAGAACCGGCACACTGCAGGGTCATGTTCATTAGGCGTCAATAGAACCGGCACACTGCAGGGTCCTGTTCATTAGGTATCAATAGAACCGGCACACTGCAGGGTCCTGTTCATTAGGCATCAATAGAACCGGCACACTGCAGGGTCATCATGTTCATTAGGCGTCAATAGAACCGGCACACTGCAGGGTCCTGTTCATTAGGTATCAATAGAACCGGCACACTGCAGGGTCCTGTTCATTAGGCATCAATAGAACCGGCACACTGCAGGGTCATCATGTTCATTAGGCGTCAATAGATTCGGTTTTCCATTAAAACAATATGAAAAGTCCATAAAATTCCATGTGAATTCACAATGCAGCTGTGCTGCTGCCAGCAATGGTTAGGGTCTCACTGTGCGTCCCTTTCAGATGGTTAGGGTCTCACGGTGCCTCCCTTTCAGATGGTTTGGGTCTCACGGTGCCTCCCTTTCAGATGGTTAAGCATTGCACCCGTACTACCATTATTGTACCTCAATTCCACCTCACAAAGTCTGCATTTCCTTCTCATTTAACTTCTCACAGTATTGCCATATAGGACTTCACTGCTTTCGCTTGCCTTTCCCTGACATTTTTCCAACTGTTAACGACGATGTTGTAGTGGTGGCGTCGACTCCAAAATAATTGATTCCTCGACACCTTGCACGCCGACTCCTGCATTGATACTGCATTATAGGACTGAATCATTTAAAGGGATACTTCAGGATTTTAGCAATGAATCCCTTTATCTACTTCCCCAGAGTCAGATTAACTCATGGATACCATTTTTATGTCTCTGCGTGCAGTTTGAAGTTGCCGACTAGCGTTAGCTCAATGACTGGAAGTGTATAGTAACCGCTAGCATGCTAGTAGATACCGTAGACTTCCAGTCATTGCGATAACGCTAGTTAGCATTGGCTCGCGAAACTACCTCGAACTTCCTTCATACTGGATGCAGACATAAAAATGGCATCCACGAGTTAATCTGACTCTGGGGAACTAGATAGGGCACTGGTCACGGCTGGATATGCTGCGCTTCCACTCTCCAAATCTATGCCATTATCAACTTTGTTACTGTTAAAAGACCTGCTTTTGGTAGGTCTTAAAACTTCCCATTAGCGCTGCATGAAACTGTCACACATGCGCTTGTTTTTAAAGGAAAAATCCACCCAAAGGCACTAATTCCTATAATTTACAGTGTTCAATAACACTGTGAGAACAATATTTTTTCTTAACAAAGATTTCATTTTATCTTTATAATAAAGTTGGTAGAAACATATAAAATCATTGTGGAAATCTGTTGCAGCTCAAGTGGACTACAAAATCCACAATGCAATGCTTTCTCTATGGGCTAGATGGCTAGCTAGCAAGCAAACGTAGCTACACACAATAGTACCAAGGTCAATATCAGCATGTGAAGTAGCTAGTTAGCTGTAAAATCGCCTAAACAAACTGCACTATCAATTTAGGGGTCTACAATCTCACCATGTTCATTCGCAACGGCCATACAACGGCACCATGCAATGCAACTTGGATTGAAGAGGCAGATCAATAGGAGGAATGTGTTAGACCCTCTGTTAAATTACACATTTCTCGAGGTAGGAATATCGCAAAAAATATGATCAATGGCTCATTCGAGAAAAGACAAATCTAACATTTTTTGCAATCTAAAAGTCGTATTCCTATTAACTTCCAGTGTGGTGAGAATGGCTTTGTCGCAATGCTACGTCTTATCGGCCCAATCTCTGACCTCCTTGAACAGCAATGGCTTAGATACACATGAATACATGAAATTATCCCGGGAAATCGATAGAACATAGCGACAGAGCACATACAGTGGGGAAAAAAAGTATTTAGTCAGCCACCAATTGTGCAAGTTCTCCCACTTAAAAAGATGAGAGAGGCCTGTAATTTTCATCATAGGTACACGTCAACTATGACAGACAAAATGAGCATTTTTTTTCCAGAAAATCACATTGTAGGATTTTTTATGAACATATTTGCAAATTATGGTGGAAAATAAGTATTTGGTCAATAACAAAAGTTTCTCAATACTTTGTTATATACCCTTTGTTGGCAATGACACAGGTCAAACGTTTTCTGTAAGTCTTCACAAGGTTTTCACACACTGTTGCTGGTATTTTGGCCCATTCCTCCATGCATATCTCCTTTAGAGCAGTGATGTTTTGGGGCTGTCGCTGGGCAACACAGACTTTCAACTCCCTCCAAAGATTTTCTATGGGGTTGAGATCAGGAGACTGGCTAGGCCACTCCAGGACCTTGAAATGCTTCTTACGAAGCCACTCCTTCATTGCCCGGGCGGTGTGTTTGGGATCATTGTCATGCTGAAAGACCCAGCCACGTTTCATCTTCAATGCCCTTGCTGATGGAAGGAGGTTTTCACTCAAAATCTCACGATACATGGCCCCATTCATTCGTTCCTTTACACAGATCAGTCGTCCTGGTCCCTTTGCAGTAAAACAGCCCCAAAGCATGATGTTTCCACCCCCATACTTCACAGTAGGTATGGTGTTATTTGGATGCAACTCAGCATTCTTTGTCCTCCAAACACGACGAGTTGAGTTTTTACCAAAAAGTTATATTTTGGTTTCATCTGACCATATGACATTCTCCCAATCCTCTTCTGGATCATCCAAATGCACTCTAGCAAACTTCAGACAGGCCTGGACATGTACTGGCTTAAGCAGGCGGACACGTCTTGCACTGCAGGATTTGAGTCCCTGGCGGCGTAGTGTGTTACTGATGGTAGGCTTTGTTACTTTGGTCCCAGCTCTCTGCAGGTCATTCACTAGGTCCCCCCGTGTGGTTCTGGGATTTTTGCTCACCGTTCTTGTGATCATTTTGACCCTACGGGGTGAGATCTTGCGTGGAGCCCCAGATCGAGGGAGATTATCAGTGGTCTTGTATGTCTTCCATTTCCTAATAATTGCTCCCACAGTTGATTTCTTCAAACCAAGCTGCTTACCTATTGCAGATTCAGTCTTCCCAGCCTGGTGCAGGTCTACAATTTTGTTTCTGGTGTCCTTTGACAGCTCTTTGGTCTTGGCCATAGTGGAGTTTGGAGCGTGACTGTTTGAGGTTGTGGACAGGTGTCTTTTATACTGATAACAAGTTCAAACAGATGCCATTAATACAGGTAACGAGTGGAGGACAGAGGAGCCTCTTAAAGAAGAAGTTACAGGTCTGTGAGAGCCAGAAATCTTGCTTGTTTGTAGGTGACCAAATACTTATTTTCCACCATAATTTGCAAATAAATTCATTAAAAATCCTACAATGTGATTTTCTGGAATTTTTTTTCTCAATTTGTCTTTCATAGTTGACGTGTACCTATGATGAAAATTACAGGCCTCTCTCATCTTTTTAAGTGGGAGAACTTGCACAAATAGTGGCTGACTAAATACTTTTTTTCCCCACTGTAGATGAACAACAACAATATAACAACATTCTTTTCTTTTAAGGAGACACCTCAAATATTGCCACCCCTCCCACCTCTGATGTTAGACAGGTAAATTGCCGAACCTGGCAAGTTCAGAAGCTGGAGCTGAAGTGCGGCAGTTTTTACATTACGAAATTGCAAACAAACTTGACACTTGCGCCAACACTAGTTGCAAACTGTTGTGTGCCCTAATGAACACGACCCAAGTTTACCTCTTGTTGAGGACCAGAGACTAGTTAGCGTTTGGTAGATACCTACTAATGAGGATGGTAGTTGACCAGAGACTAGTTAGCGTTTGGTAGATACCTACTAGTGAGGATGGTAGTTGACCAGAGACTAGTTAGCGTTTGGTAGATACCTACTAATGAGGATGGTAGTTGACCAGAGACTAGTTAGCGTTTGGTAGATACCTACTAGTGAGAATGATAGTTGACCAGAGACTAGTTAGCGTTTGGTAGATACCTACTAATGAGGATGGTAGTTGACCAGAGACTAGTTAGCGTTTGGTAGATACCTACTAATGAGGATGGTAGTTGAATGAAAATCATCAATTCATTACATTTCCTGATTGCATATTGTGTCAGCAGTCTCTGATTTTCTAAACTGCTTTTGTTTTGGGGTATCACAGGGTCGTCCAGTAGTCGGGGCGCCAACCAGGTCACCCCCAAGAAGAACGGCGTGAAGAACGGAGGAGTGGGTCAGAGGCAGCACAGGGACGATGAGTGTTTCGGGGACAATATGGACGACGGCCTGGACACAGACTTTGACTTCGAGGGGAACCTGGCGCTGTTCGACAAAGCTGCCGTGTTCTCGCAGATCGACGGGTCGGATCGCCGCGGTAACGGGGCCCGGTCGCACGGTACGCCGCAGGAGCAGACGTCGTCGCAATACCGCCACGACAAGAACATTCTAGAGACCAAACCTGTGGTGTACAGGCAGATAGCTGTCCCACAGCCTGGGGGTAAAGAGTATTGCACTGGTACGCATCTTCTCTTTTCTTTTCTGGGGCGGCAGGTAGCTCAGTGGTTAAGAGCGTTGTGCCAGTAACCGAAAGGTCGCTGGTTCTAATCCCCGAGCCGACTAGGTGAAAAATCTGTCGATGTGCCCTTGAGCAAGGCACTTAACCCTAATTGCTCCTGTAAGTCGCTCTGGATAAGAGCGTCTGCTAAATGACTAAAAATTTAAAAAATGTGATCTACAAATGAATCTGATTTTAGATGATGCTTATTCTTTCCGTTCGTTTGGGGAAAAAAAATTATTTCACCTTTATTTAAGCAGGTACTCGTGTTTAGAACACAGTCTCTTTCACAGATGAGCCCTGCGGTAAACAACAATTACACTGTACATATCTACACTGAGTGATACCAAACATCAGGAACACCTTCCTAATATTGAGTTGCACACCCCCCCCCCCCCCCCCCCCTCCCCTCAATTCACCGGGGCATGGATCAAGGTGTTGAAAGCGTTCCACAGGGATGCTGGCCCATGTCTACTCCAGTGCTTCCCACAGTTGTCAAATTGGCTGGATGTCCTTTTGGGTGGTGGACCATTCTTGATACACACGGGGAAACTGTTGAGCGTGAAAAACCCAGCAGCGTTGCAGTTCTTGACACAAACCGGTGTGCCTGGCACCTACTACCATACCACGTTCAAAGGCACTTGAATCACCCTCTGAATGGCACACATACACAATCCATGTCTCAGTCGTCTCAATACTGAAAAATCATCCTTTAACCCGTCTCCTCCCCTTCATCTACACTGATTGAAGTGGATTTAACAGGTGACATCAATAAGGGATCATAGACGGAGAAGGTGAAAGCTATGTCACGGAAAGAGCAAGTGTTCATAATGTTTTGTACACATCAATTATACAATACATAAAAAGCAGAACACAATCATGTGAAACAAACACTTCTCTTCATTAAAAAGGCTCTATAACATCTGCTTGAATTGCCCTGGAGCCACCGAATCCACCAACTTTAAATACTTTTTTGGAGATCATTCCACGTGAGAGGCGCAACATTTTTATAAAAAAGCAGAATTCCCTAACTGGGTGGTGGGATCTCCAGGGTTAGCCATCCCTGAGTCCTGTCTGGTAACTTCTTATACGTCCGAAGGTTAACAATGAGGTAAGGTCTGGCGGAAGTTTATGCAGGAGGGCTTTATAGACAAAAAAAGAGTGCAATGCATCGATCTACGAGACTTCAACGAGGGCCAGCCTACTTTTTTGATACAAAATGCAATGACACTGAACGAATCGGCCGCGATAATGCGCTATGATAAACTGCGTCCAATGGCTTCAATACAGCGGCAGCTGACTTCGTATAGACGAGAGAACTGTGATTAGTGCTGTCGGTCGCTGCCGCTCTTTCTAACCAGCAGAAGATGAAAAGATAAAGAAATATCAATAGTCTTTAACTTTTAAAAGTGTTACCTGTCTGTTTATTCACAGCCAATGTCCCTCTCTGTCTCTCTACCCTCACCCTCTGTGTTTCTCTGTAGATTCAGGCCTGGTGGTGCCCTGTATTTCCTATGAGCTGCACAAGCGTCTGTTGTCAGTAGCTGAGCGTCATGGCCTCTCATTGGAGAGGAGGCTGGAGATGACAGGTGTTTGTGCCAGTCAGATGGCCCTGACGCTGCTGGGCGGGCCCAACAGGTAAGCACACATCCTTCCACACCACGACACGACTCATAAATAAACATTTGTCGGGCGTTTTGAGACCTCAAAAAGTACTCTAAATGAGTCCATGTCCCAGGCCATCTGTTTTGTAGATGCAAGTATTTACAATTCAAGATTATCACAATGCTATTTATAGATTTGTAGTGCTTATTTTGTCCACTTATTTGGTGTTGTACAGCTTTATCAGACTAAGTTAAATGGTTTATTGGTTTGTATCCTCCAATATGTATTGCTAGACACACAAAAACCGAATCATCTTATGATGCATACTGCCTCTACTCCCTCCAGACTGACCCCTAAGAAGGTCCACCAGCGGCCCACGGTGGCCCCACTCTGTGGCCCTCATGTCCAGGGAGCTCAGGGCATCACATACTGCCTCTACTCCCTCCAAGACGTCAAGCCTAACCCTAACCTTTCATTCATTACAGACTGACCCCTAAGAACGTGCACCAGCAGCCCACTGTGGCTTTACTCTGCGGCCCTCATGTCCAGGGAGCTCAGGGCATCAGCTGTGCTCGTCACCTGGCCAACCACGAGGTGGAGGTCATACTCTTCCTGCCTAACTTTGTCAAGGTGCTGGACGCCGTCGCCAGCGAGCTCAACCTCTACACCAAGACAGAGGGCAAACAGGTCTCCGTTATTCAAGGTGTTGGATCAATTGTTGGATCAATTGTTGGATCAATTGTTATGAACCAGTGATCTGCTGTTTATGTAGTGGTAGGACTCTAGCCAGCTCACCCTCTGCACCAAGACCGAGGGCAAACCCGGTCTCCAGTATTCAAGGTGTTGGATGGATGTGTCTGTTCTGTGTCATGGAGTTTAGGGTTAGTCGATGTTACGTAATGGTAGGTCAGGTATTCATAATGCCAGTAATCTGTTCCTGTCTATGTCTTTATTATCAGGTGTGAGCAAGCGCTCTCTGTAAAGTGCATGCCGTCATCTAACGGACGGTTTCCTGGTTCAGACACAGGTTATACCTAGTCCTGGAATAAAAAGCCATTTTAATCTAGGTCTTGGGTTAATCTGTATAGAAGAGGAAGAAGAGAAAACGTCCCAGAATGTTAACCTAAAGTTACAATGTTTCATCTCATCTCTCTGTCCTCCTCCCAGAGCTTCCAGACAGCCCTGTGGACCTCATCATCAACTGCCTGGACTGTCACGAGAACGCCTTGATTATGGACCAGCCGTGGTACCAGGCCGCTGCGGACTGGGCCAACCAGAACAGAGCTCCCGTGCTCAGCCTGGATCCTCCAGTCGGCGGACAGGGCCATGCCGTAGAAGCCAAGTGGACACTGTCTCTGGGCCTTCCGCTGCCGCTGTCGGAGGATGCAGGCAGGGTCTACCTGTGTGATATTGGGGTTCCCAGACAGGTGTTCCAGGAGGTCGGGATCAAGTATCATTCTCCGTTCGGTTGTAAGTTTGTGGTGCCATTGCACTCTGCGTAACTGAAGGGTTCGAAATACACATTGACTCTTGGGCGTACCCTACATCTCTGGGGGCGTACCCTACATTTGTTATGATAAGTAATTTGAACTGTGTTTTAACTGGACTGCAACCTTTGACCTTCAGATTGAACTTTGAGCTCTCACCCTGACTATTCAGGGTAGTGTTCAGTATGCGCGAAAAGGAAGAAAACTAAAAAAAATGAAATGAAACGAGGAGGTTAGTATCTGAACTTTGCTTGTTGGAGTGCCCTAATGAACGCGACCCCAGTTTGGGGGATTTGACTACAAGCAAGCCTTAAATTCATTTTATTACTAATGCAGTTATATGTCCAATATACATTCATACAATCCTTTTCCAGGATTGAACCAAGGAATGAGAGGAGAGGGATTATGATGACGCCCTGAGACATGGCTGTTAACTATGACTATATCCTTTATAATATAGACTATATCCTCAGACAATGTTGGGTTCCAGAAACCATGAAACCATGAGGCCGAGACAGAAAAACTAACCACCAGTCAGCGGCCTGCTGTCGATGTGGAGAGCCCATCTCATCCAGATCAGCAACCTCCGTTTCTGTGGAGGGTAAGAAGGTAGGTTATCGCTACGTGTACTGTCTTGGGTACAGTCAAGTGATTCAACATGTCCAGGGGAGCAAGTACGCTGCCGTCACAAGGACAGGAACCGTCACAGGCCCAGGGGGCTGTCCCAGTCCAGGGGAGCAAGTACGCTGCCGTCACAAGGACAGGAACCGTCACAGGCCCAGGGGGTTGTCCCAGTCCAGGGGAGCAAGTACGCTGCCGACAGGACAGGAACTGTCACAGGCCCAGGGGGTTGTCCCAGTCCAGGGGAGCAAGTACGCTGCCGACAGGACAGGAATCGTCACAGGCCCAGGGGGTTGTCCCAGTCCAGGGGAGCAAGTACGCTGCCGACAGGACAGGAATCGTCACAGGCCTAAGGAGTCTACAGCCATGTCTCAGGGCAATAGGATTACTTTGTTAGATGTGATCTCAGAACAATTGTCTTCTTTTTAGTTGATCTTTTATTTTATGTTCTGTTCCCCTGCGGATGTAAAACAAAATCTGCTTCCTTGCCTCTACTAACTAACGTCATGGCATGTTATTTTCTGATAATGTGATGAGTATAAAAGGGTGCCTCAGATCACTCTCTGTTGGTGTCTTGGTACTGCTGTAGACCAAGCCTGAGCCTATTGCCTGTAGATGGCACAGGAAAGGTTGGAGGGATGTTTTGCTCAGTCTAATACAAAGACCTATTATGTCCTCTCTTAGTGAAAGTTGTGTGAAAACAGTCATGCAAAATGTTACCGCAAGATGTCTGCTTTCTTTGGTATGTAAAGGTGAGACACTCACTTGATGTGATCCTCTTTATCTTCTACCTCTGGATTTTACAGTCTGTACAGAGACTTTCCTGTCTTTACAGATACTTTCCTGTCTTTACAGATACTTTACAGTCTTCACATATACTTCACAGTTCTCACAGAGACTTTACGAAGACTTTACCGTCTCTGCAGAGACTTTACATTATTTGCAGATACTTTAGTCTTTGCAGAGACTTTGCAGTCTTTACAGAGACTTTACAGTCTTCACACATACTTGAGTCTTCACAGAGACTTTACAGTCCTCACAGAGACTTTAGAGACTTTAGTCTCTACAGAGTCTTTACAGAGACTTTCCAGTCTTCACAGAGACTTTCCAGTCTTCACAGAGACTTTCCAGTCTTCACAGAGACTTTACAGTCATCACAGAGACTTTACGGAGACTTTACAGTCTCTACAGATACTTTACATTCTTTTCAGAGACTTTACAGTCTTTGCAGAGAATTTACAGTCTTCACACATACTGTATAGTATTCACAGAGACGTTACATTCCTAACAGAGACTTTAAAGAGACTTTAGTCTCTACAGAGACTTTACGGTCTTTACAGAGACTTTACGGTCTTTACAGAGACTTTGCAGTCTTTACTGAGACTTTGCAGTCTTTACAGAGACTTTACAGTCTTTACAGAGACTTTACAGTCTTTACAGAGACTTGCCTAAACCAAATGTCAATTAGTCTACAAAACTAAGCAACAATTTGCATCATTCTACTACCTGCACTTGAAGTGATTGCTGTGCAAAGAGGATATGTCTTTGTGTTTCAACAAACAAAATATATAGCATTTTTACATTTTTTAAACATTTTAGTCATTTAGCAGACGCTCTTATCCAGAGCGACTTACAGTTAGTGAACACATATATATATATTTTTTTTATACTGGCCCCCCGTGGGAATCGAACCCACAACCCTGGCGTTGCAAACGCCATGCTCTATCAACTGAGCTACATCCCTGCCGGCCATTCCCTCCCCTACCCTGGACGACGCTGGGCCAATTGTGCGCCGCCCATGAGTCTCCCGGTCGCGGCCGGCTGCGACAGAGCCTGGATTCGAACCAGGATCTCTAGTGGCACAGTTAGCACTGCGATGCAGTGCCTTAGACCACTGAGTGGCGCAGTGGCATGACATAACATGATATTTATTTTGTTCAACCTTTTGGTTGAGAAGGAGATCTGTTGCCAATGTGATTTCCTTCAGTTTCAAAGTGCTAATGTGAACAAGCTCAGTTCTAGATATTTCTACAGTACATTTCTACATGACGGCTGTAATAAGTTGTATAATGAGGAAATGGTTTCAAGCAGATATTTGTGTTGATATGGGCAGCTGGCAGGGTTGAAACGTCACCTTGTCTGATATTTCCACTTTGTATTTATATTTTTCAGTTTTGAGTTGCCTGCATGGTTGAGAGAGAAAGAGCACTCCCCACGTCACATATCCCTTTTAAAGCTCTCCTGCCTAGATGCTTATTGTCGTTGATACTTGTATCGATTACATGTCAAACCATTTGAATGAAACTTGTTTACACATAGTTAAAGGGGTTGTTCTCACTTTAACTTCTGTCAATGGTTTCCATACCATGATGGGAGTGGCCTAAAAGTAATGCTGTCATGCTGTCATGCCCAGTGATTAGCAGATCTTGACAAATCGAGAGCTTGGGACTACAAGGTTCAATCTGCATAAATATGATTCTGAGAATAATTGGCTTGAAAGTTCCGAACCCTCATTGGTTTGAATGGTGTCAGCAATTTGTATCTTGTATTATTTTGAACTTAACAACATGAATTGGGGGTATTTTAGAGCACTATATAGGTAGAGAACATGGAACAGAACAAGGCTATGTCAATAACTCAAATTTGACAAAAATGCAGATGGAACCTTCGTCCCAAGCTGTCGACGTAGTTTTTTGAGTGAACTTCAAGAGCAGCTTACTGCGAGACTATGAACTGCCTTATGTTTAAAAGGTGGTGTGAGAATATTGTTTTCAATAATCAAACCCATTTATTTTCTAGAGAATGGGAAGGCTAATAGTCTCTGGATCCTTGTTGAATAATGTGAGGCTGAGGGGGGTACATCTTAATCTGCAGATGCGGGTTGGGTGACCGTCAAACCCTGACTCACTCATTTCCAGCACTAGAAAGAATCTTCTTTTAACACTTTTTATGTATGTTAATGTAATTGACAAATAATGTCAGATTACAGTTTATCAATTTCCTATGCATTGATGATAACTTTTACATTTTAGTAATTTAGCAGATGCTCTTATCCAGAGCAAGTGAGTGCATACATTTTTTTTTTCATATATATATTTTTTTCATACTGGCCCCCCTGTGGGAATCGAACCCACAACCCTGGCGTTGCAAGCGCCATGCTCTACCAACTGAGCTACACGGGGCCCATATAACCTCCCCATGGCCAAATTTGATTGTGTATGTAGTAGTCTTGCCAAGCTGAACCCTGGCAAGACGGAGCTGCTCTTCCTCCCCGGGAAGGACTGCCCGTTCCATGATCTCGCCATCACGGTAGACAACTCCGCTGTGTCCTCCTCCCAGAGTGCGAAGAGCCTAGGCGTGACCCTGGACAACACCCTGTCGTTCTCCGCCAACATCAAGGCGGTGACCCGCTCCTGCAGGTTCATGCTCTACAACATTCGGAGAGTGCGACCCTGCCTTACACAGGAAGCGGCGCAGGTCCTGGTCCAGGCACTTGTCATCTCCCGTCTGGACTACTGCAACTCGCTGTTGGCTGGGCTCCCTGCCTGTGCCATTAAACCCCTACAACTCATCCAGAATGCCGCAGCCCGTCTGGTGTTCAACCTTCCCAAGTTCTCTCACGTCACCCCCCTCCTCCGCACACTCCACTGGCTTCCAATTGAAGCTCGCATCCGCTACAAGACCATGGTGCTTGCCTTTGGAGCAGTGAGGGGAACGGCACCCCTGTACCTTCAGGCTCTGATCAGTCCCTACACCCAAACGAGGACATTGCGTTCATCCACCTCTGGCCTGCTGGCTCCCCTTCCTCTGCGGAAGCACAGCTCCCCCTCAGCCCAGTCAAAACTGTTCGCTGCTCTGGCACCCCAATGGTGGAACAAGCTCCCTCACGACGCCAGGACAGCGGAGTCACTCACCACCTTCCGGAGACATTTGAAACCCCACCTCTTTAAGGAATACCTGGGATAGGCTAAAGTATTCCTTCTAACCCCCCCCCCCCCCCCCAAATTGTAAAGTGGTTATCCCACTGGCTATAGGGTGAACGCACCAATTTGTGAGTCGCTCTGGCTAAGAGCGTCTGCTAAATGACGTTGATGTGCCCTTGAGCAAGGCACTTAACCCTAATTGCTCCTGTAAGTCGCTCTGGTTAAGAGCGTCTGCTAAATGACTAAAATGTAAAAAAAATGTAAATGTAGTCTCGTGCTCCAGACTTCTTCCCCAATAGCCTGGGGACGAGGTTATGACTGCAGTGACTGAAGCTGTTGGTCTGCATTGTGCAGTGTTCTGCACACTTGGGGTAAGCAATTGGGGTTGAGTCCATGGTTGAGCCCCTCTGTGTGGATCTACTGGCCTTTTTGAGGAGTAGCAAATCAATGTAATTTCTATTCAAACCATAGGGGCTGGTTTCCCGGACACAGATTAAGCCTAGTCATTGACTGAAAAATAATTTTCCGTGGAGAATCTCCATTGTGCTTTTTAGTCCAGGACTTGGCTTCATATGTGTCTGGGAAACCAGTCCTAAATCTCATGTCAATATGTCTGGAACTTTAACCCTGTTATTCTGTCACTAGATGACCATGGGTTGAAATGCTTGTATTGGATGGATAATAATGTATTGGATGGGATTGCTTGAACTGTAAAGCAATAATGTTTAATGTTGCAGAAGATGTTAGGTGTTGCACCATCATAGAGCGGAACATTGATACATGATTTTCTCTTTAATTGTTTTTTTTTTGGGGGGGGGGGGGGTTAAGGAGTGAAAATATTTGTTTATTTGGGGGGTGGAAATGTTATTGTTATGGTGATCAAGCGATCCTCAGTGTTTAAAAGGGATCTTTTTATTTTTATTTTTCTGGCAAAATGCATTCAGTAGACTCAAGGGCCCAGATTCATAAAACCCCTCAGTGTAGGAGTGCTGATCTAGGGTGATTTTTTATCATAATGAATACGATATATTTTACGGGCCCAGAACCACAGGATCCCTCCCATTGTTTTTATTTGCAGTAATTGTAATTTTTTATCGCATTTCTATCCATCAGTTTAATTTTGGTCTCATATCGTCCTAAAGACGGTGAGGACATTTCTATTTGAGTTTGTGATCCGTTCTCTGACTGATGTTGACTACCACAGTTCTAACACTAGCCAGTGTCTGTTTGCGAATGTTTGGCATGACAATTCCATGAAGAGTTGGCCCAGAGAGCAGAAACATTTTACATTTTACATTATAGTCATTTAGCAGAACGCTCTTATCCAGAGCGACTTACAGTTAGTGAGTGCATACATTTTCCATACTGGCCCCCCGTGGGAAACGAACCCACTACCCTGGCGTTGCAAGCGCCGTGCTCTACCAACTGAACTACAGGAGGCCTGTAAAAACAGGGTAATAAATACATTATAGCCCTGTCTCAAAAAAACATTCCAGTGGTGTGATGCGGTTTACATTGTCTAACTGAGGCAGGGGGAACTTTTGGTATTTACAATATGTGAAAAGGTCAGCTACTGTCAGTGACAATATTTACCATCCATTTCTATGGCCTTGACCTTTTTTTTTTTATATAGCATCTATTCCCTATTTTATAGTGCACTACTTTTGACCAGGGCCTATATGTCTCTGGGGAAAAGTAATGCGTTAAATAGGGGAAAAGGGTACCATTTGGGACGCTTATCTAGGTATTGTAAGGTAAACGCAAACTCATCTGACTGCTTTGGGATGATTGATTGATTCACATCTGGGCCATAACAGCATGCTCTGTTGAGTTACAGGAGATAGTATTTTGTAAAAACATTTATGCAAAGGCCTTTTATGAATGTGAAAGTAGGCATAATTAGTTTTCACGTGGACAGAGTTAAGGCAATTGAACGTGCCATAATGGAGAGACACCAGCTTCCAGAGTAGTACCACTATGCAGTGAATAAGCTGGTCCCCTGGCAAAGTTGGCATTGGTGAAATGTCTCATTGATAACATATAAGTCTGGGTGATGGACTTTTGTATTCTCATTGTGAATTGGTATTCTGTGCTCATTGTCCACATAACGGCATTTTATTTTTGAGAAAATTAACAAATAAAGGTTGATTGACTCACTCATTGCTTACTTTATTTCATTAAAATTATTTATTTCAGCCATTAATATTACATTTTGTTTGGTGTTTTATTAGGATCCCCATTAGCGGTTGCAAAAGCAGCAACTACTCTTCCTGGGGTCCACACAAAACATGAAACATGACATAATACAGAACATTAATAGACAAGAACAGCTCAAGGACAGAACTACATAAATAAATAAATGATTATAAAAGGCACAAGTAGCCTACATATCAATACATACACAAACTACCTAGGTCAAATAGGGGAGAGGCGTTGTGCCGTGAGGTGTTGCTTTATCTGTTTTTTGAAACCAGGTTTGCTGTTTATTTGCGCAATTGTGTAGCAGCGGATGTTGCAACAATGTAACAATTTTCACAGCTAACCTATCAAACGGAAGAAAAAAAAACGTAAATAGATGCGTCTCTATGATACATTAAGAGGATATATGTATTTTTTATATCTAAGAGGATATATTTTCCTTCGTTAAAATAATGAAATATTAGCTGTGAAGTTGAGCAATCTGTTATGTATTAATTTATGTGATGAGTGGGTCATATTCATGTTAATGAGTCTTTTTGAGTAGCCATTGTACTTTCATGGACTGCAGATAGTTGTCGACGAGCGCGCCTGAACCCGCGCGCATGCGTAGTGCAAGGGATCACGGTAGGGGCGGAACACGCAGAACGTTGCAGATAGCAATTCAACATCTAGAACGGTTACAGTTCTCGGCAACAATGTTCTAATGATAAATGCGATACATTTCTATCTTCAACGTTCTGAACTTTGCGCCCAATGACCCTTTTGGCTGACGACGTGCATTTCCTATTACAACAAGGCCGACCACAGCAGAGGAGCAGGGTTGAAGTTTGTGGATTATTTAGCTCGTTTTCACATTCTGATGAATTTCCAGGAACGCTGTGTGCTGATCTCACTAGTTTTGTGACTGAATTGAGTTGTTTCGGTGGTTATATCGCTCGACGGTTGAGACGCCGCCGTATTGTTTTCATCAAGATCAAGAACAATTGACTGCATCATCATTTTTGGAATCGTTTTAACTGACTCGAATGTAGATTACAACTCGCATCTATTCCATCCCCGCGCTGGCTGCCTCTGCGTTCTTCTCATAGTGATGCATCTATTGACGTTTTGTTCCGTTTGATAGGTAAGATGTGAAAATTGTTACATTGTTGCAACATCCGCTGCTACACTACTGTGTTCTGAAATTGACCGCAGATTCATTTAGCCTTATTTTTGTTACTCAAACAAACAAATGGACAGATCCAGAATCACGAGGGGACCTCGAAGAAGAATACAAATCTATCCGCTTGCATCGTGTGTTCTTACTCACTCTGCATATTCCAAAACCACAGGTTATTGGCTGCTGATTCTCATAGTCTGACCCCCCCCCCCCCCCATCCCTCTTCAACTATCTCGAGTTGTAGGGCCCAAAGTTCATGGAACTGAAGCTCAGACAATTCATTTTCTTATTTTCATCTTTGCGTGATGTGAAATATTGGTGTGATTGCGATACTTAGGCTCAGCCTTTAATCAGGCAGTGTTTCAAGCCCTAGAGATATGTTATGAATGTAATTGTGATGACCACTTGTTCTGAATCCTACCAGCCTGTTGGGCTTTACCGGTGAACATCATGATAAGGGGATTGATTGCGTTCTGTATGCACAGGGTGCACAGGCACAAACGAATATTCTATAGTGATTTTAACAGATGCTATTATCCAAAGCGACTTGAAGAACTGTCAACATTGACGTGACGCAGATATTCAGTAGCCGACTATATGTGGTCCCCACTAAGGAGATACATCATGCCTTAACCATAAGGCTAGCAGATTATAACTCTCACTCAGTATTGTTGCATTGTGTGAACATAGGATTGTGGTGGTGATGGAAAGTCATGATTCTTCTCCCTGCTCTCTATTTCTCTTGGTCTCTCTCTCCCTCTCTCTCTCTCTCTCTCTCTCTCTCTCTCTCTCTCTCTGACACTTCCTCTGCCTCTCTCCCTCTCTCTCTCTCTCTCTCTCAATTTCAATTTCAATTTAAGGGCTTTATTGGCATGGGAAACGTATGTTAACATTGCCAAAGCAAGTGAAGTAGATAGTAAACAAAAGTGAAATAAACAATAAATATTAACAGTAAACATTACACTCAGAAGTTCCAAAAGAATAAAGACATTTCAAATGTCATATTATGTATATATACAGTGTTGTAACAATGTGCAAATAGTTAAAGTACAAATGGGAAAATAAATGAACATAAATATGGGTTGTATTTACAATGGTGTTTGTTCTTCTCTCTCTCTCTCTCTCTCTCTCTCTCTCTCTTTCTCTCTGACACTTCCTCTGCCTCTCTCTCTCTCTTTCTCTCTCTGCCACTTCCTCTGGCTCGCTGGGTGCAGTAGTGGCAGCTGTCGGAACCACCAAACATCCTCCCACACAGCCTCCGCTCTGTCCTCATCTCTCTTCTCTCCTCTTCTCTCCCTCTCCTCCTCTCCTTTTACGAGCGCACAGAAAGGCTGCATTATGCCTGTTGGGTACAAGGGGGGCCAACATGGTGTGGCAGAGGGTATGGCCGAGCCCGCAGATGGTTAACTGACTGCCTCTCGAGGGTGTCACTGAGCCTTGAGCAACGGCAGACCACACACATGCTACCTATAGGGATGGATGGGCAGCTTGTAGAGGCGGTGGATGGCCTTTGTTTTTGGACCCTTGTGGAAGACTTGGCTGAAATAGGGCTTTGACCACTCGTTTGTCTGTGTGGATGACAGGGTATTGCTATTTGGTATCCTTCAAATTTCTAATTGATTATGCCGTAATAAATCTTACTCGCCAGAGCTTGCACATAAAAAAAAAAAAAGTCACACTCCCAGGAACTAACCCGAGTTCATATAATGTCCTTGGGCCAGGCAGTAGTGTGTGTCAGTCGGAGAGGAAATGGTCGCCTTGGGCCAAGGCAGTAGTTCTCCCACTTAGGTCACCGACCTCTGGCTCTGATCCTCTCTAAGAACAATAGCCAGCATGCAGAGTCACAGTTCTCACACACAGAGAGCTCCTTTTGTAGCCGGATGGAGCTAAATAACACAGGGAATAGTCAAATGGCAAACCAGTGAAGGAAAGAATGGAGCCGGATGGAGCTAAATGAGTAGAACTGTTAACCCTGACTTGCTTTGCTGGGCCTAGCTTGAGCAACACGTGGAAAAGCGGCGCAAAACCAAAAATGCTTAGCACTACTGCGGGAGCGGGAACATGCATTCCGACAGTGCCTGCAGTATCTAGCTTGGGATTCCGAACTGATATGCGCCGTTTCACTTCACCATATCAATGGGAGCATATCAGTTTGGGTTCCGGGGCTATGTAGTTGCTGTGGCTGCCAGTGGTAAATGCTCAATGCTGCCTAACCAGTACTGATGGTGATAATGCTGATGGTGACGTCCACCAGTCAGATAATGCCAGGTCACATATATCATCATCAGGCAGGCATATCCAGGTGTGCTGTCCTAATGTGGTCGACTGTGCTTTAGAATAGATTGGCATACTTTTGATATCCCATAGAGAAATGGACACCGGACAGGCATATTTGACATACAGGTAACATGCATCAGATGACACAGCCTACATGCATAACAACCAGGCATATAAATACACAGTATTGCCACAACTGTTTCTTCCCTATGACATCTTCCATGAGCACCAACGTGAAGTTCATAGGAGCATGACAAATGAAAGCCAGGAGTCTATATTTTTGAGAAATTAAGGCATTCGGAAAGTATTCAGACCCCTTGACTTTTTCCACATTTTGTTACGTTACAGCCTTATTCTAAAATTGATGAAATTATTTTTTTCCCTCATCAATCTACACACAATACCCCATAATGACAAAGTGAAAACAGTTTTAACCATTTTTTTATTCAGACCCTTTGCTATGAGATTCGAAACTGAGCTTAGGTGCATCCTGTTTCCATTGATCATCCTTGAGATGTTTCTACAACTTGATTGGAGTCCACCTGTGGTAAATTCAATTGATAGGACATGATTTGGAAAGGCACACACCTGTCTATATAAGGTCCCACAGTTGACAGTGCATCTCAGAGCAAAAACCAAGCCATGAGGTCGAAGGAATTGTCCGCAGAGCTCCGAGACAGGATTGTGTCGAGGCACAAAATGTCTGCAGCATTGAAGGTCCCCAAGAACACAGTGGCCTCATCATTCTTAAATGGAAGAAGTTTGGAACCACAAACTCTTCCTAGAGCTGGCCGCCCAGCCAAACTGAGCAATCGGGGGAGAAGGGCCTTGGTCAGGGAGGTGACCAAGAACCTGATGGTCACTCTGACAGAGCTCCACAATTCCTCTGTGGAGATGGGAGAACCTTCCAGAAGGACAACCATCTCTGCAGCATTCCACCAATCAGGCATTTATGGTAGTGGTCAGACAGAAGCCACTCCTCAGTAAAAGGCACATGACAGCCCGCTTGGAGTAGAAACGGTAACGGCAGCAGCAGTAGAAACGGTAACGGCAGCAGCAGTAGAAACGGTAACGGCAGCAGCAGTAGAAACGGTAACGGCAGCAGCAGTAGAAACGGTAACAGCAGCAGCAGTAGAAACGGTAACAGCAGGAGAATAGAAACGGTAACGGCAGCAGCAGTAGAAACGGTAACGGCAGCAGCAGTAGAAACGGCAGCAGCAGTAGAAACGGTAACGGCAGCAGCAGTAGAAACGGTAACGGCAGCAGCAGTAGAAACGGTAACGGCAGCAGCAGAATAGAAACGGTAACGGCAGCATCAGAATAGAAACGGTAACGGCAGCAGCAGTAGAAACGGCAGCAGCAGTAGAAACGGCAGCAGCAGTAGAAACGGTAACGGCAGCAGCAGAATAGAAACGGTAACGGCAGCAGCAGTAGAAACGGTAACGGCAGCGGCAGTAGAAACGGTAACGGCAGCAGCAGTAGAAACGGTAACGGCAGCAGCAGTAGAAACGGTAACGGCAGCAGCAGTAGAAACAGCAGAAGTAGATGTGATTTATTAGGATCCCCATTAGCCAACGCCAATGGCGACAGCTAGTCTAACTGGGGTTCCGACATAAAACGAAAAATACATTACAGACAAAATACTTTACAATTTAGAAATATTTAGCGTGTGTGTGCATCTATCAGTTACACATACATGTCAGTACACACACAACAAGTAGGTCACATGGGGGAGAGGCGTGGTGCCATGAGGTGTTGCTTTAATGTTTCTTATAAAAGCAAGAAGTGACGCAGTCAGTCTCTCCTCAACTCTTAGCCAAGAGAGACTGGCATGCATAGTATTAATATTAGCCCTCTGATTACAATAAAGAGCAAGATGTGCCTCTGTTCTGGGCCAGCTGCAGCTTAACTAGGTCTTTCTTTGCAGCACTTATGACTGTATGACTGGACAATAATCAAGATTAGACAAAACTAGAGCCGGCAGGACTTGCTTTGTGGAGTGTGGTGTCAAAAAAGCAGAGCATCTATTTATTAAGGACAGACCTCTCCCCATCTTTACAACCATTGAATCTATATGTTTTGTCCATGACAGTTTACAATCTAAGGTAACACCAAGTAATTTAGTCTCCTCAACTTGTTCAACAGCCACACCAATGTGACACCATTCATTACCAGATTCAGCTGAGGTCTAGAACTTATGGAATGATTTGTACCAAATACAATGCTCTTAGTTTTAGAGATGTTCAGGACCAGTTTATTAGTGGCCACCCATTCCAAAACAGACTGCAATTCTTTGTTAAGGGTTTCAGTGACTTCATTAGCTGTGGTTGCTGATGCGTATATGGTTGAATCATCAGCATACATGGACACACATGCTTTGTTTAATGCCAGTGGCAGGTCATTGGTAAAAATAGAAAAGAGTAGAGAGCTGCCCTGCGGTACACCACACTTTACATGTTTGACATTAGAGAAGCTTCCATTAAAGAAAACCCTCTGAGTTCAATAAGATAGCTCTGAATCCACAATATGGCAGAGGTTGAAAAGCCATAACACATACGTTTTTCAACAACAGTTTATGGTCAATAAAATCAAAAGCTGCACTGAAATTTAACAGTACAGCTCCCACAATCTTCTTATAAATTTCTTTCAACCAATCATCAGTCATTTGTGTCAGTGCAGTATATGTTGAGTGCCATTCTCTATAAGCATGCTGAAAGTCTGTTGTTAATTTGTTTACAGAGAAATAGCATTTTATTTGGTCAAAAACACATTTTTTCCAACAGTTTGCTAAGAGCTGGCAGCAAGCTGATAGGTCTGCTGTTAGAACCAGTAAATGCCGCTTTACCACTCTTGGGTAGCGGAATGACTTTGGCTTCTCTCCAGGCCTGAGAACAAAGACTTTCCTCTATGCTCAGATTAAAGATATGACAGATGGGAGTGGCTATAGAGTCAGCTACCATCCTCAGTAGCTTTCCATCTAAGTTGTCAATGCCAGGAAGTTTGTCATTATTGATCGATAACAATACTTTTTCCACCTCTCCCACACTAACTTTACAAAATTCAAACTTACAATGCTTTTTCTTTCATTATTATTTTTGAGTACGATGGCTCACTGTTCGTTGTTGGCATTTCCTGCCTAAATTTGCCCACTTTGCCAATGAAGTAATCATTAAAATAATTGCCAACATCAAATGGTTTAGTGATGAATAAACCATCTGATTCGATGAAAGATGGAGTTGAATTTGTCTTTCTGCCCATAATTTTATTTAAAGTACTCCGTGTCCCCCCCCCCCCCCCCTCCCCCCAATCTTGGCTTCATAATACAGTTTAGTCACATAATTTCTCAAATTGCAGTAAGTCAGCCAGTCAGATGTGCAGCCAGACTTATTAGCCACTCATTTTGCCCCGTCTCTTTCAACCATACAGTTTTTCAATTCCTCATCAATCCATGGAGCCTTAACAATTCTAACAGTCAGTTTCTTAACAGGTGCATGTTTATCAATAATTGGAAGAAACAATTGAATAAATGTATCAAGTGCAGCATCTGGATGCTCCTTATTAATCACATCAGACCAACAAATATTCTTTACATCATCCACATAAGAGTCACAGCAAAATCTTTTGTATGATCTCTTATACACTATTTTAGGCCCAGCTTTTGGAACTTTGGCTTTCCTGGATATTGGATATAGCATCCAATGGGTACGGATACAGCTTTAGAACAAAGTTCTACAGTATTAGTAAAAATGTGATCGATACATGTGGATGATCTTGTTCCTGTAGTGTTTGTAAACACCCTGGTAGGTTGATTAATAACCTGAACCAGATTACAGGCACTGGTTACAGTGAGAAGCTTCCTCTTGAGCGGACAGCTTGATGAAAACCAGTCAATATTCAGGTCCCCAAGAAAGTAGACCTCTCTGTTTACATCACATACACTACCAAGCATTTCACACACATATTATTTAGATACTGACTGTTAGCACTTGGTGACCTATAGCAACACCCCAAAAGAAAAGGCTTTAGATGTGCCAGGTGAACCTGCAACCACAATACTTCAATAACACTTGACATAAGATCTTCTCTAAGCATTACAGGGATATGACTCTGAATATACAGTGTACAGCAACACCTCTGAATATATACAGCAACACCTCCCCCATAAGCGTTCCTGTCTCTTCTATAGATGTTATATCCTTGTATTGCTACTGCTGTATCATCAAATGAATTATCTAAGTGAGTCTCCAGAAATGGCTAATATATTAATGATGTTAGCAAGTTATTGATTTAATTAACCTTATTTCTAAGGCTACATATATTAATATGGACTATTTCCAGCCCTTTCCTGGGTAGCTTATCAGCGATAGACATAATATGGAAAAGAGCAAACAAAGCAAGAGAAATATATATACATTCAGCAGTCCATTAATCAGTTGGTGTGTGTGTGTGGGGGGGGGGGCTGCGGGGTTGAAGTTACCCATAGGCTTGGCTCTCTCATCCCTTCCAGGCTTCTGGGAGGGAGGGTGGACAATGAGCCTGAAACAGATAGAAACAGCAGCAGCAGCAGAAGGCAGCCGCTGGCCGATTCCTTCTTCAGTGGATGGTTGGGGGGGCCAGAACATAATTACAAATAATTTACAGTGCACATATACAGTGCATTCGGAAAGTATTTTTTAAAAACTTTTTCCACATTTTGTTACGTTACAGCCTTATTGTAAAATTGATTAAATCGTTTTTTCCCCTCATCAGTCTACACACAATACCCCATAATGACAAACCAAACAATGTTTTTAGAAAATGTATAAAAAATACGAAACTGAAATATCACATTTATGTAAGTATTCAGACCCTTTACTCCGTACTTTGTTGAAGCACCTTTGGCAGCGATTACAGCCTTGAGTCTTCTTGGGTATGACGCTACAAGCTTGGCACACCTGTATTTGGGGAGTTTCTCCCATTCTTCCCTGCAGATCCTCTCAAGCTCTGTCAGGTTGGATGGGGAGCGTCGTTGCACAGCTATTTTCAGGTCTCTCCAGAGATGTTCAAGTCCGGGCTCTGGCTGGGCCACTCAAGAACATTCAGAGACTTGTCCCGAAGCCACTCTTGCGTTGTCTTGGCTGTGTGCTTCGGGTCGTTGTCCTGTTGGAAGGTGAACCTTCGCCCCAGTCTGAGGTCCTGAGCGCTCTGGAGCAGGTTTTCATCAAGGATCTCTCTGTACTTTGCTCCGTTCATCTTTCCCTCGATCCTGACTAGTCTCCCAGTCCCTGCCGCTGAAAAGCATCCCCACAGCATGATGCTACCACCACGCTTCACCGGAGGGATGGTGTCATGTTTCCTCCAGACGTAACACTTGGCATTCAGGCCAAAGAGTTCAATATTAGTTTCATCAGACCATAGAATCTTGTTTCTCATGATCTGATAATCCTTTAGGTGCCTTTTGGCAAACTCCAAGCGGGCTGTCGTGCCTTTTACTGAGGATTGGCTTCTGTCTGGCCACTCTACCATAAAGGCCTGATTGGTGGAGTGCTGCAGAGATGGTTGTCCTTCTGGAAGGTTCTCCCGTCTTTCTCTCAGAGGAGCTCTGTCAGAGTGACAATCGGGTTCTTGGTCACCTCCCTGACCAAGGCCCTTCTCCCCCGATTGCTCAGTTTGACCGGGCGGCCATCTCTGGGGAGAATCTTGGTGGTTCCAAACTTCTTCCATTTAAGAATGATGGAGGCCACCGTGTTCTTGGGGACCTTCAATGCTGCATAAAGTTTTTGGTACCCTTCCCCAGATCTGTGCCTCGACACAATTCTGTCTCAGGGCTTTACGGACAATTCCCTTGACCTCATGGCTTGGTTTTTGCTCTGACATGCACTGTCAACTGTGGGACCTCATATAGACAGGTGTGTGCCTTTCCAAATCATGTCCAATCAATTGAATTCACTACAGGTGGACTCCAATCAAGTTGTAGAATGGAAACCGGATGCACCTGAGCTCAATTTCGAGTCTCAAAGCAAAGGGTCTGAATACTTATTTACATAAGGTTTTTCTGTTTTTTTATTTTTAATACATTTGCAAAACTTTTTAAAAACCTGTTTTTGCTTTGTCATTATGGGGTATTGTGTGTTGATTGAGGGAAAACATTTGAGTTAATCAATTTTAGAAGGCTGTAACATAACAAAATGGGGAAAAAGTGAAGGGGTCTGAATAATTTCCAAATGTGCTGTACGCAAATGTTTTTTATTTTATTTTTTGTTCAGAGAATAGCCTTGCAAAGAACTCATCTGTTCTGCCATTCATTCTCATTCAATTGTGTTCCGAGAAAAACAGGGGTTTCCACATTTTACTTCAATTCCCCTCCTCCCCCCCTTTTTATTTTAAAGGATATTCTCGGCACTGGTTTGTTTTTCAATTGATAAGATTATGACTAATGGGGAAATGTTTGCGGCTCTGCGCATACAGTTAACATCAAGCATACAGACCAACAGTTACAGACAAGATAGATCAGTGAGGATAAAGAAAAGATGCCGTTCATGTCCGATGCTGTGGAGTGCTCCGTCTGTCTCTCTTAGTATCACAGAGCTGTGGAGTGCTCTGTCTGTCTCTATTAGTATCACAGCGCTGTATGGTTCATGGTATTTAGTTGTGCCTCTAGTAGGGTTGTGACAATTATGGGTAACGATTAATTGTCATGCAAATGGAGACGGTTATTGTCATTTTTATCAAACAGCTAATGTTTTGAACTTGTAATGCATCTTTGAAAATTTGCTGCAACATACCTAATGAATATAACACAGCTTTGGTACCACCCCTGTCTCAAAAACAAATGGTTCTGACCACTTGGAACGTTTGGAAATGAAGCTCCTCCTCCCAACTGTGCCGTTCTACTCTTAAAATAATTACCAACCTTACCCCATTCATGTAAAAATGATTACCAACTTTACCCCATTCATGTAAAAATGATTACCAACTTTACCCTATTCATGTAAAAATGATTACCAACCTTACCCCATTCATGTAAAAATGATTACCAACTTTACCCCATTCATGTAAAAATGATTACCAACTTTACCCCATTCATGTAAAAATGATTACCAACTTTACCCTATTCATGTAAAAATGATTACCAACCGTACCCCATTCATGTAAAAATGATTACCAACCTTACCCCATTCATGTAAAAATGATTACCAACTTTACCCTATTCATGTAAAAATGATTACCAACGTTACCCCATTCATGTAAAAATGATTACCAACCTTACCCTATTCATGTAAAAATGATTACCAACTTTACCCCATTCATGTAAAAATGATTACCAACCTTACCCTATTCATGTAAAAATGATTACCAACCTTACCCCATTCATGTAAAAATGATTACCAACCTTACCCCATTCATGTAAAAATGATTACCAACCTTACCCCATTCATGTAAAAATGATTACCAACCTTACCCCATTCATGTAAAAATGATTACCAACCTTACCCCATTCATGTAAAAATGATTACCAACCTTACCCCATTCATGTAGAAATGATTACCAACCTTACCCCATTCATGTAAAAATGATTACCAACGTTACCCCATTCATGTAAAAATGATTACCAACTTTACCCCATTCATGTAAAAATGATTACCAACCTTACCCCATTCATGTAAAAATGATTACCAACCTTACCCCATTCATGTAAAAATGATTACCAACCTTACCCTATTCATGTAAAAATGATTACCAACTTTACACCATCATG
>NC_139996.1:5546889-5621889 GCF_964263955.1 Coregonus lavaretus
GTGGCCAATAGAATAAAATGTGTTTTTAAAAACGCTCCCTCCCTATGGTCAGTATCTGCAAACCTAGGAAATAAAGATGGAGGAGAAACCTTTAATGGTCCAACCACTAGTTTACATTCCAGTGTTGAGGAGAACTATATTAAGCCCTACAGGATACTCACTGGGGATGAAAGGATCAACTTTCAACCTTTTTTGGTTGGAAAATAATCGGATGAGTTCTCCATGTGGAATGAAAATGTAGCATAAGGATATTTTTTATTTGGTTCATAGTTGCTTTAAACTAGCCTGGTTCCAGATCTGTTTGTATTGTCTTGCCAACTCTTATAGTCATTGAGTTGTTGATACATTACTGGGGATACAGATCTGGGACCAGGCTAGTTTTAAACTGAGTGGGGGGGGGGGGGGTACATGCTGCGTTCATAAGTGGGAAGTGGGAATTTACCACCATAGAGTTAGATAAAGGACTCTAGATGGATATAAACTGTTTTGGCATGGACATTGCCATTGAGGGCTTCACCATTTTAAAGTAGTTAACTGGGTGGGGCTTCCTATGGGTGAAGGAAGGATCACATGATTCCATCCGGGTCATCAGAAGGGATCAGCCAATAAATTATACTTGTGAGCAAACATTCCATAACTCTAGATGGCAATAAATCACCATCCTTGGCTTTATACCTGTTCAAACAACACACTCCAGGTGGCAGTGTACGCACCCTTTTCAGTTTGTTTGCCAACTCATAGAAGTAATTGAAGAAGAAAATGGACTACTTCAAAATGGAGATGGCCTCAGGTGGCGCTGCCCGTCAGACGCCATAATGGGACATGTATAAAGATGATACCTCTGTCATTCTCTGTTTACCACATATTCCTGGGAAAAATCTATTTGAACGGCCTTCCAACTGGTAATTACTAGTAGGAAACTCCTCTATCATCCTGAGCTCTGGTCCGGAGGCTCCGTACGGAGGGTGTGACGCAATTGCGGTACCTCCAGAGGCTTGTGGAGGCCAAATCAAGCTCTGTAGTGCATTGCCGTGTGCCTCCCAAAGCTCTGTATTGACGTGATTGGTTGACGGTAGGTGGGGGGGCGGTACTTCCTGTATAAACACAAACTCACTTCCTTGACAACTTCCTTCACAACAGCTCTGCTCCGCAAAGCGCAAGACGTATGAATGCCTTGACTTCTGCGGAGGCCGCATCGCAATGCAGATGCCGGAATGACCATAAATCGTCTGTTACAAACACCGCGTTAATCTGAAGTTGTATCTCCCGTACTAGAATGTGGGCTGGGCCAAACTGAAATGTTGCTGAGAACTCAAGAGTATGGTTATTATTGATTGAACCAATAATTAGCCCACCCTAGTGTTGTGACACAGTTAGAGCGTAATGGAAACACTGTTGCGAAAGTGAGAAGAAAAAAAAAAAAAAAAAAAGTGACTTCCTACTTTTTACTGCTGGCTGTTATTTCTACTCCTCTTGTTCTTTGATGGGTCTATCGAGTGCCCCATTTTGAATGTTGTGTTTAGGTGGTGACTGTCTACTTAGGTTGTCCACTGTATTGCCTGTAACGGTATTTTCTTGTATCTCCGCAGGTGTGTATGCGTTTGTGTGTTATGGTGACGTCCGGTGTGTGAGGCCTGTGACAGGAGACCCACTGCCTCCTCCCCTTCAGCATGTCTGGACCCCAGGTGAGACCTGGTGATCACAAACAAAGATGGCTTCATGTTGAATAGAGAGATTACACTAAATGTTGAATAGAGAGATTACACTATATGTTGAATAGAGAGATTACACTATATGTTGAATAGAGAGAGAACACTATATGTTGAATAGAGAGAGAACACTATATGTTGAATAGAGAGATTACACTATATGTTGAATAGAGAGATTACACTATATGTTGAATAGAGAGATTACACTATATGTTGAATAGAGAGATTACACTGTATGTTGAATAGAGAGATTACACTGTATGTTGAATAGAGAGATTACACTATATGTTGAATAGAGAGATTACACTATATGTTGAATAGAGAGATTACACTGTATGTTGAATAGAGAGATTACACTATATGTTGAATAGAGAGATTACACTATGTTGAATAGAGAGAGAACACTATATGTTGAATAGAGAGAGAACACTATATGTTGAATAGAGAGATTACACTATATGTTGAATAGAGAGATTACACTATATGTTGAATAGAGCGATTACACTATATGTTGAATAGAGCGATTACACTATATGTTGAATAGAGCGATTACACTATATGTTGAATAGAGAGATTACACTATATGTTGAATAGAAAGATTACACTATATGTTGAATAGAGAGATAACACTATGTTGAATAGAGAGATAACCCTATATGTTGAATAGAGAGAACACTATATACAGTCGTATGAAAAAGTTTGGGCACCCCTCTGAGGCTGCATAATAATTTACTCTGTCGTCACAGAAAATGATCACAGTGGCATGCCATTCATTTTCTAATTAAAGCTGAGTACTGGGGTATTGTCCAGACAAAGATTTTTAGTGTAGCAATATTAAGTTGTATGAAATTAAATCAGATGTGAAAAATAGGCTATGCAAACATTTGGGCACCCTTGTCATTCTGTTGATTTGAATACCTGTAACTACTTAGCACTGATTAATTGGAACACACAATTGGTTTGGTGAGCTCATTAAGCCTTGAACTTCATAGACAAGTGCATCCAATCATGAGAAAAGGTATTTAAGGTGGCCAATTGCATGTTGTTGTTCTCTTTGACTCTCCTCTGAAGAGTGGCAACATGGGGCCCTCAAAACAACTCTCAAATGACATGAAAACAAAGATTGTTCAACATTATGGTTTAGGGGAAGGCTACAAAAAGCTATCGCAGAGATGTAAGCTGTCAGTGTCCACTGTGAGGAACATAGTGAGGAAATGGAAGACCACAGGCACAGTTCTTGTTAAGGCCAGAAGTGGCAGGCCAAGTACAATATCGGAGAGGCAAAGGCGAAGGATGGTGAGAACGGTCAAAAACAGCCCACAGACCACCTCCAAAGACCTACAACATCATCTTGCTGCAGATGGTGTCACTGTGCATCGTTCAACAATTCAGTGCACTTTGCACAAGGAGAAGCTGTACGGGAGAGTGATGCGGAAGAAGCCTTTTCTGCTAAACACGCCACAAACAGAGTCGCTTGAGGTACGCAAACGCACATTTGGACAAGCCAGCTTCATTTTGGAATAAGGTGCTGTGGACTGATGAAACAAAGATTTGAGTTATTTGGTCATAACAAGGGGCGTTATGCATGGCAGCAAAAGAACACAGCGTTCCAAGAAAAACACTTGCTACCCACAGTAAAATTTGGTGGGGGTTCCATCATGCTGTGGGGCTGTGTGGCCAGTGCCAGTACTGGGAATCTTGTTAAAGTTGAGGGTTGCATGGATTCCACTCAATATCAGCAGATTCTTGGGAATAATGTTGAAGAATCAGTCACAAAGTTGAAGTTACGCCGGGGCTGGATATTTCAACAAGACAACGACCCAAAACACTGCTCAAAATCTACCCGGGCATTTATGCAGAGGAACAAGTACAATGTTCTGGAATGGCCATCCCAGTCCCCAGACCTGAATATCATTGAGAATCTGTGGGATGATTTGAAGCGGGCTGTCCATGCACGGCAACCATCAAACCTAACTGAAGTGGAGATGTTTTGTAAGGAGGAATGGTCCAAAATACCTTCACCCAGAATCCAGACTCATTAGAGGCTATAGGAAGCGTCTAGAGGCTGTTATTTTAGCAAAAGGAGGCTCTACTAAATATTGATGTGATTTTTCTGTTGGGGTGCCCAAATGTATGCACCTGTCTAATTTCGTTTTGATGCATATTGCAAATTTTCTGTTAATCCAATAAACCTCATTTCACTACCAAAATATTACTGTGTCCATCAGTTATTTGATAGATCAAAATAAAATTGCTGATCCAAACACCCAATTATTTATAAATGGAAATTGTCAGGGGTGCCCAAGCGTTTTCATACGACTGTACCACCTGCCATTGACTTAGTTGTAACCCTGAACTAGCTCACCTGATTCACCTATTCAGGGGCTTGACGATTAGTCGACAAGTTGAATCAGTTGTGCGAGCCACGGAGTAGTTAAAATACATGGAACGTCTGGGGGTCCCTGAGGAAACATTGGAGAACCCCTGCACTATACCACCCATTGTCATTGAACTGGTTTATTGCAGGGTTGGGGTCACTACACTTTCAATCCAGAAAGTAAACTGACATTTTCCTCATTGCTTTTCTGAACATTTCCTCTCTCCCTCAGACTGAAACATGGCCGCAGGGCACGGAGTGTATGGCCAAGTACAACTTTAAGGGCACCACAGAGCAGGACCTGCCCTTCAACAAAGGAGACGTCTTAACCATCATCGTCGTCACTAAGGTAAAGTACCTAACTCTCTATGTTAGGAAGCAGGTAGTCTTTTACCACAGCCGCCATGTCTCTGGCAAGCGAGACTAGAAAACAGGCCAAAATGGTTTATCGTTTGAGTAAGGAGAAACGTATGCTCAATCTTTCACATTTCTGTCATGTTTCTAAAGAAAATAGTTTAGATTTTTTTTTTGAAGGGGGCATAGTGCTAAATAATATTTAACAATCTAGATTATAAACCTAACTATCTGCCTCCATTGAATATAGTTAAACCATGTGCAATTAAGTATTATGATTTTAGATGACTATCAAGAAATGGTCATGAGAAGCGAATGCAAAACGCAAGTGTTATGTTATTAAATATCATTGTAAAATGAACTAAATCAAATGTAAGGCATAATGCTTTAGTTACAAGGCAATACTGACATTAACATAGCATTCACAATCTAGGCATACATACATATCTAACGGGGTTACAAGACAAAGCATAAACAAAGAGATGCCTACTAGGCCATAGGAAATTAGACTTGATCATACAACTTTTCCATAGAGGGCTTAACAAGGACGAGGGAGAAAATACTTTCATTCCATTTATACCAGATCTGACTTCAAAATCAATTGTTGACCAATCCACAGACCAAACCAAAGGTAATACAACTAAGATATTCAATTAGATGGAACAAGCCAGCATCCTCTAGGAAGGGGGTCACATCTGTGTGATAGTCTGAGGAGGTGGGCTGTAAATCATTTTACATTTACATTTTTAGTCATTTTAGCAGACGCTCTTATCCAGAGCGACTTACAGTTAGTGAGTGCATACATTGTCCTTTGTGTTTTCTGGGTATTCTCCATGCGGCCCAAAGTGACAGAGAGCACATCATGTAGGGCCAAGCCTGCAGAGGGTTTCAGTAATGTTGTCCATCTCTCTATGTTATTTACTCAGTCAACCCTGATCTTATAATCAGAGTAATGGTGACATGTTCTGTCCCAGGACCCCAACTGGTACAAAGCCAAGAACACCGCAGGTCGAGAAGGCACCATCCCAGCTAACTATGTCCAGAAGAGGGAAGGGGTGAAGCAAGGAGGCAAGCTGAGTCTAATGCCGTAAGTACAGTACAGTCTCCATAGCCTGGTTAAACCAGTCTGAATCCTTCAAAACGTTGCTGGAGGTACAGCACAGTCTCCATAGCCTGGTTAAACCAGTCTGAATCCTTCAAAACGTTGCTGGAGGTACAGTACAGTCTCCATAGCCTGGTTAAACCAGTCTGAATCCTTCAAAACGTTGCTGGAGGTACAGTACAGTCTCCATAGCCTGGTTAAACCGGTCTGAATCCTTCAAAACGTTGCTGGAAGTACAGCACACTCATCACTCCATGTACTGAAATGACTTCCCATCAATACACTGCCAGTGTTGTGTTACATGAATCACCAGTGTTGTGTTGTTACATGACTCATTTACATTTACATTTACATTTTAGTCATTTAGCAGACGCTCTTATCCAGAGCGACTTACAGTTAGTGAATAAAAAAAAATTTTTTATACTGGCCCCCCGTGGGAATCAAACCCACAACCCTGGCGTTGCAAATGCCATGCTCTATCAACTGAGCTACATCCCTGCCGGCCATTCCCTCCCCTACCCTGGACGACGCTGGGCCAATTGTGCGCCGCCCATGAGTCTCCCGGTCGCGGCCGGCTGCGACAGAGCCTGGATTCGAACCAGGATCTCTAGTGGCACAGTTAGCACTGCGATGCAGTGCCTTAGACCACTGCACCACTCAGGAGTATGAGTGTTGTTTTGTTACATGACTCACCGGTGTTGTGTTGTTACATGACTCACCGGTAGTGTAGTAACAGAAAAGATGGCTTTCAGGAGTACCATTTATGGTCAACAGTCAATAAGTTACTAGGGTAGATTTTAAGTTTATTATGCCATTTTGTATGTATATAGGAATGTGTTTTTTGTAAGAGCTCTCATCAATTACAGAATAAACACATTCAATGTAAAGTATAATATAAAGTGAAAGCAAACTATGAAACATTTAAGAGAGGACTTCATTTCTAGTTCACCGCTCAGTGACTGATACTAACTCAGGTTGAACGTTTTTCAGTATGTTTCTGTGTGATTGTAGAGTGCAGAAAGGCTGTTTGTCGGTATGTTTATGTGTGATTGTAGAGTGCAGAACGGCTGTTTGTCGGTATGTTTCTGTGTGATTGTAGAGTGCAGAAAGGCTGTTTGTCGGTATGTTTCTGTGTGATTGTAGAGTGCAGAAAGGCTGTTTGTCGGTATGTTTCTGTGTGATTGTAGAGTGCAGAAAGGCTGTTTGTCGGTATGTTTCTGTGTGATTGTAGAGTGCAGAAAGGCTGTTTGTCGGTATGTTTCTGTGTGATTGTAGAGTGCAGAAAGGCTGTTTGTCGGTATGTTTCTGTGTGATTGTAGAGTGCAGAAAGGCTGTTTGTCGGTATGTTTCTGTGTGATTGTAGAGTGCAGAAAGGCTGTTTGTCGGTATGTTTCTGTGTGATTGTAGAGTGCAGAACGGCTGTTTGTCGTGGCAGTGCAGCCGCTGTTATGTGAATCTAATCCACAGTTGGGCTGCGTCCTGGCTCTGTCTACTCAGCTCTGTAATTGCAGTGCACTGTGTCTGTTTCCAGCACCACTGTCTGCTCTGTGCACGCTGCACAGTTTCCTGTTGTTCTCTTTCAATCTCCCACTTTCAGCCACATGCTTAAGTTCTGAGAAAAGTGTGTGTGTGTGCATTGAGATGTAAATGTATGAATGCGTCGAGATGTACATTAACTGTGTGTGTGCATGACTCCTTGTTGTAAAAGAAAAGCACATTGTGACTACAAATTTGATTGCCCCCCCCCCCCTTCCAGATGGTTCCATGGTAAGATCACCAGGGAGCAGGCAGAGAGTCTCCTGATCCCCCCAGAGATGGGCTTGTTCCTGGTCAGAGAGAGCACCAACTACCCCGGGGACTACACCCTGTGTGTCAGCTGTGACGGCAAGGTGGAGCACTACCGTATCGTCTATAAGGAGGGCAAGCTCAGCATCGACGAGGATGAGTTCTTCGAGAACCTCATGCAGCTGGTGGAGGTACAGGGGGAAGACACATATAAGACACCCAATCGCTCCCTGACCCTTACCCTTGACCCTTACCATTTGATGGTGGTAGATCTGAAGAGTCTAGATAGATGTAAACAGTGTAGTGGTGGAGTTTCCACCATATTGCAATCCACCTTACAGGTCTGCAAACATCAAAGGGCTAGGGCCAAGGGAAAAGTGTAGGGAAGGAGTTGGGACCAGCTACTAAAGCGAAATGGTACCAATGAGCTTTCCACTTGGTTTAAAAAAGCTGTCTATTATTTTGTAAGCAGAGTGTGTGAGCAGTGAGCACCGTGTTGTTGGCTGTACAGACATGATTTCCCTGTTAGTGAGGTGTTCCGGCCTCTGAGACTGTTGGCTATACAGACATGGTTTCCCTGTTAGTGAGGTGTTCCGGCCTCTGAGACTGTTGGCTGTACAGACATGGTTTCCCTGTTAGTGAGGTGTTCCGGCCTCTGAGACTGTTGGCTGTACAGACATGGTTTCCCTGTTAGTGAGGTGTTCCGGCCTCTGAGACTGTTGGCTGTACAGACATGATTTCCCTGTTAGTGAGGTGTTCCGGCCTCTGAGACTGTTGGCTGTACAGACATGGTTTCCCTGTTAGTGAGGTGTTCCGGCCTCTGAGACTGTTGGCTATACAGACATGATTTCCCTGTTAGTGAGGTGTTCCGGCCTCTGAGACTGTTGGCTATACAGACATGATTTCCCTGTTAGTGAGGTGTTCCGGCCTCTGAGACTGTTGGCTATACAGACATGGTTTCCCTGTTAGTGAGGTGTTCCGGCCTCTGAGACTGTTGGCTATACAGACATGGTTTCCCTGTTAGTGAGGTGTTCCGGCCTCTGAGACTGTTGGCTATACAGACATGGTTTCCCTGTTAGTGAGGTGTTCCGGCCTCTGAGACTGTTGGCTATACAGACATGGTTTCCCTGTTAGTGAGGTGTTCCGGCCTCTGAGACTGTTGGCTATACAGACATGGTTTCCCTGTTAGTGAGGTGTTCCGGCCTCTGAGACTGTTGGCTATACAGACATGGTTTCCCTGTTAGTGAGGTGTTCCGGCCTCTGAGACTGTTGGCTGTACAGACATGGTTTCCCTGTTAGTGAGGTGTTCCGGCCTCTGAGACTGTTGGCTATACAGACATGGTTTCCCTGTTAGTGAGGTGTTCCGGCCTCTGAGACTGTTGGCTGTACAGACATGGTTTCCCTGTTAGTGAGGTGTTCCGGCCTCTGAGACTGTTGGCTATACAGACATGGTTTCCCTGTTAGTGAGGTGTTCCGGCCTCTGAGACTGTTGGCTATACAGACATGGTTTCCCTGTTAGTGAGGTGTTCCGGCCTCTGAGACTGTTGGCTATACAGACATGATTTCCCTGTTAGTGAGGTGTTCCGGCCTCTGAGACTGTTGGCTATACAGACATGGTTTCCCTGTTAGTGAGGTGTTCCGGCCTCTGAGACTGTTTGTTCATGTAGTTCCTGGAACAAATACACTGAACAGGAAGTGACAAAAAAAGGAAGTGTTAGCGGTAGGTTCTAGATCATTTCACCTGAAGACACCTGACCCGGCTTTCACTTTCAAAACCACCCTCTCGCTTCCTTCAAATCCACCCTCTCGCTTCCTTCAAAACCACCCTCTCTCTTCCTTCAAAACCACCCTCTCTCTTCCTTCAAAACCACCCTCTCTCTTCCTTCCAAAACACCCTCTCTGTTCCTTCAGCCATTTCACTGTACATGGACTTAGTTGTGGACCTAAAGCGTATAAGGGAAAGCCCAGTAGCCCAGTGTTGATGACATGCATTTTTTTTTTTTTTGAACCAGCCAATGCTCTGATGTTTTTAACCATGCTGCCCTCTGTTGGTTACTGCTAGGTCCTGCTGAATAAATCCTAATGTTCCTACCAGGGTTGGGGTCAACTCTATTTGAATTCAGTTTACTTCCTGAATTGACATGGAATTGACCCCAACCCTGGTTCCTACCTACCGGTACTTAGATAAAAATCTAACCTAATGTATCAATCATCGTCAGTATTGACAACCTCTAACCCTTCCTGGGCCATGTTATTGACCCATGCCTTCTCTCTCTCTCTTTCTCCTCTCCCTGTCCTCAGCACTATACCAAAGACGCAGACGGTCTCTGCACCAACCTGATCAAGCCGAAGCTGGAGGAGGGAACTGTGGCAGCCCAGGACGAGTTCTCCAGGAGCGGCTGGGCTCTGAACAGGAAGGAGCTTAACATCCAACATTCCATAGGGAAGGGAGAGTTTGGAGGCAAGTGGTCATGTGTCTGTCGCATGTATGTCTGCGGTTGTGTGGGGGACGTTAGGTCCTCGGGAACATATGTTATTATCGATCTCTCCTCTGCATCACACCCTGTTCTGGGATGTCTTCTGGACTCTCTTCAGTTCACTCCACCCCCAATACCTGTTCTGTTGGAGTGTGTGAAAATGGTCTAAAGTGGATGCTTTCATTCTCACTTACAGACTCAGAATGGGTGTTTAAACCTTCTACACACAGAGAGTGCCGCTCATTGCCACCTGTGACTATTTAACCAAAGTATTTCCAGGATGTAGAAGGTTTAAACACCCATCCTGAGTCTGTGTCCATCTCTCCCTTCAGACGTGAAGGTAGGAGACTACAGAGGGACCAAAGTAGCGGTGAAGTGTATCAAGCACGATGCCACAGCACAGGCCTTCATCGCAGAGGCCTCAGTTATGACGTAAGTTTCAGAGCTTTGGGAGGACTACAACTCTGGTCGTTTTCAGAGCATTGGGAGGACTACAACTCTGGTCAGTTTCAGAGCTTTGGGATGACCGCAACTCTGGTCAGTTTCAGAGCTTTGGGATGACCGCAACTCTGGTCAGTTTCAGAGCTTTGGGAGGACCGCAACTCTAGTCAGTTTCAGAACTTTGGGATGACCGCAACTCTGGTCAGTTTCAGAACTTTGGGATGACTGCAACTCTGGTCAGTTTCAGAGCTTTGGGATGACTGCAACTCTGGTCAGTTTCAGAGCTTTGGGATGACTGCAATTCTGGTCAGTTTCAGAGCTTTGGGAGGACCACAACTCTGGTCAGTTTCAGAGCTTTGGGAGGACCGCAACTCTAGTCAGTTTCAGAGCTTTGGGAGGACCACAACTCTGGTCAAGTGTTTAACATCCTTATTGTTTTCTTAGAACAGTGTTTCTATGAGCTGTGAGGTTTTGGTTGAATATGTGTTGGTTTACTGTGCAGCTATTCAAACAGCTTTTCTAAAATGTTTAACTCTTGCTAATGTGTTGGTCTCTCTTCTGCAGCCAGCTGAGACACACAAACCTGGTCCAGTTGATAGGTGTCATCGTTGAGGAGAAGGGAAGCCTGTTTATCGTCAGTGAGTACATGGCCAAGGTAGGTGGCTCTTTACGATTCAGTTAAGTAAAGGATAGTAAATGAATAGTTCTATAAATAAAGAACCAGAGAGCACTGAAGACCTCTCTTTATAGGGCAGTCTAGTGGATTACCTGCGATCCAGAGGCCGGACGGTGATCTTCGGGGATTCTCTACTCAAGTTCTCACTGTGAGTATGATAACGATTCATCTCTATGGTCTGTACATCTTCAATAATATTATCAGAAGTCTGCTGACAGTGACTTATAGCAGCCAGTTGGAAATGTAACATTGTCCATTTTGGTCAGCGTTGTCAATGACTCTTTAAATGTCAGCCGTCTCCCCTCCCCCGTGGTGACGTGTGTGAGGCGATGGAGTATCTCGATGCCAATAACTTGAACAGAGACCTCACTGCCAATGTAAACTGTACATTAAATGTTGCCTGTGTCCCTCCTCCTCTGTAGAGACGTGTGTGAGGCGATGGAGTATCTGGAGGCCAATAACTTTGTCCACAGAGACCTGGCGGCGCGTAACGTTCTGGTGTCTGATGAAAACATCGCTAAGGTCAGCGACTTCGGCCTGACCAAAGAGGCCTCATCCAATCAGGACACGGCCAAACTGCCCATCAAGTGGACCTCACCAGAAGCCCTGAGAGAGAAGGTAGGCTAGTGTAACAGAGATTTAGAACGTGCCGTAAGCTCACTCCAGAGCAAGCTTGAAATGTCGTCAATGTTGCTATCGAATTTGATCGTTTTCTATAGCTCAACTGCTTGTATTTTGTCAAGGAGGGCGGCCACACGTGTTAGCGAGCCAGAGAGCCCCGAGTTTGAGCCGTGGTATGGAAAGTTTACCCTGGGTTGTATTCAGATAGGGAGGAAGCTATACTGCTTAGCTAGCACACTGACGTCGGTTTCACTAGTCACTTTCCTTATTGTCTTTAGGAGCATACCCTGGATCTCAAATCAACCCTCTAGGAACTTGTTTAGATCGGAGGGGATTTGGATAGGTGGAAAGCAATATGGTAGCAATTCTACCTAGCCTATCAGAGGGCAAGATGAAGCTACCACCATATTGCTTTCCACCTATCCAATCCTCTGAGATCTACAGTGAGTAGGGGTTAGAGGTCGACTTGAGATTTAAGAGTATATCAATAGTATTGTACTGCTGATTGGCACCATTTATACTGTATGTGTTACACATAAGCTTAAATGCTGTCTTTCCCTCTGTTTGTTGATCAATAGAAATTCTCCACCAAGTCAGATGTGTGGAGCTATGGGATCTTGCTGTGGGAGATCTACTCCTTTGGCCGAGTGCCTTACCCCAGAATTGTAAGTATCTTTATGCCTGGACAGAGGATGAATAAGGACTGATTGGGCAGGTGTGTTACAATTTGTGACAGCTATAGAGTATATGAATTTAAGCAGTTAAGAGTTGATGTAGTAAATCTGAAATGTGGACACTGCTGTTATGGGTCCACTCCCCTCCTCTATGAATGACTCCCGTGTCCACTCCCCTCCTCTATGAATGACTCCCGTGTCCACTCCCCTCCTCTATGAATGACTCCCGTGTCCACTCCCCTCCTCTATGAATGACTCCCGTGTCCACTCCCCTCCTCTATGAATGACTCCCGTGTCCACTCCCCTCCTCTATGAATGACTCCCGTGTCCACTCCCCTCCTCTATGAATGACTCCCGTGTCCACTCCCCTCCTCTATGAATGACTCCCGAGTCCACTCCCCTCCTCTATGAATGATTCCCGTGTCCACTCCCCTCTTCACCTTTTTCTTATTTTCCAATTTCCTCATCCCACCCTTCTCCTCCCTCAGCCTCTGAAGGAGGTGGTACCACGCGTAGAGAAGGGCTACAAGATGGAGGCCCCGGACGGCTGTCCTGAGGTGGTGTATGAAGTCATGAAGCAGTGCTGGACTCTGGACCCCCTGGTGCGACCCCGCTTCAGAGTCCTCCGGGAGAAACTGCACCATATCCTAGCTAAGGAGCTCTACCTGTGAGAGGATCAGAATAGGAGGAAGGGGGAGAGAGGACAAGGGTGGCTCTCCTTTCATTGAGGAAGAGGGGGAGGTAGAGAAAGGACGAGGGAGAAAGGGGAGTTGACAACCTGCCTTTATCAAGACCTCCGTCAGAGATCCTCCTTCCTCCCTTGTTCATTTTTCTTTCTCCAAAAATGAAAGATTCCCATCAGATTGTGTTAAAAGTTCACTGGTTTTCTGACTTGATGTTGTTGTTTTTTTTCCTCATTCTGTTGAAATGCTTTTGCCACATGTTGGCATCCCTCCCCCCACCTCAGGGTTGCCTGTATGTCTGTACTACAGTACAGTAGTGGGTGTGTGTCTGGCCGGTGTCAAACAAAACCAACCTGCCCTGCCCTGCCCTGCCCTGAGGTACTATACTCCTTTCACACTATCACACCGACCTGAAGCGTACCGTGCTGGCTCAGATATGTTCATTTTGACATTGGATGTATAACCAGGCCAGTGCAGTAGGAAGAGCTAGGCTAGTGGGAATCCACCCAGAGCCAGGTAATACCCTTGCCATGTCCCTGCACTCTACCCAATACGGGATAAGAGAGTATTTAACTGGGGTATTAATCTATGCCAAAGTTGCCTCCAGAACGAACACAGGACTATCCCCACAGATGCATCACACCTCCTCTACACGCTTGCCTTTTTTGTTATTTCTAAGTTTTATACATTGTCTATTTTCATTCCATATCCTTCTCTCTTATGGACAAGTGTTCATCTCACATTTACCAAACTGGAAAGCAGGTCAAATCCTCCAGGAAAAAGTATTCGATGACCTGTAACATGACAAAGAGCATGGATTCCAGAGGGAAAATACATTTTGGAGAAGAAGAAAAAATACATTTTTGTAACAGAAATGAAGGGCAAGTGTATGGAAATGTAAGGGTCTTGGAATATTCAGAGTAAAATAAAGTTAAGAACTCAAGGGAACTGTCCGTGTGGAATGAAAAGCCTTGTTTCTAAAGTTAGTTATTTTTACTTTGCTGAGATGATTAAATCATTCCACTTAAATGTTTTGAAACTTGTCTTATTTATTTTGTCATTTGGAGGTGTGCGTTTGTGAATATAGTTGGGGAACAATTATTTAGCTTCCGGTGGAATGGGGAAATGTTTCACGGTTGCAACGTAGTGGTGCAACGGGGAAATGAGCACTGAAAACAAAGCAAGCATCTGCGCTGAAAAGAAAGTGACGATCGCACAGGTTCAAATATCCTTGAGTACATTTATTTCCCAATAAAATAATTGCATTCGAGGAGGAAGCTGATGTATTCTGACAGCTGCCAACGGTGCTAAGTCTACAATATATTTGTTTTTGACCTGGCTGAAGATAAGTTATTTTTTTAGAAGTGGAAATGAATAGCTAGCCAGCCAGTTCACTCCAACAGGTTGGTACGCTAACTGCTAGCTTGTAGTCCTATCTTTGTACTCAGGAGCTCCATGCCCATCTCAATGGCTCCGTCAGGTTCTCAACCATCGATAAACTCATGGCTCGCAAAACGCATCTCAATATCTTGATACAGCATGACTGCCATCCGCAGTAGTCGGAAAAGGACACTGGACGAGTACGTAGCTATGTGACAGATTGTTTCTCTGAGTCTTATGGTGCATTGATTGAACAGATACAGTACATGATACTCAGACAGCAAATAATACTGTTCAGCTTATATATTCAGTATATAGACACTCACCTGTCAAAACCAGTCTCTTGTCTGGTCTCTCCAGGTGTTTCCAAGGCTTCAAAGTCATCCATCATTCAAAGTCATCCATCATTTAGTAGATACAGATGATAACATTCTTATGGTAAAGGAGATATTGGTTGTCTATGGTCACTTAACTATCAAATGTGATTTGAACTCTTTCTAAATTTCACCCACATAAACGTAGTTCATGCAGTAATTCCTAATTCATAAACATGAAGAAAAAAACAGCTGAAAATCTGTTTGTCAAACGGTTTTGTTATATTTCAGTCTTCTGTGGTCCTCTGTAGCTCAGCTGGTAGAGCACGGCGCTTGTAACGCCAAGGTAGTGGGTTCGATCCCCGGGACCACCCATACACAAAAATGTATGCACGCATGACTGTAAGTCGCTTTGGATAAAAGCGTCTGCTAAATTGCATATTATATTATTATTATTATTCTGTGATGTATATAAAGTGTAATATTAGGTTGCAAACTCAAAATTGAATACATTTGAACTCTGACATGGTACAGGTGTCTGTAAGCCCATAACCATGTGTGTGAGGTGTATACTTTGGTTTCTAAGGATATTTGCTTAAGACTACCAAGAAACAATGTGTGACCCTGCTTTAGCCCACTGCAGTAAACGGTTAACCACGTGGACTCAGCATTGAACACAGTTGAATACATTAATCCGTCCTGTTTTAGGTTGCCAAATATGTCGTCAGGGAGTTTGCGGCTGGACGAGTGAAGTTTCTAGAACTGAGAAGCACACCAAGAGACAACAGACCAGGCACAAGAAACATTTAATCGCTTTCAGGTTGATGTTGAGCTTGTCGTTAATGACGACGGAGAGGGGAGGGCAGTTAGTTACCATGGAGACAGTGATAGGGTCATATTTAAAGAAAAGGAAAGCGTAGCAGTTTTATAAACATATTTACAAACTCAAAACTGCTGTGAGTGAAACAGCTATGGTAAAAATCTGGAGAGTTGAACATAATGAGTTACATCTGTCATACTTTGGAGGAAGAAGTACAAGAAGAAGAACAATGACGTCTCACCTGCAGGATACACATGCCGTAGGTGTTCCCCAGGATCTTGTGTCTCTCGTAGCAGGTGCAACGGATATTGGTGGCAGCAACGAGCAGCTCCAATGTCCTGCTTAATGTTCAGAGTGCCTGTCGCCAGTGCATCTTACGGTTTCTTACTGCAAGACCTCACTCTCTAGCCTGATCTCTGATCTGTTTGTGCCATCTTGCCATGACAACTACCATCAGTTGGCTATACAGCATAAACAGATCTGGGAAAAGTGACAAGTAGACATAATTGCAGGCATGTCTTGTGGGGTATTATTTACCTGCTGAAGCCCAGCTCTTTAAAAAATAATAATAATAATAACACCAGAGGACAGAGGTTCTGGCTCCAACTGCAGCTTTGGACAGCATGTGGCGCAGGATGACATCTCTTCCTCCCGAGCTAGCTGATCACAGCCCTTCAGTCCTAGCTAGAGGATCTCTCTACTATGGGGATTTGAATTAGCTAGCAGTTATTATAAAACTCATTGGTTCAGATATTGTTCTTATCTTACGTGGTTAGTATGCCCACTGCTGCTTAATCCTGATAAAACTAATAAATGTTTATGAAAACAAGACCAAAACTATGGTTCCGTTGGTTTAAAATGCTGGCCACACGGAGGTATTCCCTATGAAAAAAAATTGCAGTCAGAGTGCAGTATCCTGCGTCCGAAAGTTTTTTTTACTGCAGTAATTTTGCAGTAATACTGCATTATAACTTGAGTACACTGCAATTACTGCGTCCAAAATACCACTGTCGACTGCAGTTACTGCACTTTTACTGTATGGGATAAAAGAACTGGCCATCATGCCGATAAATTGACCTTAGGACAGCTGCACTTAAAGGACCCCGATATGACGTCATAACTATACGACAGTAGGACCGAAGGGCTGTGATCAGCTAGCTTGGGAGGAAGGGATGTCATCCTGCACCACATGTGGTCAACAAAATGCCTGAATAAAAATAAAACTGAAACGAACTAAATAACTCATACAAACAAGCAAGAGGCAGATTAAACGAATAAGCTTTAAAATAAATTGGATTCATATATGACAGAATTCGTAATGATAGTAAAATCGTGTGTATTGGAGACAAACCTACAATGACATGCTCTAGTAATCCACACCCTCCATATCATCTCCTGTATAACTCAGTCATCCATCTGCTGCAATCAGTTTTCTATGGAGAAGACAATTCAACAATGAAAACATCTTGTTCGGCCCTGGCTGCTCCTGCATCACTCAGAAATAGAAGACACTGGATGCAACAACCACAAATCAAATCAAGGGTAATGCAACATCTTTATTGAAATTCTTGATGCAACAACATTGAAACTCTTGATGCAACATCAATTTACAAACTGAGGAATTGAGAGCTTCTTTTAAAAACTTAAAAACCAAAATACTTTTTTTAGAACCCAAAATGAAGGTATGTGAACAAAACAAAAAAAATGGGGGGACTGGCCAAGAGAACGAAAAAGTACTCCCGGAGGCTCGGACCAGCAGTGGCAGAATTTTTGTGTTTTATGTCATTTAAAAAAAAATACACAAAAAATATTTCAAGTTTACAGGAATATTTGTTTCAAAAACAGGGTTGCTTAAAACCGTTTGTCAGATTTACAGCTTGGCTTGTGTATTCAGACTCATTTTAAAACAATCATTTTTTAAAATATCAAAGCAGGCATGACTTTGATCCAAAAGCCAGGAAAAATAACTGATGAGGAACAACAAAAAGGACAAATAAAAGTGAGCTGGGGGCAAAATGCATTCTGGATATCTTGAATGTTTAAGTGTGGCATGGCACGGCACGTTGTCGGTCAGTCAAAACCTGTCCCAATTCGCTCCTTACCCCCCACCTTGGACCTAACCCTTACATTTTTGCAGATCTGTAAGACTCAAGTAAGCAATATGGTGGAAGCTCCACATCCACACATGATTGTTGCATCCTTATGTCCCACCCTGGACAAAGAGACCTAAGTCAGTCCACCCCTACACCTGTTATACGTATCCAGACATTTTAAAAAAAGACTCAAGACACACCAGTAGCTTTTACCAGCTAAGAGTACTTATCACCTCTGAACAGAGTGCCGACTGCAAACCGATTATACACGTAGAATCGCACGAAAATGTCGTCAGTCAGACGTCCACCAGCGAGCAGGTGGTCCCTAATACACAGCGTTGCCGAACAAACGGCAGATCAACATTCGGTGCGGTGTGTGTGTGTTCCCTTAGATCTGAAAACAATTGAAATGTTAGGGCCAAGGACAACGGGTAGGGAGTGAATTGGAACCAGCAGTCAGAGTCAGTCAGTCAAACACAGGCCCGATCAGGACCTCATGGCCTGGGCATTGGCTCCTCGAGACACCCCTCTGGGTCCCTGACCTGCTCCACGCTTGTAGTTCTGATTATAACCATCCTAAAGCAGGGGGGGAAAGACAGAGGGACAAAACATTACTGACAGTTCTTAGAGAGTACCCCTATATAAATTAGATTCCTAATAAAATAAAATGAGACCATCCAGTAATATGGCAAGGAGAGGGAACACAAAACCAGTCAGCTTGGGGATTCGAACCAGCAACCTTTCGGTTACTGGCCCAACGCTCGTAACCGCCAAGCCACCCCCTGCTCTTATAGATGCCAAACAGACCATCCAAGATCCCCTATGGCAAGGGGAAAGACAACTTTAAGGGCCAACTTCCCAGACCCAGATTAAGCCTGGTTTTGGACAACAACAACAAAAAAAGAACGCTCCCCCCAATTGAAAGTGCTTTTTAGTCCAGGGCTTAATCTGTGTCCGGGAAAGCGGGCCTGAGCATGTTAGCTCAACATCCATCCCAATCCTTCCTTCAACCCTGTGTGAGTGATAAGGTCAAAGGGTTATTTACCCCCCTCTGGTAGTTGCCACCGTTGGAGTAGTCCCGAGGTGTGTTGAACTGGGCCTGTTGGTATCCAGAGTTCGGAGTGTTGGCAAAGGGAGGCCGGTAACTGTCATAACCACCTGGAATGGATCGTTACACTCAAGTTAGATACACGTATGCACTGTCATAAAAATAAAAAAAATAAAAGAGCATATAGTGTCTCGCACTGCTCAAACACAATAACATCAACATGTCAAACATCAACTCTATTCAAGCCCTATAGAGAACAGAAAGCTGTAGTATAGAGTATATTGAAGATGCTGTGTGGCCCTGCAGTTAGTCGTAACAGTCTGAGGACAGATGGGATACTGGACCTCTGTATCCGTTGGCTAGGCCGCGGGTATTACGTGGCCCTCCGCGGGTCATGCCTCTGCTGTTGTAGAAGGGCTGGGCCTGTCGACCGGCCCCGGGGCCAAACCCTGAACCCTGCTGGCCGGGCTGCTGTCCCTGGGGCAGGTCCTGGCTGGGCAGGGATGGGTCCTGGGTGTGGAAGGCACCAGCCACTACAGGGAAAAGTAGTTTAAGTAAAATGGCAATTTTTAAGACCAACAGTCATGAAATATCCTTTTCACACCATCCAGTGCTGTTCAACCTGTTCACATTGTCCTTTCCAGGATGGTTCCAGTAGCACAATGGTGTACGCATAACCAGGCCAGTGGGGTACGGCTCAACTTGGTAGTGTGAAAAGGGTAAACATCTGCTCCAGCCCTGCTAGCTCACCACACTGCAGCGGTTCCGTCTGCATCTCGGTCTGCTCCACAGGGAGCTGCTGTGATTGGCTGCTGAAGCCCTGCTGGCTGTAGCTGTTCTGGTATTGGCTGGCCTGGGTCAAGGCTTCAGTCTCATTGCCTGGCGGGACAGGGGGGTTGAGGTTGAATACCTGAGGAGAGGAATAAGGCAGCCTGGTGAGACAATGATGAGTACAGTGTTCACTGTGGTTCAACCAGGAACAATAGCCACTTCCTGTTAAACTGAAAAGAATCGGAGAAAAGGTCATCGGCTCAGTAAGAGTTAAAGCTACAATCTGGGATTTGTGTTTCAGCCCAATTGTATCCCTGCCACTTAAATTGAGGAATATAATCTGTTACTACCCAACCCTGTCCAAGTGTTGCTAATTACATGAATTCAAATCAAACCAATGCGCTTGTATTTTTAGTTCAGTAATGTTAAACATAGAACGACCTTCTTTTCCTGACACCCTAATGACATCACAGAATGGTTTTGGGTGTAAAGTCTCCCAGAAAAAAAGGTAGAAGGTAAAAAAAAGGTGGCTTCCAGATCTCAGAATAGGTGACATGTGAGCCATTGTGTGCGTCCCCCAAGTCACCCTACAAGTATCCCCCAGTGTGTGTTTGTGTGTGTGTGTGTGTGTGTGTGTGTCCTTACTGTTTGCATGGACTGGAATGGTGCTGCGTTGACATTGATGCCGGAGCTGTGTGGGGGTTTGGAGACGTTGACAGGCTGGAAGACCTGCTGGGTCTCAGAGGAGGCAGGGGGCTGCTCTGACGACGGGGACACCTGGATGGGGAGGAAGGAAGAATGCATTAAACATTTATTTCACCAGGTAGAGACGTGGTTGCCCCACCTAGCTACACTACATGACCAAAAGTATGTGGACACCTGCTCGTCGAACATCTCATTCCAAAATCATGGCCAAAAATATGGAGTTGGTCCCCCCCCTTTGCTGCTATAACAGCCTCCACTCTTCTGGGAAGGCTTTCCACTAGACGTTGGAACATTGCTGCGGGGACTTGCTTCCATTCAGCCACAAGAGCATTAGTGAGGTCGGGCACTGATGTTGGACGATTAGGCCTGGCTCGCAGTCGGCATTCTAATTCATCCAAAAGACGCTCCTAAAAGGTATGATAGTAATCCTCCTAAACCTCTAAAACACAATATTCCTACTGGTCAATTCCTTAGACCTGTCATGGTTCATGTGGGGTCAAATGACATTATGAAGGGCAGCTCAGAACAGCTGAAGATGGATTTTAAAGATTGGGTCTCTACTTGACACCAACAAACGCCCCATAATATCTGGCCCTCTGCCCTCCCTAAATTGTGGCATTACATTTACATTTTATTCATTTAGCAGACGCTCTTATCCAGAGCGACTTACAGTTAGTGAATACATATATTTTTTTTATTTTTATTTATTTATACTGGCCCCCCGTGGGAATCGAACCCACAACCCTGGCGTTGCAAACGCCATGCTCTATCAACTGAGCTACATCCCTGCCGGCCATTCCCTCCCCTACCCTGGACGACGCTGGGCCAATTGTGCGCCGCCCATGAGTCTCCCGGTCGCGGCCGGCGGCGACAGAGCCTGGATTCGAACCAGGATCTCTAGTGGCACAGTTAGCACTGCGATGCAGTGCCTTAGACCACTGCGCCACTCAGGAGTTTATTGAATGGTTCAGGCATTGAATGGTTCAGCAGACTTTTAGCCCTCCATAACTGGCTACGAGACTATTTCAGCTCTGTGGGCGTAACATTTATTGACAATTTTGATACCTTCTGGAAACAAAGCTTGTATTATAAGGAGGATGGGATCCACCCAAATCATTTGGGTTCCTGGATCCTTTCACAGCATTATAAGGCTGCGTTGAGACAATGACTTATCAATGACCCAAGTCCAGCTCTTTTAATCCCTACCATTGTGTCACTGAGTTGCCATAATGATTCAGCAAATGTACATTATCCCAGGGGCGTTGGAAGACAATGTAAATAACCTAATTTATGTCCCTCTTACTGCCCTGAATGCCTCTGCTGATCCTACAGCTATTGTATGCAGGAGTCATATGCCTATGAACCAGAGTAATACTGTTAGCACGGAGGTGGTGTGCCCTAGTAGGAAGTCCACTGTGTGCAGCTCACCCTGCACTAATAAAAATAACCTGAGTATGTCTACCTCTGCTAATCTTCCCAGTAAAGCAAGAAAAATAATCAAGCATCCCAGAAAAGTGTTAAAAATAGCCCATGTTAACAATTTATGTAGCTTAAGAAACAAGGTTCATGAAACCAATAATTTGCTAGTAACAGATGACATTCATATTCTGACAATTTATGAAACTCACTTAGATAATACCTTTGATGACACAGTGGTAGCAATACAAGGTTATAACATATACAGAAATGCCAATGGGGGCGGTGTTGCGGTCTATATTCAGAACCACATCCCTGTAAAGCTTAGAGAGGATCTCATGTTAAATACTGTTGAAGTAATATGGCTACAGGTTCACCTGCCTCACCTAAAGCCCATTCTGGTGGGAAGCTGCTATAGACCACCAAGTGCTAACAGTCAGTATCTGGATAACATGTGAAATGCTTGATAATATATGTGATATCAATAGAGAGGTATACTTTCTGGGTGATTTAAATATTGACTGGCTTTCATCAGGCTGTCCACTCAAGAGAAAGCTTCAAACTGTAACCAGTGCCTGCAACCTACCAGGGTAGTTACAAACAGTACAGGAATTAAATAATCAACATGTATTGGTCATATCTTTACTAATGCTGCAGAAATTTGTTTGAAAGCAGTATCCAAATCCATCGGATGTAGTGATCACAATATAGTAGCCATATCTAGGAAAACCAAAGTTCCAAAGGCTGGGCCTAATATTGTGTATAAGAGGTCATACAATACGTTTCGTAGTGATTCCTATGTTGTTGATGTAAATAATATTTGTTGGTCCGTGGTGTGTAATGACGAGCAACCAGACGCTGCACTTGACACATTTATGAAATTGCTTATCCGAGTTACTAATAAGCATGCACCCATTAAGAAAATGTCTGTAAAAACGGTTAAATCCCCGTGGATTGATGAGGAATTAAAAAATGGTATGATTGAGAGGGATGAGGCAAAAGAGATGGCAAATAGGTCTGGCTGTACAACCGATTTGGCAAACGTACTGCAAATTGAGAAATAATGTGACTAAACTGAATAAAAAGAATAAACTACACTATGAAACAAAGATGGAGGGAAGCAAAAGTTATTCCCCTACCTAAGAATAGTAAAGCCCCCTTAACTGGCTCAAATAGCCGACCAAGCAGCCTGTTACCAACCCCTTAGTAAACCAGATAAAATGCTATTTTACAGTAAACAAATTGACAGACTTTCAGCACGCTTATAGGGAAGGACATTCAACAAGCACATAACTTACACAAATGACTGATGATTGGCTGAGAGAAATGTATGATAAAAAGATTGTGGGGGCTGTTTTATTAGACTTCAGTGCAGCTTTTGACATTATCGATCATAGTCTGCTGCTGGAAAAACGTATGTGTCATGGCTTTACACCTCCTGCTATATTGTGGATAAAGAGTTACCTGTCTAACAGAACACAGAGGATGTTCTTTAATGAAAGTCTCTCCAACAAAATCCAGGTAGAATCAGGAATTCCCCAGGGCAGCTGTCTAGGCCCCTTACTTTTTTCAATCTTTACTAACGGCTTTGAGTAAAGCCAGTGTGTCTATGTATGCAGATGACGCAACACTATACACGTCAGCTACCACAGCGACCGAAATGACAGCAACACTTAACAAAGAGCTGCAGTTAGTTTTAGAATGGGTGGCAAGGAATAAGTTAGTCCTAAATATTTCAAAAAATTAAAGCATTGTATTTGGGACAAATCCTTTACTAAACCCTAAACCTCAACTAAATCTTGTAATGAATAATGTGGAAATTGAGCAAGTTGAGGAGACTAAATTGCTTGGAGTAACCCTGGATTGTAAACTGTCATGGTCAAAACATATTGATACAACAGTAGCTAGGATGGGGAGAAGTCTGTCTATAATAAAGCGCTGCTCTGCATTCTTAACAGCACTATCAACAAGGCAGGTCCTACAGGCCCTAGTTTTGTCGCACCTGGACTACTTTTCAGTCGTGTGGTCAGGTGCCACAAAGAGGCTAACAGTACTACATAGAGCCATGACTACATGGAACTCTATTCCACATCAAGTAACTCAAGCCAGCACTAAAACTTGATTTAAAAAAACAGATAAAAATAGACCTTATGGAACAGCGGGGACTGTGAAGCAACACAAACATAGACATGCATACAAACACACGATAACATACTTACTATACACACATGTATTTTGTGTTATAGATATGTGGTAGTAGAGTAGAGGCCTGAGGACACACACTTAATATATTGTGAAATCTGTTATGAATGTATTGTAATGTATAACTGCCTTAATTTTGCTGGACCCCAGGAAGAGTAGCTGCTGCCTTGGCAGGAACTAAATGGGGATCCATAATAAATACAAATACCATCAGATGCAGGTACTATCAGTCCAGTAAAAGAAATAAGCAAATTACACTGCTCAAAAAAATAAAGGGAACACTTAAACAACACAATGTAACTCCAAGTCAATCACACTTCTGTGAAATCAAACTGTCCACTTAGGAAGCAACACTGATTGACAATACATTTCACATGCTGTTGTGCAAATGGAATAGACAACATGTGGAAATTATAGGCAATTAGCAAGACACAACCCACACAAGTGGCTCAGGTAGTGCAGCTCATCCAGGATGGCACATCAATGAGAGCTGTGGCAAGAAGGTTTGCTGTGTCTGTCAGCATAGTGTCCGGAGCATGGAGGCGCTACCAGGAGACAGGCCAGTACATCAGGAGACGTGGAGGAGGCCGTAGGAGGGCAACAACCCAGCAGCAGGACTGCTACCTCCGCCTTTGTGCAAGGAGGAGCAGGAGGAGCACTGCCAGAGCCCTGCAAAAATGACCTCCAGCAGGCCACAAATGTGCATGTGTCTGCTCAAACGGTCAGAAACAGACTCCATGAGGGTGGTATGAGGGCCCGACGTCCACAGGTGGGGGTTGTGCTTACAGCCCAACACCGTGCAGGACGTTTGGCATTTGCCAGAGAACACCAAGATTGGCAAATTCGCCACTGGCGCCCTGTGCTCTTCACAGATGAAAGCAGGTTCACACTGAGCACATGTGACAGAGTCTGGAGACGCCGTGGAGAACGTTCTGCTGCCTGCAACATCCTCCAGCATGACCGGTTTGGCGGTGGGTCAGTCATGGTGTGGGGTGGCATTTCTTTGGGGGGGCCGCACAGCCCTCCATGTGCTCGCCAGAGGTAGCCTGACTGCCATTAGGTACCGAGATGAGATCCTCAGACCCCTTGTGAGACCATATGCTGGTGCGGTTGGCACTGGGTTCCTCCTAATGCAAGACAATGCTAGACCTCATGTGGCTGGAGTGTGTCAGCAGTTCCTGCAAGAGGAAGGCATTGATGCTATGGACTGGCCCGCCCGTTCCCCAGACCTGAATCCAATTGAGCACATCTGGGACATCATGTCTCGCTCCATCCACCAACGCCACATTGCACCACAGACTGTCCAGGAGTTGGCGGATGCTTTAGACCTCATCAGGAGCATGCCCAGGTGTTGTAGGGAGGTCATACAGGCACGTGGAGGCCACACACACACTACTGAGCCTCATTTTGACTTGTTTTAAGGACATTACATCAAAGTTGGATCAGCCTGTAGTGTGGTTTTCCACTTTAATTTTGAGGGTGACTCCAAATCCAGACCTCCATGGGTTGATACAGTGGGGGAAAAAAGTATTTAGTCAGCCACCAATTGTGCAAGTTTTCCCACTTAAAAAGATGAGAGGCCTGTGATTTTCATCATAGGTACACGTCAACTATGACAGACAAATTGAGATTTTTTTCTCTCCAGAAAATCACATTGTAGGATTTTTAATGAATTTATTTGCCAATTATGGTGGAAAATAAGTATTTGGTCACCTACAAACAAGCAAGATTTCTGGCTCTCACAGACCTGTAACTTCTTCTTTAAGAGGCTCCTCTGTCCTCCACTCGTTACCTGTATTAATGGCACCTGTTTGAACTTGTTATCAGTATAAAAGACACCTGTCCACAACCTCAAACAGTCACACTCCAAACTCCACTATCGCCAAGACCAAAGAGCTGTCAAAGGACACCAGAAACAAAATTGTAGACCTGCACCAGGCTTGGAAGACTGAATCTGCAATAGGTAAGCAGCTTGGTTTGAAGAAATCAACTGTGGGAGCAATTATTAGGAAATGGAAGACATACAAGACCACTGATAATCTCCCTCGATCTGGGGCTCCACGCAAGATCTCACCCCGTGGGGTCAAAATGATCACAAGAACGGTGAGCAAAAATCCCAGAACCACACGGGGGGACCTAGTGAATGACCTGCAGAGAGCTGGGACCAAAGTAACAAAGCCTACCATCAGTAACACACTACGCCGTCAGGGACTCAAATCCTGCAGTGCCAGACGTGTCCCCCTGCTTAAGCCAGTACATGTCCAGGCCCGTCTGAAGTTTGCTAGAGTGCATTTGGATGATCCAGAAGAGGATTGGGAGAATGTCATATGGTCAGATGAAACCAAAATAGAACTTTTTGGTAAAAAAAAGTTTGGAGGACAAAGAATGCTGAGTTGCATCCAAAGAACACCATACCTACTGTGAAGCATGGGGGTGGAAACATCATGCTTTGGGGCTGTTTTTCTGCAAAGGGACCAGGACGACTGATCCGTGTAAAGGAAAGAATGAATGGGGCCATGTATCGTGAGATTTTGAGTGAAACCCCTTTCCATCAGCAAGGGCATTGAAAATGAAATGTGGCTGGGTCTTTCAGCATGACAATGATCCCAAACACACGGCCCGGGCAACGAAGGAGTGGCTTCGTAAGAAGCATTTCAAGGTCCTGGAGTGGCCTAGCCAGTCTCCAGATCTCAACCCCATAGAAAATCTTTGGAGGGAGTTGAAAGTCTGTGTTGCCCAGCGACAGCCCCAAAACATCACTGCTCTAGAGGAGATCTGCATGGAGGAATGGGCCAAAATACCAGCAACAGTGTGTGAAAACCTTGTGAAGACTTACAGAAAACGTTTGACCTGTGTCATTGCCAACAAAGGGTATATAACAAAAGTATTGAGAAACTTTTGTTATTGACCAAATACTTATTTTCCAGCATAATTTGCAAATAAATTCATAAAAAATCCTACAATGTGATTTTCTGGATTTTGTTTTCTCATTTTGTCTGTCATAGTTGATGTGTACCTATGATGAAAATTACAGGCCTCTCATCTTTTTAAGTGGGAGAACTTGCACAATTGGTGACTTTTTTTCCCCACTGTACATTTCATTTCCATTGATAATTTGTGATTTTGTTGTCAGCACATTCAACTATGTGAAGAAAAAAGTATTTAATAAGATTATTTCATTCATTCAGATCTAGGATGTGTTATTTTAGTGTTCCCTTTATTTTTTTGAGCAATGTATTTATATTTATGCTCAGCTGTGCTTCGCAAGTGATACAACAACTGATCTATTTTGTTATCAAAGCGTCTGGTTTTGAAATATAGTATGGTCCGAGAACAATATTGGCAGGCCAGGCATATAGCCAATATGCTGTGATAACGTATTAGGCCAACTGCACAATCCTCATTCCTACAAAACTGTTTTTATTAATGTTAATGTTGCATAGCCTTGCATTTTTTAAGTAATGTTTATTTTTCCTTTATTTGTTTTATTATTATTATTTTATTTATTTTTACATCTCAGCGGTAAGATCTCGGCTTGTTTTTTTTTTTACTACGAAAGTAATCTTTCAGAAAAAGGTTGGTGACCACCGCCTTAGACTAAGGCAAATGATTTTGAGACTAAAGCTGAAATCATGAAAAATAGGTTTCTGGAACACTGCTTCAGTGAGAGTCTCCTCAACATGGCTCACAAGCGAGCACGAGACGATTAGAGCTCCCCTCACCAAAACAGACAAACGTGAGAAATCTGCCAGGGTTTGTTTTTTCCCACTGAATACAGGGCGGATAAAAAGCGTGATATTGCAATATTGTGAGGAAATTGTTACAGAGGGGGGCAATTTGGATCGACTGCTTCGATTGTGTCGAGACAAAAGGCTCTGAATGAACAGCCGTCTTTCTTATCTTTCTGTAAATCTGTTTCTCCGTCTTTTTTTATTTATTCAGGTGGCGTGAACGTGTAGGAATCTTCAATGATGATCATTCTCGTTTGAATAACCCGTCTAGTTGCTACTACTACTGACAGTACCGACATGACGAACGGGACACTCCCCTGTGAGGGTGTATAGGCGCCTCCCACCCTTTCCCTACCCGATTCCCCCCTTTTTCGTTTAAACTGGGCTGAAGCGCGTTTGGGTGTACCTTTTTCCCCCACTGTTCAGGAGCCTGTTGGTGCTAGACTTGATGCACCGGTACCACTTGCCGTGCAGAAGCAGAGAGAACAGTCTATGGCTTGGGTGGCTGGAGTCTTAACGATTTTCCGGGCCTTCCTTTATTTACCTGGATGGTGTCGATGGAGTCAGTCTGTGGTCGGGGTTCTGGCGTGTGTGACGAGCGGTACATGGGAGGTGGCGTGGAGTAGACGTCAGGCGTGGGGGACAACATGGGGACCTAGGGGGGGAACAGGGGACTGATCAGACATCACACTTCTTCCGCACCTTAGGACAGTAGTACTCGCGACTAGCTCTTAGGAAACTTTGTTGTTAGATATTACTTTTTTCGATATTACTGCACTGTCGGAGCTAGAAGCACAAGCGTTTCGCTACACCAGCTATAACGTCTGCTAAACACGTACAGTGGGGAGAACAAGTATTTGATACACTGCTGATTTTGCAGGTTTTCCTACTTACAATGCATGTAGAGGTCTGTAATTTTTATCATAGGTACACTTCAACTGTGAGAGACGGAACAAAAATCCAGAAAATCACATTGTATGATTTTTAAGTAATTAATTTGCATTTTATTGCATGACACAAGTATTTGATACATCAGAAAAGCAGAACTTAATATTTGGTACAGAAACCTTTGTTTGCAATTACAGAGATCATACGTTTCCTGTAGGTCTTGACCAGGTTTGCACACACTGCAGCAGGGATTTTGGCCCACTCCTCCATACAGACCTGCTCCAGATCCTTCAGGTTTCGGGGCTGTCGCTGGGCAATACGGACTTTCAGCTCCCTCCAAAATGTTCTATTGGGTTCAGGTCTGGAGACTGGCTAGGCCACTCCAGGACCTTGAGATGCTTCTTACGGAGCCACTCCTTATTTGCCCTGGCTGTGTGTTTCGGGTCGTTGTCATGCTGGAAGACCCAGCCACGACCCATCTTCAATGCTCTTACTGAGGGAAGGAGGTTGTTGGCCAAGATCTCACGATACATGGCCCCATCCATCCTCCCCTCAATACGGTGCAGTTGTCCTGTCCCCTTTGCAGAAAAGCATCCCCAAAGAATGATGTTTCCACCTCTATGCTTCACGGTTGGGATGGTGTTCTTGGGGTTGTACTCATCCTTCTTCCTCCAAACGAAAGGCGAGTGGAGTTTAGACCAAAAATCTCTATTTTTGTCTCAACAGACCACATGACCTTCTCCCATTCCTCCTCTGGATCATCCAGATGGTCATTGGCAAACTTCAGACGGGCCTGGACATGCGCTGGCTTGAGCAAGGGGACCTTGCGTGCGCTGCAGGATTTTAATCCATGACGGCGTAGTGTGTTACTAATGGTTATCTTTGAGACTGTGGTCCCAGCTCTCTTCAGGTCATTGACCAGGTCCTGCCGTGTAGTTCTGGGCTGATCCCTCACCTTCCTCATGATCATTGATGCCCCACGAGGTGAGATCTTGCATGGAGCCCCAGACCGAGGGTGATTGATCGTCATCTTGAACTTCTTCCATTTTCTAATAATTGTGCCAACAGTTGTTGCCTTCTCACCAAGCTGTTTGCCTATTGTCCTGTAGCCCATCCCAGCCTTGTGCAGATCTACAATTTTATCCCTGATGTCCTTACATAGCTCTCTGGTCTTGGCCATTGTGGAGAGGTTGGAGTCTGTTTGATTGAGTGTGTGGACAGGTGTCTTTTATACAGGTAACGAGTTCAAACAGGTGCAGTTAATACAGCTAATGAGTGGAGAACAGGAGGGCTTCTTAAAGAAAAACTATCAGGTCTGTGAGAGCTGGAATTCTTACTGGTTGGTAGGTGATCAAATACTTATGTCATGCAATAAAATGCAAATGAATTACTTAAAAATCATACAATGTGATTTTCTGGATTTTTGTTTTAGATTCCGTCTCTCACAGTTGAAGTGTACCTATGATAAAAAATTACAGACCTCTACATGCTTTGTAAGTAGGAAAACCTGAAAGATCGGCAGTGTATCAAATACTTGTTCTCCCCACTGTATGTGACAAATACAATTTGATTTGATTTGCTTCAATAATCCCTTTCCTAAGGGAAATTGATTAATCACCACAAGCAAGCGTCGACAATACAGAGTACAGACAGAGATCGATAATAATAAACAAGATAGCAGTAGGAGAACCAGAGGATAAAGTATGTCACATCAGGCCCTGTGGGATTTCTCAACATGTTATGCTGCTTTTTAAAAAAGGACACTGTGCTATCACGCTGTGGTAGGGCGGCAGGTAGCTTAGTGGTTAAGAGCGTTGTGCCAGTAACCGAAAGGTCGCTGGTTCTAATCCCCGAGCCGACTAGGTAAAAAAATCTGCCGATGTGCCCTTGAGCAAGGCACTTAACCCTAATTGCTCCTGTAAGTCGTCCTGGATAAGAGCGTCTGCTAAATGACTTAAATGTAAATGTAATGTAACCCCAGTACTCACTTGCGTGGGCTCAGGCTGTAGGGGAACAGTGTTGTGTGGTGAGAGGCGTGATTCTGGGTGGACTGGGGGACAGCCCATCTGAGGCAGGTCCATGTTCTGTGCTGGAGCCTTCATGGGCTGGGCTGACACGATGGCTGGGTCGATATGCTGGGCTGACATGATGGCTGGGTCGATATGCTGGGCTGACACGATGGCTGGGTCGATGTGCTGGGCTGACACGATGGCTGGGTCGATGTGCTGGGCTGACACGATGGCTGGGTCGATATGCTGGGCTGACACGATGGCTGGGTCGATATGCTGGGCTGACACGATGGCTGGGTCGATATGCTGGGCTGATACGATGGCTGGGTCGATGGGCTGCCCATCAAACTCCAGCATAGAGTCCTGAAGCAGGAAGAATAAAACAGTTATGGCTGAATATCAAAAATGCTTCCTTGATTCCTCACATCTTTGATTCCTTGATCATCACGTCCAAAGAGAGGAACCTCAGGCCTTCTCCTCCAATGGATTTTTTTTTTAGGAGGCGGCAAAGGATCAAGGACATAAGGAATCAAGACATGACACAATGCTCCATCTCTGTACCAGTCAACCAGCTAGAAGCACAATGTTCCATCTCTGTACCACAGTCAACCAGCTAGAAGCACAATGTTCCATCTCTGTACCACAGTCAACCAGCTAGAAGCACAATGCTCCATCTCTGTACCACAGTCAACCAGCTAGAAGCACAATGCTCCATCTCTGTACCACAGTCAACCAGCTAGAAGCACAATGCTCCATCTCTGTACCAGTCAACCAGCTAGAAGCACAATGTTCCATCTCTGTACCACAGTCAACCAGCTAGAAGCAATGTTCCATCTCTGTACCAGTCAACCAGCTAGAAGCACAATGTTCCATCTCTGTACCAGTCAACCAGCTAGAAGCACAATGCTCCATCTCTGTACCACAGTCAACCAGCTAGAAGCACAATGTTCCATCTCTGTACCACAGTCAACCAGCTAGAAGCACAATGCTCCATCTCTGTACCACAGTCAACCAGCTAGAAGCACAATGCTCCATCTCTGTACCAGTCAACCAGCTAGAAGCACAATGTTCCATCTCTGTACCACAGTCAACCAGCTAGAAGCAATGTTCCATCTCTGTACCAGTCAACCAGCTAGAAGCACAATGTTCCATCTCTGTACCAGTCAACCAGCTAGAAGCACAATGCTCCATCTCTGTACCACAGTCAACCAGCTAGAAGCACAATGTTCCATCTCTGTACCACAGTCAACCAGCTAGAAGCACAATGCTCCATCTCTGTACCACAGTCAACCAGCTAGAAGCACAATGCTCCATCTCTGTACCACAGTCAACCAGCTAGAAGCACAATGTTCCATCTCTGTATCACAGTCAACCAGCTAGAAGCACAATGCTCCATCTCTGTACCACAGTCAACCAGCTAGAAGCACAATGTTCCATCTCTGTACCACAGTCAACCAGCTAGAAGCACAATGCTCCATCTCTGTATCACAGTCAACCAGCTAGAAGCACAATGCTCCATCTCTGTATCACAGTCAACCAGCTAGAAGCACAATGCTCCATGTCTGTACCACAGTCAACCAGCTAGAAGCACAATGCTCCATCTCTGTACCAGTCAACCAGCTAGAAGCACAATGCTCCATCTCTGTACCACAGTCAACCAGCTAGAAGCACAATGCTCCATCTCTGTACCAGTCAACCAGCTAGAAGGAATCAGGAAAGACTTGGTGCAATGCTCCATATCTGTACTAGGGATGGGCACGGTTAAATCGAATATCTGGATATCAGCGTGTTATTTTCCCCACTTCAAATAGCAATTACAGGCGCTCATCGAACGGAGTTTCCACAATACCCGACACAGATCAATGCAAAACACTCACCGAAAAAGCTTTTTGTAACAGAAATCAGTTCTATCATGGCGAAAATCAGATCTCTTTTGCTGTTGCGTTTAGCCAATCTACGAAGAAAAGCAGCGTTTGCGTCATTCTAATTGGTCAAGAGTCAAGAGCAAAATGTTGACTTTCCAGATATCAAATTTTTGTTGTTGTTGATATTACTCGAATAAGACAATTATTTCAAATGCCCATCCGTTAATCTGCACCACAGTTTTACCTGCTAGAGGGCAGCTGAGCGCTTAACGGAGAGAATGCCTAGGCTTTAGCTCAGCAGCCTAACATAGTCGAAGGGGATGAGACTGTACGATTTCGCGGCCTGGTGTGTCGTCGTCCCATCTAACACGGAACATATCAAAAAACATCTGCTAAAACACGTGTATGTGACAAATACAATTTGATTTGAAATAAAGGAGATGGTGATCGACTTGACGCAACTCCACCACGCAAAACATCAATACTGAAAGGCGAGCCTATAGAAATCACAGAGGACTACAAAATACCTCGGGCTGTCCTGGGATCAGTGTACTGACACTTTTAAATAAAGGGCAACAGGGATTGTATTTCCTCCAGAAATGTAACTTTAATGTTGACTGCACTATCATAAGTCATTGGTGGAAAGTATCCTATGCTACTGCCTGACCTGCTGGTTCAGAAACTAAATTCACCCCCCCCAAAAAAAAGTCAGATTGAGGTAAAATCATGGGGCAGCAACAAGAAGACCTGTCATCTGTACAGAGCCCTGCAGAAGGAGAGGAAACTAAATCTATAAAAATAGATGTAATTAATGCTTGACAAGAGATCTCTCTTCAGGGTAGAGTTCCTGTCAAAGGAAGAAGGTTTTTTTTTTTTTTTTTTTACATTTTAGTCATTTAGCAGACGCTCTTATCCAGAGCGACTTACAGGAGCAATTAGGGTTAAGTGCCTTGCTCAAGGGCACATCGGCAGATTTTTCACCTAGTCGGCTCGGGGATTAGAACCAGCGACCTTTCGGTTACTGGCACAACGCTCTTAACCACTAAGCTACCTCGAGCTTCTTATCTTTTTTACATAAAAAAAAAAAAAGAGATTTCCAAGTATACGTGTACCACTCTCGAAAATGATTACTCCATTTCATTTGGAAAAATAAGACAAGATCAGGAAGTGTATCAACAAGATGTGTGATGGTGGTCTTAATGTTTTAGATTTTACGCTGTTTAATCTGCCTACAAAAAGGTGAAGAGGATTAAGAGGTATTTAATAACAGTGATATTAGATAATTGGTTTGCCAATAACATCATAAATGGTAATCTTTATACTTGCAATGAATTATTAGCCAAATAACTAACTACGTTGTGTAAAGAATGACATTTTAATGAATGCTCCATATTTACTGAAGGATCGATCAAGCTTTTCATTACATGCACCAAGTTAGCGAGTGTAGAAATTAAAAATGGCATCAATAGATTAGACATTTTACAACACTTTTGTCAGAAATTATTAACAGGAAGTTTTCCAATGGGCATCTTCGTTTGGATGTGAAATGGCAGCATGTATGGACTAATCCACATACATTTGATCACTAGTAAAGTGAGGGAAGTCTCTTACAAGATCCTTCACAGATGTTTTCCTTGTGATAGTCTTATTTCTAAATATTTAATTAAAGTAGAAAATGGATGCAGCTTTAGTGGATTGGAAAATTAGACTATAGAGCATTTATTCTGTGATTGTTTGCATAGTGAAATATTGGACAGATATGAAAATATATAATAATAATAATAATAATAATAATAAGCAATTTAGCAGACGCTTTTATCCAAAGCGACTTACAGTCATGTGTGCATACATTTTTACGTATGGGTGGTCCGGGGGATTGAACCCACTACCCTGGCGTTACAAGCGCCATGCTCTACCATAATTTGTAAGTCGCTCTGGATAAGAGCGTCTGCTAAATGACAAAAATGTCAAATGTAAAATTGAGCTACAGCGGACCACATTTACATTTTAGTAATTTAGCAGACGCTCTTATCCAGAGTGACTTACAATTCGTGCATTCATCTTAAGATGGCTAGGTGAGACAACACGTCACAATCATATCAAGTTCATTTTCCATCGAAGTCAGTGCTAGTATGAGAAGACCAGTGCCTTTTCGGGGGATACTCGTTAAAGAGAGGTTTCAGACGTTTTCCGAAGAAGATGGGCAGGGACTTGTTCCACCATTGGGGTGCCAGGACAGAGAAGAGCTTTGACTGGGCTGAGCGGGGGCTTCCCTCTCGTAGGGGTGGGAGGGCCAAGAGACCAGAGATGGTTGGGATGTAGGGTTTGAGCATAGCCTGAAGGTAAGGAGGCGCAGTTCACCTTGCTGCTCCGTAGGCAAGCGCCAGGGTCTTGTAAAAGGCAAGCTATATTAGCGATAAGATGGGCAATCCTGTAAGCATTACCAAATGTTATTTTTTATTTGACATACACGCACAGTGACTGCCAATACATTGTGAATGTTACTTTTTGTTTGGAAAAGGCATCCATAAAATGAAGTTCACGGTAAAATAAAAAAAAACTTCTCAATATTTTTTTATAATTGATTATATAACATCCCTGAAAAGGTATAAATAGCAAATCAGTGTCTACAGTATTTGTCAAAATGTAACTTGTCTATAGTGTAATATACTTCTGTCTCACTGGTTTGATTTATTATTTACTTTCATTTGGTCTTGTGATATTTGTATATTGAAATACATGTATATATTTTTTTACGTCAGACTCTTCCCACCCACTCCCCTCTGGCTACAGGTACAGGCATCCAAAAGTAAAAACCAACAAAGGCCAGAAATTATTTTATTCCCAGTGCAATACTTCAAATGAACAAGGTGTTGGATGAATATGCACTTTAAAATCACTAAGCACTTTGACATGCACATTTAGATAGGCCCAGCCTTACTCAAGACATTTTAAGTAGGGCTGTGACGATACCGGTATAGCAATATTTTTTTACACGGCAAAAATGAAAACATGAAGCAGACCAAACTCTTTGGTCCTTTAAAAACCTGCTGTATGTAAAATATGGTGTGCTATAGCTTAGAAAATAAAATGTGACTCTGGATGACAACATAATGACGTTTGATTGCAACATTAGGGCTGTTTTCCTAAAGATGTTAAAATCGGCTTTGTGTTTTGTTTCCTCGCCACGATACTAACGAGTCTGGTGATACTGGCATGGTCCCGGCCCTAATTTTAAAGAACGTTGCACGATCCTGCCGACTTTTTGTAAATATCCCTTGCTTTTTTTCCTGTTGTGTTTTACATTTTAATATGTGATGTTGTCTGTATGCACTTTGACTGCTGCAAAATAAATTGGCTCGAGGACATTAAAAGTTCTCAATCTGAATAGTCTTGAAGGCAGCTCAGCTTCTTTACCTGCATGGAGTTGTAAGGCCCCTGCATCTGTGACCAGTCACCAGTCAGAGCTAATGCCTAGGCTTTAGCTCTGTGGGATAACAGTCTTAAAAAAAAAAGAGGGTTGTTGTTCAAATCCTCACCTGCATGAAGTTGTAAGGCCCCTGCATCTGTGACAAGAGGTCCTGGACCACCTGCTTCCTGACCACCGAGTTTGCAGGGGGCGTGCCTGTGGGTGCGGCCCCGTTCAGGGGTTGGGCCTCCGTGACGATGGGGGGAGGGGCCGACTGTACAGGCTGTTGCAGGATGGCACTCCCCTCCTGAAAAGGGAGGAGTATGGTCAGTAGCTGTCATGGTAACCCGGGAGGACCTGGGGTTGCAAATCTCCGGAAACTTTCCGGCCTATAAACAAGATCTCTTTAAAAAAAAGGGAACATTTTCAGAATTTTGCAACCCTAGGATGACCTGTAACTGGCACTCTACAACCAGGGTAGGGAACTTTCTAAATGTAATCCGTTAGTTACCGGTCCAAAATTGTAATCCCCATGTAGCTCAGTTGGTAGAGCATGGCGCTTGCAACGTCAGGGTTGTGGGTTCGATTCCCACGGGGGGGCCAGTATGAAAATGTATGCACTCACTAACTAAGTCGCTCTGGATAAGAGCGTCTACTAAATGACTAAAATGTAAATGACCATAAATCAATGTTGCATTTTACTTTGTGTTGGTGATGTAGGCTTCTTCTAACCCATTGCTTTCTACTACAGATAATACCATTAGGCTACATCTTTACATAAAATAAATAAAAAAATAAGTGTCAGATTTCCAGTCATAATTAATTTAATAACCCTTGGTCTTCAAAAATAGGGACTTGGAAATAGATTAGGACCACATTGTCTGACCTGAGCATAACTCAAAAACTAAGGACTGATTGGGCTTACTGCTTCCAGTTGAAAAATAAAATGCTGCTCTCATGGAATGGCATGCTTTGAGCAATACCAAAAAGTGCTATTTTTACATTTTAGTCATTTAGCAGACGCTCTGGAGCGACTTAGTTATAGTGAGTGCTTATATATATATATTTTTATACTGGCCCCCCGTGGGAATCGAACCCACAACCCTGGCGTTGCAAGCGCCATGCTCTACCAACTGAGCTACAGGAGGCGCTATTTGCATTAGAGCTATTATTTCCTTTTTGTTGGTGACTTTGATATCTCGATAATTAGCGAGAGTTTCAACATGTGTCCGTTAGGTCTATGGACATTTTTTTTTTTTTTTTTTTGGAATCGGCGCAAATTAAATTGAGCAACAAAATCCCCCCTCGTTGTCTTCTTAACCTAAACGTGGTTATGACAGTGTTGAGCAAAATACCATGGAGGAGTTTAGAAGAGAGGAACTCAAACTTTTATTCCATAGGCTAGGTTCCGCACTATGCAGCTGTTGCAAGAGCGCATTTTTCACTGGCTGCAAAAACAATGATTGATAGGCAATTTAAAAACGTATTCAGTTCAACCATTAATCGGTTAAAATAAACACACATTTATGAACAGCCATCTACAACAATACCCAAATGAGAAAGCGCATTGACGTGAGTCACACTGCTGCTATGTAGATATCAATAGTAAGTGATATCCTTATCGCCCGTAGGCTACGCCACTGCTTTCCTCCAAGCTTTTATTTAAAATGGGATAATGTTTGGATGCCGACAGCAGTCGCACCATTGGAAGACATCGCTTGGACTGTAGTTTACAAAACCCTATTCCTGTGATTTTCCCGCGATCCATACAAACGCATTTGGTGTCATCAGTCCTTTAGCTTGTGGTCAGATTCGCTCAGTTGGAACAAACTTAACGTGCACCTTTTTTTCAATGCTGATTTGAATGTCATTGAGAAAACAGAAAGGTGTCAACTTTTGCGCAAAAACCCTTTCTGAATTTAAAAGTAATCCTAGACGTAATCTAGTTTTTCAAAAGTATATAATCTGATTACAATATTTCAGCTGGTAATGTAACGGAATAGTTCGTTTTTTGTAATCAGTTACAAAAATCAGTTAACCCCGTTACTCCCCAACCGTGTCTACAACCTACCTGACTACTTTCCCAAATACAATGTTCAAAGCGCGCATATATACAGTTGAAGTCGGAAGTTTACGTACACTTAGGTTAGAGTCATTAAAACTCGTTTTTCTACCACTCCACAAATGTCGTGTTAACAAACTATAGTTTTGGCAAGTCGGTTAGGACATCTACTTTGTGCATGACACAAGTAATTTTTCCAACAATTGTTTACAGACAGATTATTTCACTGTATCACCATTCCAGTGGGTCAGAAGTTTACATACACTAAATTGACTGTGCCTTTAAAATGCCTGGAAAATTCCAGAAAATGATGTCATGGCTTTAGAAGCTTCTGATAGGCTAATTGACATCATTTGAGTCAATTGGAGATGTACCTGTGGATGTATTTCAAGGCCTACCTTCAAACTCAGTGCCTCTTTTCTTGACATGGGAAAATCAAAAGAAATCAGCCAAGACCTCAGAAAAAAGTGTGTAGACCTCCACAAGTCTGGTTCATCCTTGGGAGCAATTTCCAAACGCCTGAAGGTACCACGTTCATCTGTACAAACAATAGTACGCAAGTATAAACACCATGGGACCACGCAGCCGTCATACAGCTCAGGAAGGAGACGCATTCTGTCTCCTAGAAATGAACGTACTTTGGTGCGAAAAGTGCAAATCAATCCCAGAACAACAGCAAAGGACCTTGTGAAGATGCTGGAGGAAACAGGTACAAAAGTACCTATATCCACAGTAAAACGAGTCCTATATCGACATAACTTGAAAGGCCGCTCAGCAAGGAAGAAGCCACTGCTCCAAAACCGCCATAAAAAAGCCAGACTCCGGTTTGCTTAAGGACAACAAAGTCAAGGTATTGGAGTGGCCATCACAAAGCCCTGACCTCAATCCTGTAGAACATTTGTGGGCAGAACTGAAAAAGCATGTGCGAGCAAGGAGGCCTACAAATCTGACTCAGTTACACCAGCTCTGTCAGGAGGAATGGGCCAAAATTCACCCAACTTATTGTGGGAAGCTTGTGGAAGGCTACCCGAAACGTCTGACCCAAGTTAAACAATTGAAAGGCAATGCTACCAAATACTAATTGAGTGCATGTAAACTTCTGACCCACTGGGAATGTGATGAAAGAAATGAAAGCTGAAATAAATCACTCTACTATTATTCTGACATTTCACATTCTTAAAATAAAGTGGTGATCCTAACTGACCTAAGACAGGGAATTTCTACTAGGATTAAAATGTCAGGAATTGTGAAAAACTGAGTTTAAATGTATTTGGCTAAGGTGTATGTAAACCTCTGACTTCAATTGTACACACACACATATATATAGTTTGTGTGGGGCATGTGCAATGGACACTGATCTTTAATAGATGCTGTCTGTTAAACTGAAAAACATTCATAATTCATTTATTTTTTTAATCAACAAAGAAAAAAAGGTACCCATCAGCTTTTAGTGAGTGCTGTGTGATGGTGAGGAGAGGAAACCAGTGGACTGTAGGAAGTAGTGGTCAGGAACAGGCGAGCAGCATACATACATACCTCCGTTTCTGAGGTCCACTCATCTCCTTGCTCCTTGTCGCAGCTGCTGTATGTGGTGTCTGGAATGAACTGTCTGTTAACGAACTGAAACACAGAAACAAGATGGCCGCCGTCACAAACTAGCCAAGTCATAAGAACTGAAATAGAAGGGTCGTGTTCAGTAGGTACTAAACGGAAGGAAGAAAAAAAAGAAGCTCTGAAATCAGTGAAATTGAGTGGTACTATCTGAATTAAATGTGTCCAATAAGAAGCACTCATTTTAGTTTTCCGTCACAAAATGCATTTTTTTTTTTTTATCGTTTTAAGTTTGGCCAAAATGAGGCTCTAATCAACACGACCCAGGGTAGGAAGTCCTCTCACCTCTGTAGCTTCCACCTCAACGGGCTCTATGTAATCGTCAACTATTTCTCCCTCTGGAAAGAGAAAAATAACTTTCAGAACGCAGGACGAAAGATGTTCAAATCAACCAACATCTTTATTGTCCCAATTGGGAAATTTGTAGTGGTGGTAAAATAACAAAAATACAATACAACAAACTTAAAAAAGGAGCTAACAGCTACATTTTGTATTGCTTACAAATTAACTTTGAAAAGTGCACTTAAGCTAACTACATTTGTATTGCTTACAACTTGATTACAAATTAACCAACTAAAAAGTGTACTTTCGCCAACAGCTACATGGGTATTGCTTTGTCATTTAAAAATAAATGGGGAAAAAAAAGTGCACATTTCTAAGGATGGAAAGAGACCAGTTTAGCAAACAGAAAATATATAACTTGGTCAATTTATAACTCAAAGTGCACATTTCTAAACGCCAACGTCAAAGATTTTGACCTGGGTCGACGGCCTGCTCCTCAGTCTCCTTGACTACAGCCGGCTCTTCCTCCTCACACACTCCATTCTGGTGGGACTGGGCTTGGTCAAAGTACCCGCTTAGCAGCACCCGGTCCAGGATGTCCTTCAGCGCTTTGTCTGGGTGGGGAGGGGAATTGAGAATACCATCAGAAACACCATAACATAACATGTCAATGTACAAAACTTCCACTAGGCTAGTCAGTGCCTGCTGATGCCAGAAAGGGACCATCTGATACCCTTTTTAAACCATCATGCCGACCCAAACTATGATGGAGCCATCAGCAACAATAGGAACTCCATTCAAACACACACTACACTGTTGACATCTACAATGCAATATGATGGTGGACAGATCTAACCAGAGAATCTGCTCGTTTCAACCATGCACTACAACTTGCCTATTATAAGGCAGTTCTCCAAGAGAGGGGGGGGTTTCTAACCTCGTTAAGCAGAATGGGGTCACTTATATGGCTGTAGAGCTGTTAAGTGCTGTTGTGTGTGAATGGGTCCTCTGTGTGGGACCAGAGGGCAGGCGATACTGGGGCCACTGATTGGCATCCTGCCCTATTGCCGTCTACGGTTTCAAGTTTTAAAATGTCACGTGCACAAGTACAGTGAAATGCCTTTCTTGCTAGCTCTAAACACAACAATGCAGTAATCTATCAATGTAGTACTAAAAAATAACATTAGGTAGAACAAAAAACACGAGAAATAGAAATAAAAGGAAAAACATGAGAAATTAGAAACTATATACACAGGGTCAGTTCCAATCACAGGAGGTTGGTGGGACCTTCATTGGGGAGGACGGGCTCGTGGTAATGGCTGGAGCGGAATGGGAATCGAATACGTCAGACACATGGTTTCCATGTGTTTGATGCCATTCCATTTGCGCCGTTCCAGACATTATGAGCAGCCATCCCCTCTGCAGCCTCCACTGATCAGGATATGATAACCAGAGCAGCAGCATACAGTGCCTTCAGAAAGTATTCACACTCCTTGACTTTTTCCACATTTTGTTGTTACAGCCTGAATTTAAAATGGATTAAATTGAGATTGTGTGTCACTGGCCTACACACAGTACCCCATAATGTCAAAGTGGAAAAAATGTTGTTGTTGTTGTTTTTTTTTTTAGAAAGGTTTACAAATTAATTAAAAATGAAAAGCTGAAATGTCTTGAGTCAATAAGTATTCAACCCTTTTGTTATGGCAATCCTATATAAGTTCAGGAGTAAACATTTGCTTAACAAGTTTACAAAAGTTGCATGGACTCACTGTGTGCAATAGTGTTTTAACGTGATTTTTTAAAATTACTACCTCATCTCTGTACCCCACACAAAGATAATTGTAAGGTCCCTCAGTCGAGCAGTGAATTTCAAACACAGATTCAACCACAAAGACCAGGGAGGTTTTCCAATGCCTCGCAAAGTAGGGCACCTATTGGTAAAAAGCAGACATTGAATATATATCCCTTTGAGCATGGTGTAGTTATTAATTACACTTTGGGATGGTGTATCAATACACCCAGTTACTACTAAGATACAGGTGTAGTGGACAGTCATATTTAAAAAGTATGCTATTATAAATACCTCACATGCGACTCGAATTAAGACTAAGCCATTAGCCCATTAAATGACATCTTTATCGGACTCCATAAGATAAATAATAATATGCAAGAAGACTACAGTTGAGTTACAGTAGTAGGCAATTAAGAAATGTCTGAGAATAGAATTCTAAATACAAGTGTATTTAATTACTTTGTAAAATGAATGGATTCACAAGGCATAAACTTAAAAAGGTACAAAGCATTTTTCTAAGCATGGAGAGAGAGAGAGAGAATCTCACCACAGCAGGTCAGGAACACATAAGAGATAGAACAATGAATCTAAGACCCTTTTATAAGCATCTGAGTTGTTAGGATTCAAAACCTGAGTTGATGGCCAATAGCATTACTGTAAAGTTAAACATCCAATCAGATAGACCTACATGATGTAAACTCTGCTTCTCAGAGGTGTGACAATGAAGGTTGGCAAGACCAACATAGAGAATGTTGAATTCCCAAGACGACACAGAGAATGTTGAATTCCTAAGACGACACACAGCAAATTCTTGCATACAGTTGATAAGAGTCACTTCTGGGGCTGAGCGACCCTACACAGGCGTCCTTCCTAACTCAGTTGCCGGAGAGGAAGGAAACTGCACAGGGATTTCCCCATGAGGCCATTGGTGATTAAAACTGATTAAAAACAGTTACAGAGTTGTTGAATGGCTGTGATAGGAGAAAACTGAGGATGGATTAACAACATTGTAGGTACTCCACAACATAAATGACAGTGAAAAGGAAGAAGCATGTACAGAACAAAAATATTACAAAACATGCATCCTGTTTGGAATAAGGCACTAAAGTAATACTGCAAAAAATATGGCAAAGAAATTAACTTTTCGTCCTGAACACAAAGCGTTATGTTTGGGGGCAAATCCAACACGTCACTGAGTACCACTTCATATTTTCAAGCATGGTGGTGGCTGCATCATATTATGGGTATGCTTGTCATTGGCAAGGACTAGGGAGAGTTTTTTTTAGGATAACAAGAAACGGAATAGAACTAAGCACAGGCAGAATCCAGTCTGCTTTCCAACAGACACAGACACATTCACCTTTCAGCAGGACAATAACCTAAAACACAAGGCCAAATATACGCTGGAGTTGGTTACCTAGACAACACTGAATGTTCCAGAGTGGCCTAATTACAGTTTTGACTTCCAAATCTGTGGCAAGACATAAAAATGGCTGTCTAGCAATGATCGACAACCAACTTGAGAGCTTGAAGAATTTCTCAAATAATAAAAAAAATTGGAAAATATTGTACAGTACAGGTATGCAAAGCTCTTAGAGAATTACCCATAAAGACTCACAGCTGTAATCGCTGCCAAAGCTGATTCTAACATGCATTGACTCAGGGGGTTGAATACTTATCTAAATCAAGATATATTAGTTCCCAAACTTTTTCCACTCAGGGCCCCCTTCCAGCATTGAGGAACATCCCGTGCCCCCCTGCACACCATGTCTCTTTCTATGGCCACAAGCACTGTTCATGACACACACTGTTCCCACCCCTCGTTGGTGGAGAAAACATTTAAAGCAGGTTTAAAGCTTATTTCCTGCAATTCTACACATTTGTCATGGGGTGCAGAGAAGATTTAGCAGTTTTAAAAACACATTTTCTTGCAATTCTATACGTTTTGTCACGTCTAATGTGTATTCATGTGATATTTGAGTGACTCAAACATTACAACAAAATCTATGGGCTAAAAAAAAAAAAAAAACCACTAGCTAAAATGGGCTAGTTGATCTGGACATTTCTGACAAGTTACAAATGCAATGACTGACATGACAATGACGATGGACTACCCAATTTCGACATTGCACCTTGGGCATTCTACCATTACAAATTTAAAAGAGTAAGATTAAAGCCCACAGTTACCACTACTGCATATATTTAATCTATGTGTGTGTGTGTGTGTGTGTGTGTGTGCGCGCGCGCATATATGAGTGTGTAGGGTCCTGTGAGAGACAGTGCAAAAAAGTAGCCACTGTTAGCTATTTAGTAGTGTTATGGCTTGGGGGATAGAAGCTGTTCAGGGTCCTGTAGGTTCCAGACTAGTAGTGTTATGGCTTGGGGGATAGAAGCTGTTCAGGGTCCTGTAGGTTCCGGACTTGATGCATCGGTACTTCTTGCCTCACGGAAGCAGAGAGAACAGTCTTTGGCTTGAGTGGCTGGAGTCTGCATACATCATTCATCTTGTGGTCCTCTGTAGCTCAGCTGGTAGAGCACGGCGCTTGTAACGCCAAGGTAGTGGGTTCGATCCCCGGGACCACCCATACACAAAAAAAATGTATGCACGCATGACTGTAAGTCGCTTTGGATAAAAGCGTCTGCTAAATGGCATATTATTATTATTATTATCTTACCCTAACAGTAGAACCTTGACTATGGTTCTCCATCTTCCACACAGGCTCAACAAGCAACTGCAGCTTGCTGCTAGGTTATAGAGATATGTTCTGGATTAAACCATTGGGATCACTTGAAGGGGAACATCTTGGGAAAACTAATCGGGAGCATTAGACAATGAGTCAAAATGATGGTCTGCCCTTTAAACATTTTCCGGGCCTTCCTTTCACACCGCCTGACAGAGTGGCATGGAGCTCGGCCCCAGTGATGTACTGGGATATCCACGTCACCCTCTGTAGCCCCTTGCGGTCAGATGCCAAGCAGTTGCCGTACCAAGCGGTGATGCAGCCAGTCAAGATGTTCTCAATGGTGCAGCTGTATAACTTTTTGAGGACCACAGGGCAGGCGATACTGGGGCCACTGACTGGCACCCTGCCCTATAGTCGTCTACTGGACCACAGGGATGGGGCAACTGGCACCCTGCCCTATCGTCGTCTACTGGACCACAGGGATGGGGCAACTGGCACCCTGCCCTATAGTCGTCTACTGGACCACAGGGATGGGGCAACTGGCACCCTGCCCTATAGTCGTCTACTGGACCACAGGGATGGGGCAACTGGCACCCTGCCCTATAGTCGTCTACTGGACCACAGGGATGGGGCACCCTGCCCTATAGTCGTCTACTGGACCACAGGGACGGGGCACCCTGCCCTATAGTCATCTACTGGACCACAGGGATGGGGCACCCTGCCCTATAGTCGTCTACTGGACCACAGGGACGGGGCACCCTGCCCTATAGTCGTCTACTGGACCACAGGGACGGGGCACCCTGCCCTATAGTCGTCTACTGGACCACAGGGACGGGGCACCCTGCCCTATAGTCATCTACTGGACCACAGGGATGGGGCAACTGGCACCCTGCCCTATAGTCATCTACTGGACCACAGGGATGGGGCAACTGGCACCCTGCCCTATAGTCGTCTACTGGACCACAGGGACGGGGCACCCTGCCCTATAGTCGTCTACTGGACCACAGGGATGGGGCAACTGGCACCCTGCCCTATAGTCATCTACTGGACCACAGGGATGGGGCACCCTGCCCTATAGTCATCTACTGGACCACAGGGGACGGGGCAACTGGCACCCTGCCCTATAGTCGTCTGCTGGACCTCAGGGGACGGGGCAACTGGCACCCTGCCCTATAGTCGTCTACTGGACCACAGGGGACGGGGCACCCTGCCCTATAGTCGTCTACTGGACCACAGGGACGGGGCACCCTGCCCTATAGTCGTCTACTGGACCACAGGGACGGGGCACCCTGCCCTATAGTCGTCTACTGGACCACAGGGATGGGGCAACTGGCACCCTGCCCTATAGTCGTCTACTGGACCACAGGGATGGGGCACCCTGCCCTATAGTCGTCTACTGGACCACAGGGATGGGGCACCCTGCCCTATAGTCGTCTACTGGACCACAGGGGACGGGGCAACTGGCACCCTGCCCTATAGTCGTCTACTGGACCACAGGGATGGGGCAACTGGCACCCTGCCCTATAGTCGTCTACTGGACCACAGGGATGGGGCACCCTGCCCTATAGTCGTCTACTGGACCACAGGGGACGGGGCAACTGGCACCCTGCCCTTTAGTCGTCTGCTGGACCTCAGGGGACGGGGCAACTGGCACCCTGCCCTATAGTCGTCTACTGGACCACAGGGATGGGGCAACTGGCACCCTGCCCTATAGTCGTCTACTGGACCACAGGGATGGGGCAACTGGCACCCTGCCCTATAGTCGTCTACTGGACCACAGGGATGGGGCAACTGGCACCCTGCCCTATAGTCGTCTACTGGACCACAGGGATGGGGCAACTGGCACCCTGCCCTATAGTCATCTACTGGACCACAGGGATGGGGCACCCTGCCCTATAGTCGTCTACTGGACCACAGGGACGGGGCACCCTGCCCTATAGTCGTCTACTGGACCACAGGGATGGGGCAACTGGCACCCTGCCCTATAGTCATCTACTGGACCACAGGGATGGGGCACCCTGCCCTATAGTCATCTACTGGACCACAGGGGACGGGGCAACTGGCACCCTGCCCTATAGTCGTCTACTGGACCACAGGGACGGGGCAACTGGCACCCTGCCCTATAGTCGTCTACTGGACCACAGGGGACGGGGCACCCTGCCCTATAGTCGTCTACTGGACCACAGGGATGGGGCAACTGGCACCCTGCCCTATAGTCGTCTACTGGACCACAGGGATGGGGCACCCTGCCCTATAGTCGTCTACTGGACCACAGGGATGGGGCAACTGGCACCCTGCCCTATAGTCGTCTACTGGACCACAGGGGACGGGGCAACTGGCACCCTGCCCTATAGTCGTCTACTGGACCACAGGGATGGGGCAACTGGCACCCTGCCCTATAGTCGTCTACTGGACCACAGGGACGGGGCACCCTGCCCTATAGTCATCTACTGGACCACAGGGATGGGGCAACTGGCACCCTGCCCTATAGTCGTCTACTGGACCACAGGGATGGGGCAACTGGCACCCTGCCCTATAGTCGTCTACTGGACCACAGGGACGGGGCACCCTGCCCTATAGTCATCTACTGGACCACAGGGATGGGGCAACTGGCACCCTGCCCTATAGTCGTCTACTGGACCACAGGGATGGGGCAACTGGCACCCTGCCCTATAGTCGTCTACTGGACCACAGGGACGGGGCACCCTGCCCTATAGTCATCTACTGGACCACAGGGATGGGGCAACTGGCACCCTGCCCTATAGTCGTCTACTGGACCACAGGGATGGGGCAACTGGCACCCTGCCCTATAGTCGTCTACTGGACCACAGGGGACGGGGCACCCTGCCCTATAGTCGTCTACTGGACCACAGGGACGGGGCACCCTGCCCTATAGTCGACCACTGGACCACAGGGATGGGGCAACTGGCACCCTGCCCTATAGTCGTCTACTGGACCACAGGGACGGGGCACCCTGCCCTATAGTCGACCACTGGACCACAGGGATGGGGCAACTGGCACCCTGCCCTATAGTCGTCTACTGGACCACAGGGACGGGGCAACTGGCACCCTGCCCTATAGTCGTCTACTGGACCACAGGGACGGGGCACCCTGCCCTATAGTCGTCTACTGGACCACAGGGATGGGGCATCCTGCCCTGGCTGAGTATGGAGAAGCCCTCAGCATTCAACACCAGAACACGTCACTGTGTCCCCCAAGGCCTCAGCAATCTCAAACCAACACTCTTATAGCCTATACCCCCTAGGACATGATTACTCATGCAGAATGCACCCTCATATCTACTGTACAAGGCCTTGGAAATAACAGAACAGATGGGAACTGGGTTGCCTTTAGGTCTCCATGATCTCTCTCTGAAGGCAGACACCTCAGGATATGAAGGAGACATCTTGTCATCAACGAGTTGTGTGACAGACAGTGGATAGTTACTGCCAGCTCTAAGCATCCAGTGGCAAGTCCAAACACACTCACACAATCCTTTCAGTCTTTTCTGATCATGGAGTTATAAAGCCATTTGCCATTGCCACAATATCCTGCCAAATATATCGCCACCTACTGGGTAACTAAATGATAACACTGCGAGTCTTCCTGAATAATTAAATGTATTTCCTGTCTAGAGAACAAATATTAGACAAAGTCATTGGCCAAACTAGCCTGGTCCCAGATATATTTGATCTGGGAGCAGGCTATGGCCAAACTGGAAGACAAAAAAAACCTAGCAATGCTACTTGACAACCACTGGCATTTAGATTAAAAAAATATCTAAATTAAATTATTTCCAGTAGCTTCCATCCACACAGAGACAATTGCAGAGGGACTTGTTAATGAGGATCTACAGTCACAGAACATTAAAAAAGGTATCGTGTAGAACAGAAATGATATTCAGATAGAATAGAGAATCCTCTCAGCTCTATTCATTCCATCTGCAACATTCAGAACTTTTCACGTCACTGAACACACACCCAGGCAGTTGTTGGTTAAGACTTACATGTAGTTCCTGCCACAGCTTTGTCCTTCCCCTCCAACAGATCCATGAGGTGTTGAGAAGCCTCCTCGTACTGCTCAGTAAACCTGCAATAGGAGTGGTAAAGTTGGAACTTGTGAAAGAAAAATGGATACCCCCCCCCCCCACAGCTTGTTCAATGCTCCTGCAGTTTTATTGAGTGCAACATTGACACAAACGTCTTGGTAAGGCTTGAGTTGCAATTCCCTCTCAAATCGGGGTTGTCAAAAAAGTGAAACCCCAGCTTCTAAACATCGAAGTTGACCATCATGTTCATGGTATGTAAATTATTCGACAGATGGGCTGAGAAGCCCTCTCCTGAAACCAAGACATGTTTTCATGAGAAAGGAAAGTTATAGTAAAAAAAAAAAAAAACGTCCACATATCTTTTTTCCCCCCACTGTCTAACCTGGTGTTTTGGTGTGGTTCTGGTCCCACTAGTTTATAGAGCTCATCCAGGGCAGTGAGCTCCGTGTCGGTGAGTAGTGAGGGGGTGCCTCCCCCGGCGGCCCCCTGTCTCAGCTCCTGCCTCACACGGTCCTCCCCCAGCCTGTCCAGGAGGAACTGGACCTCCAGGATCGTCTTCAGCCTCTTCTGCTCAGACTCTTCTCTCTGGAGCTGCTCCCGCCTCACTGCCTTCTTCACCACCCTCTGGATCTGGAGAGGAGGGGGAAATCACATGTTATTTGTCACATGCCAAATACAACTGGTACAGACTTCACTGTGAAATTCTTGCTTACGAGCCCTTCCCAACAACGCAGAGTTAAAATACAGAAGAATGGAGCTATATACACTGGGAGTCCCAGATCAATGTGGAGCTATATACAGGAACAATGTGGAGCTATATACAGGAAGTACCAGCTCAATGTGGAGCTATATACAGGAAGTACCAGCTCAATGTGGAGCTATATACAGGAAGTACCAGCTCAATGTGGAGCTATATACAGGAAGTACCAGCTCAATGTGGAGCTATATACAGGAAGTACGAATACCAAAGTGACTAGGCATCAGGATAGATAATAAAATAATGGACAGAGCAGCACATGATGAGTAAGTGTGAGAATGTGCGTTGTGTTGGTCTGCGTGTGTTTTATGTAGTGAATGTGTGGGAGTTTTGTAAGGTGTGTATATATGTATATATATATATAGTCTAGTGAGTGTGCGTAGGGTCTGTGCAAGATAGTTTGAGTACCATTAATTGACTATGTAGCAGTCTGGCTATTTAGCAGTCTGATGGCTTGGGGAGCCTGTTGGTCCGAGAGCCGATGCTCCGGTACCGTTTGCCGGACAAAGAGCAGGGAGTCGGACCACAACGTAATGAATAAGCTGAAAATATAATATACCTCCAGTGTGTGGTGCTGGCCATATCAATACAAAACGGACACAGGGGTAACACCAGAGACACTAGTTCCAGAGCTCCAGTGTTAGAAGAACACTGTCATCCATTGCCATTTTAACCTCCCAAGAAGAAATACACACAACCCCGCAAAGGGGTTGGAATCTAGGGTCAGCCACAGAGCAGCGCCCCCTGGAGCAGTTTAGTGGTTAAGAGTCTTGCTTACATCTTGCCCCAGTGAGAGGAAGCTCTTCTGTAACTCCCTGGCAAACTCCAGGTTATTAGTCACTTCCTGATACTTGGTCAGGGCATCCTTCAGAGAGGAGAGAGACAGAGGAAACTGGTTAACACAGAAAGCCTAACATATACTGTTCAAAGTCTTAAAATGTATTGCATCATTCCTTCCTGCTTCCTTGAAGTAATGACTGAACTGAAGACGTCGGCTAATTGGTGAAAGCAATGCAGTGGAAAATTTGCTTACACCAACCCAGTAATGTTAGCTCAGTGACTACAGATGATATAGGACTCATACAGTATGTTGTAGAACGCTGACCCACCAGCTGGTCCTGGTTTAGACGCTCCCCTTTGTCCTTCCTGGCTTGATAATCGTCCAGCTTGCCCTGTGAGACAGAGAGGATTAAAACCATTACAGTATGTTGATCTAATGGAAATAATAAACTAAATTCTACATAGTAGAAGATAAGAGCTGAAATGTCTCGGTTGTTGGTTTAGGTGGGAAGCGATGCCCCGATCCTCATTCCTGATTGGTGGGATTGTTGTTGTTTAAAGTGTATGGTTAGGGCCAAAAAAACATCAAAACCTGCAACAGATATCCAATGGTAACCTCATCCCCAGGTTGCTAATCCCACGGTAAATAATAATAATAAGCCATTTAGCAGATGCTTTTATCCAAAGCGACTTACAGTCATGCGTGCATGGTGGTCCCGGGGATCGAACCCACTACCCTGGCGTTACAAGCGCCATGCTCTACCAATTGAACTACAGAGGACCACGGTAACGCTGCACTAAAAACATGACAGGTTTATTGACACCTCAGAGCAACGCCATACATCTCAACACAGTACAAGTGTGCTTGACAGCTAGTGAGTTAATGAGATGGACAACTTCTTCAGAACAGCTTTGGCAAACACCACAAACCTGCCTACTCAACCAGCCGCACTGAGAACACAAAGCCTAGCTAAAACTGAGATAAAGTTGATTTTACAACTAGGCCGGTAATTCATGCAATTACGGAGAATGATTATTATTGGCCATTTCAAGACATCAACGCCAACCAACATAATTTTGCCTGCAGACAGTCGCCATGTTATTATGCTAGTGTTAGCTAACATAGACGTTTTTTTTTTTTTTCATGTGCTTGAAAAACCTACATTGCTTCTTCTTTGCCAAATGAAATGAAATATTTGATGCTAAACGTTTGTTTGATTCTACACACTCACACATAAGGCCTCATATCATTAATTGTCTGTCTATCTGCCTAACGGGCTTGCTAGCTAGCTTGCTAAACAAGGCAAGGGGGGGGGGGGGTATATTTTGGGATTTCTTGATGTGAAAAATAATTTGAATATCGCTAGCTGCAACAGAATACCATCGTGGATAAAAAACATTATGTCTCTGTGTCCAATATAAAAAAAAAAAAAGAGGTTTGAGGTAGTTTCATGAGCCAATGCTAACTAGCGTTAGCACAATGCCTGGAAGTCTACAGGTACAGTTAGCATGATAGCGGTTCCTGTTCATCTGACTCTGGGGAAACAGATAAAAATGGCTTCATTGCCAAAATCTCCTTCAATATGAAGGAAATTACAGTAATTGGACCCATTTTCCTGTATAGAAAGTAGTAATTTGGAAAAACAGTTTCAGTGTCAATTTAAACGATAGAAAGCATGCAGAAAAGATATTGAACAATATATATTTTTTTATAATACCATCTTTGAAAACTAACAATCAAATAAAAGCTAGACAGTAAGGGAGAATCCCCCCCCCCCCCTTACTGCAAAATGCTCTCTACGCCGCCAAGATACCTTTCTAGCTAATAGATTATAGCTGTGTTCGAATACCCATACTAACATACTCTATACTTAATGAGTATATACACACACTACATACCATTAGTTCATTTTAGTATACTGTAAATTAACGGTATCCTTTCAGTTGAGTGTACTAGCGCTACGCCTGTCTACCGGAAGTTGATGCTGTTGCTACCTCTTGCTAGCTTGTTAGCATAACAAATTACTAGCTAGGACATCTTACGACTTCGGGTGTGTTCGTAAATTCAAATCTGGAGTGCCAGAGTGCGCTCTGGGCGTTCGTAAATCCAGAGCGTTGTCAGATTGTCCGTTAGTAAAATTCAGAGCACACACTGGACGCGCTGGCCGAGGAGTAGGGTTGATCCGAGCGTTCTGACCTGACAACGGCAGTCAAGCACTCAAGCTAACTGGCTAACGTTGGCTAGCCTGCTAGCTACTTCCAGTACAAATGAGAGAACACCTCACTCTGACCATTTTACTCATCCTAGCAGAGCTGGTTAGACTGTTTTCATGTTATCCAGAGTGTTGGTGACTAACTGTGCTGCTGGCAAGAATTTAATTACGCTTTTTTTGCCAATGTTTACTGACACCAGCTGTATTCAACGGGTGTCGAGCGTTCGTAAATTCATCAGTTATTCTGCGCTCTGGCACACACAGATGAGAGTGCTCTGAAATCAGAGTAGATAGCCAGAGCGAATTTACGAACGCACCCGAATTAACAATGTCCATTGAGAATGCACAAAGACTATACCACTTAGCTAAGCTATGAATGATGTGAATAATCAAGTAGTAGTTAGATTGGGTAGTTAGTTAGATAGCATATAGTTAATGTACTGGCAAGTTCAATGTATTAGTAGCCAACTAACGTTAGACAGCTAGCTAACATACTGCTGCTGTAATGATATGCTATGCAGTTCGTAAGGATAGCGTAGCTAACAAATTGTCAGCCAACATAACGTGTAATGTAACTTCATTGAAAAGTCATTACACTGCTCAACATTTAACACTTGTCATAATTAGTTAAAGCAATGAATTTGTATCCGCTCTCGGACTTCTGCTGCAAATTTTTTTTTTTTTAATTCGGAAAATGTGGTGAAGCAACGCCCATTTTCTGAAGAATCGCATTATGGGCCCTAAAAGCACAGAAATAGTGTCCACTGCTTGTATACCTTGTATTTTGGCGAATGTAGTACGACATCCGGGAACTTTTGGCATACTAACTATATCCATACTATGACCAATAAGCATACTACATCCTCAATTAAGTCAAAATTGTACAGTTAGTATGAGTATTCGAACACAGCTGAAGTTATTTTACACTTTCTCTTCCAATGAACTGTTAAAAATGTTGATTACTTGTAACATATGATTGGGGTCCCTGGGTCGTCGGTTTGCCTGGGTGGGGGTCCCTGGGCAAGAAAAGTTTGAAAACTGAGCTGAGCTAGCCTGCCAGTCTGCAGAGAGGGACTTGCACTTTGATTGTGCAACTGTAATGTCGGGGAAGACGAGGTGATGTTGCAACTAAGCAGTGAGAGCAAAAAAGCAAGATGCTGTGTCTGCAGTACTGGATGACTTGCTAGGACAGCTGTGTCTATTTTAGAGTCCCCTCTCCTCCTCCTCCTCCTCCACAGTTGGAAGGAATTGCATAACGCAATGCGCCTTGATTGATCTTGTCTGATAGGAAACTGCGGTCATCATGATCAGCACAATGTTGGCACTGAGCCTGCGCAGTAGCAAAAGTGCCACACTCTGCATCCATAGAATACGATACAAGTAACGGTTGTCCATCAAAAACAGAAATGTGTCTGTTTGCAGTCTGTTTTTAATTCCCAAGTCCCCCCCCAGACACTACAGAAAAGACGCTGGAAGCAGTGCCGGGTCAGCCGAAGAGCAGGGGTGTATTCACTAGGAACCAAATGGGGAGAGACCTACCTGAATTTGTCCAATAAAAACTCTCGCAGGCCTGGAATTTTTTGTGATTTTAGGGGCAAGACCATTTGGCCTTCAGGAAGTACCCAATCTGGCAGGGCACCAAGGCCATTAACCCAGAGGCAGTCAACATTTTGAAACTATTTAAACCATAAAGGTAATTGTTTAAAACCTGGACATTTCTTTGTCATTTTATGAGGCATGTCTTACCGTGTTCCAACCATAGGAATGTTAAAGTGGATTATTTTATAAACACTTCCTCATATGCCACTGAAACCAGTATGGCATGTTCTTAACTGTCTTTCGTTGTCCCAGCAACCAAAGACAATCCTAGTCATATTAACAACCCATGCTAGTTGTTGCATTTTTAAAATCTTCCCTCTTTCTAAAAAAAAAAGGACCTTTTCATCAGTCATTTGAAACCACTCGCATTTGCAGTGCGCTTTTGAGAACAGTGTTTTCCGCCAATTGCATTTTGGAACATTAATTCCTTATAGCCTACTGCCATGTGCGCATTGCTGCTTTTCTAACGTGAAGAAATAGCCTAATAGTTTATCAACATTTTAAGCTAAGCGTTCTGATCAGTTGCATCAGCCTCATTGCTTTTAAACGTTGTTTTTTTTCTTTTTTCTTTGTGGTTGTATTAATTGGGTCTATCGTCCGACAACTGTCCCAGAGTCTGTTTTTGAATATTTATTTCTCGCACAGAACGACAAGCTGACTAATAGAATATAACTTTTGTACTATGGGGGGGATAGTAGATTGACATAGGCTAATACTTTTGGTGTTCGTTGTTCATCTTGTTGGCTGACAAAAAGTAAAATGTGTACAGTTCTTCTAACATCTTCAATATGCGCCTCAGAATTCGATAACGATACGTGCCGTTGCGGCCCCGCTGATGTGCCCATCTTCACTTGTAGCCTACTTCGGAGCTGCGATGAGTGTGAAAAGAACCCGATCACGTGACAGGCATTGGCTAATAAGAATTGAGATATCTGAGAAATCCATGTGAGTGAGAGGTGCTTCAGAGCACTGCGATTGTCAGCCAGGAGAAGGGAGTTCTAATTATTATATTCAGCCCAAGGGCATGGATTTTTTTAGGGGGCATTACGGCCACACAAGGGGCCACACAATTCAAGGCCTGAACTCTCATTTGTTACAAAACGTTTTGAACTAATGATTACACCCCAGGTTAGGTGTATTGCTCAAAGGCACAATGGCAGGAGGTGGCACCAGAGATGGAGGTATCAAAAGGCCAAGTAACTTTATTACTCCAATACCCCCCAGGGGCCACTTTTCACCCTCATCACATTTGTGGAAGTTTCATTCCCCCAAAATAAAAGGAGATGTACCTTTTTCTTCTCCATGTTGCGGACCTTCTTGTCGACGACGCCCAGGACCTGCTTCATTGCCTCGGTCTGGGCCCCAGAGGACTGCCCTCCGCCCAGGGTGATCTGTCCAGGAGCAGATCCCACATCTGGGCTGGCCGACTGCACTGTCCTGTTGCCATTCATCGCTGAGGGCATCTGAATAGAGAAAGCAAGAGGCACATCAAATAAGTTAGTTATGGAGGTGGAGACGAGGAACAATGGCTGGATTTGAAAGTTTCCCGGACACTCCATTGAGTTTGCTTTTTAGCCTAGGCTTAATCTGTGTCGAGGAAACCGCCCTACTCATCTAACAAAATAACTGCTGGTGTAGCCAACTTTCAATTGTGGTTGAGCATAAGGAAGCCCATCTATGTGGCAAGCCCATCTATGTCCATATAATTTCAGTCATGTCACTTGCCCAGGAGGGAGGAATGAGAATGACAGTTGCAAATGTAATCTAGCCTTTGGATTGGAGAACAATGGGCATCATGGTGGAATACAAATCTGAGGCCCACAAGTTAGCGAACGTTAGTTAGTTACATACATGGTCCACTTGATTGAACAGATCAAGTGTTGCCAGCCGCCCCACGCCGGACCATTTAAATAGCTCATGAACTTATTAACCACTTTCAAGAATATTAGTTGACCTAGTTCGCTACCACGTGCAGCTCAATCTTACCAAGACGATAAGATAGCTAGCTAACGTTAATTAGCCTGTCATCGCATAAGGCCGAACCGAGATCCTTATCGTTAGCTAGCAGATTTTCCAACTATGCAGCACGCGGGTATGCAGCTTGCCCAGATAACTAGCTAGCGGACATGAGCTAAATCTAGGCTCAATCACACGTATGATCAGAGGTTAGATTGATTAGATTATGCAATGTAGATGTAACGTTAGCTAGTTACTAAAAATGTTTTAGCTATTGTGGCTCATTAGCTAGCTAATCATCGCGTGACAAGGAACGTTAGCCAATTTTGGCCGTGATGCACCCCGCTGTCCAATGTGATAACTCAGCTAGCTAAAGTTAGCATAGCATTAGCATAGCATAGCTGCGCCTCCTTGTCGAATAGGTTCATTTGGCTAGCTTTATATTTGCTTACCGTTAATGCTCTATGTATCCACGGTGGAGCTTGTTCACGAGAGAAATGCAATAGCCAATATGTTTTTATTGTGTTGCTTTATTTTTCTCTTTCAATACTGAGGATCCGCCCAGCCGGCCTCACCGACAACTGAGACGGTTTGATTGGTGAAGAAACTCTTTATAAAGAAGAAGGTCCCTTTTCGGCTGCCCGAAAATATGCCAGACTGAACGAACCAGACTGATCTGATCTAAACAAATCAACTGGGGAATAAACACGATATAGAGACAGCTTGTGAAAGACTGAATTACGAAATACAAATTATAGACTCGTATGTTGATGAAATATTAAAATGTACATAACAGATTGTCTATTTCTAAGACGGGCAAAAATGCGCATAGCCAATCTTGGCCCAAAATCCCCAAATCTGCAAAATAACTTCTATTGATTTGTTCAAGCTAAATGGTGTGTGCGCTGTATATTTCTTGCTCTTGCACTGTACAATGCTGCTACGTTGTCTGTAATCAATGCATTGATTTAGGTTCAAGTTTGTCATATTACAATAGCCTATTGCTAGCTACATCTTTGTGACATTGTTAAATCGACAATTTGGAATGCGAAGATGAACAGTAGCTTGGTGATGAGATCGATGTATTTACTGTAGATCAGCAGAGGGCAGTAATGTACCATGGACAGTGTTGGGGGGTAGTCAACTACATGTAGTTCAACTAGTAATTTAATTTAATTTTGCAGTAGCTTGGTGATAGTTGAGCAACTAAATTCAAATGTTGGTAGTGTTTCAGTAGTTAATTACTTTTATTTATTTTTTACCATGCAGTGGCTAACTACTGAAGAAGAGGAAATATGGGAAAAGTAGGCAAGAATTTCCTTTCTTTTTAGGCATTAGACCTGCCTAATTCTCAAACAGTTTTTGTGTTTAATAGTTAAATTACACATTCTGTTAACATCTGACTTCAGAGTGATCTGTCCTTGCAATTTGTAGTCTATGACGTTTCAGATTTAGATATGATAATTTATTACTAAGTAGTTTGGATGTAGTGAACTACTTTTTAAAAGCAACTTTAGTTAAGTAAACTATATTTTTCTTAAGGGTAGCTTTAGTGTAGCTTAACGTCTTCCATTGTGAAGTAATTGGTAGCTTGGTAAACTATATTTTCAGAGTAGCTTCTCCAACACTGGCCATGGAAAGTAACTGTACTGTATACTGAAGGCTACAGTAGGTCTATGACTGCCAGATTGGTGACCAAGATTCCTGACCTGTTTTGGCTTATGAGTACCGGCACCTCAAATGTTCTACTTCTTGAGTTCCTGCACCTCTTATTGAATATTAGCTCAAAATTATTGTGGAGTTCCTGAACCTTATGTATACTACTACTGCTAGTAAAAATGGTCATACACCAGTTACTAAATGTGATATCAAGCTTATTTGGTCACAAGTCATATTTGGACTATCGGGCCTTTCTTCTATTGGATGAATTGAACATTATGCCTCAGCTTTTACATAACCCAACCGTGACAGACATTATTGGAATTTATACAATTTGGATACATGACAGTTAGCTATACAAACAATTCCCCTCCATTTGCAAAAATGGAGATAAAACAATCTCACTGTCTATGGGGTCTTCTCTATTCCTATGAAAATTCACGTCCATCTGAAATACATTCAGATGTTTTTTCTTCAAATTAGAGCATGTATTTAACGTCAAACGCTCCAACAGTGCAAACTAACCAGAGTCCTTAAGAATGTGGAATCAGTTTTGTTTGGCTTATTCAGGAAGCAGTTAACATGGCCGCGCTGCTCTTTGATTGCACTGGCCCATTGAAAGGCTGTTTTTTCAAGGGACAATACTGATTATGGGAGGATCCCTAAGGGAAGCGATGCTCCCTTTCAACGAGTGACTCATTTCCGCTCCATGGCAGCCTGCTGTGTTTCAGTTAGACAGCAGGGCTGCCCTGTTCGTCCTCCATTTTCTAAACTACCATTAAGGCAAGCAATAAAGAAAAATGAGCGTTTCTTATTGGACAAGCCCATGTAGTCCCCTCCTGTTTCAGCCAGCTTTCTTCCATTTTATGCATGGCGAACACGACCCTGGCTAAAGCTCTGACCTCTGCCCTTATCAGCAGGAGTTTGTGAAACCATCAACTTGATTCTCCTCTCTCCGGTCTATTCTCTCAAAGTTCACCACGGTAATAGTCTAATGAGGCAGAATGAATCAGATGGATTTCCATCTAAGAGAGATGAACTAAACTTCCAACATAAGCCAATAATGGTTTTGCTTCAGATTATAGACAGGAAGCAGGAGACTGGCTATTGCTGCTCCAGAGCACACTCTCTCTAGTTACAGGAAATAGGCCTGTGTGTGTGTGTGTGTGTGTGTGTGTGTGTGTGTGTGTGTATTTAGACAGTATGTGATGGATGACCACTTTGTCTTGCCAGTAGATTAACGCTTTAAGTAGAAGAAAACAAGTCAAACTGGGCAACAAACATCTCTAGGTGTCTACAAGGTTCTGTATGGGACGTCGTCCATTTTGTGACCTAGCCTGGTCTCTGATCTGTTTGTGCTGTCTTGCCAACTTCTATGAGACAGTGACCATAGATCTGGTGCCAGGCTAGTTGTGACCCGACTAAAATCCCCAGACTTTCATGCTGATCAATGAGCAAACTTGGACCTAATTCTCCGTATTCACACATAGTTCACTGTATGATTACAGAGCGGGCAAATCGTTTTACTGTTCGCTTAATAGCCCCGACCCATTATATTTTCCACTGCCCTGAAATTCCACCCAACAGCCTTCAACTCCATAATGCTCGCTCTCTCTCAATGCCAAACAGCCAAAACAGGAAGCCAGACATGAGTGACACCACTTCCCAAAAGGTAATCGAGCCTAGATTCTTAACTGTTTGTTTCCCATTTTCTGCTGTTAGACACCGAAAGCCTCAGCCGGTGAATAACAGTCCTGTGTACTAGATCATGTTCAGATAGCTTGGTAGCCAGATCTGTTTCTGTGTTACAACGTAGTTACAGTATATTATAATGTGTTGTCGTGTTACTGTGTAGTTAGAGTATATTATAATGTGTTGTCATGTTACTGTGTAGTTACAGTATATTATAATGTGTTGTCATGTTACTGTGTAGTTACAGTATATTATAATGTGTTGTCATGTTACTGTGTAGTTACAGTATATTATAATGTGTTGTCATGTTACCACGTAGTTACAGTATATTATAATGTGTTGTCATGTTACCACGTAGTTACAGTATATTATAACGTGTTGTCATGTTACCACGTAGTTACAGTATATTATAATGTGTTGTCATGTTACTGTGTAGTTACAGTATATTATAATGTGTTGTCATGTTACTGTGTAGTTACAGTATATTATAACGTGTTGTCATGTTACTGTGTAGTTACAGTATATTATAATGTGTTGTCATGTTACTGTGTAGTTACAGTATATTATAATGTGTTGTCATGTTACTGTGTAGTTACAGTATATTATAATGTGTTGTCATGTTACCACGTAGTTACAGTATATTATAATGTGTTGTCATGTTACCACGTAGTTACAGTATATTATAACGTGTTGTCATGTTACCACGTAGTTACAGTATATTATAATGTGTTGTCATGTTACTGTGTAGTTACAGTATATTATAATGTGTTGTCATGTTACCACGTAGTTACAGTATATTATAACGTGTTGTCATGTTACTGTGTAGTTACAGTATATTATAATGTGTTGTCATGTTACCACGTAGTTACAGTATATTATAATGTGTTGTCATGTTACTGTGTAGTTACAGTATATTAAAACGTGTTGTCATGTTACCACGTAGTTACAGTATATTATAATGTGTTGTCATGTTACCACGTAGTTACAGTATATTATAATGTGTTGTCATGTTACCACGTAGTTACAGTATATTATAATGTGTTGTCGTGTTACCACGTAGTTACAGTATATTATAATGTGTTGTCATGTTACTGTGTAGTTACAGTATATTATAATGTGTTGTCATGTTACCACGTAGTTACAGTATATTATAATGTGTTGTCATGTTACCACGTAGTTACAGTATATTATAACGTGTTGTCATGTTACCACCTAGTTACAGTATATTATAACGTGTTGTCATGTTACTGTGTAGTTACAGTATATTATAATGTGTTGTCATGTTACTGTGTAGTTACAGTATATTATAATGTGTTGTCATGTTACTGTGTAGTTACAGTATATTATAATGTGTTGTCATGTTACTGTGTAGTTACAGTATATTATAATGTGTTGTCATGTTACTGTGTAGTTACAGTATATTATAATGTGTTGTCATGTTACCACGTAGTTACAGTATATTATAATGTGTTGTCATGTTACTGTGTAGTTACAGTATATTATAACGTGTTGTCATGTTACCACGTAGTTACAGTATATTATAATGTGTTGTCATGTTACCACGTAGTTACAGTATATTATAATGTGTTGTCATGTTACCATGTAGTTACAGTATATTATAATGTGTTGTCATGTTACTGTGTAGTTACAGTATATTATAATGTGTTGTCATGTTACTGTGTAGTTACAGTATATTATAACGTGTTGTCATGTTACTGTGTAGTTACAGTATATTATAACGTGTTGTCATGTTACTGTGTAGTTACAGTATATTATAATGTGTTGTCATGTTACTGTGTAGTTACAGTATATTATAACGTGTTGTCATGTTACCACGTAGTTACAGTATATTATAATGTGTTGTCATGTTACCACATAGTTACAGTATATTATAATGTGTTGTCATGTTACCACGTAGTTACAGTATATTATAACGTGTTGTCGTGTTACCACGTAGTTACAGTATATTATAATGTGTTGTCATGTTACTGTGTAGTTACAGTATATTATAATGTGTTGTCATGTTACTGTGTAGTTACAGTATATTAAAATGTGTTGTCATGTTACCACGTAGTTACAGTATATTATAATGTGTTGTCATGTTACCATGTAGTTACAGTATATTATAACGTGTTGTCATGTTACTGTGTAGTTACAGTATATTATAATGTGTTGTCATGTTACTGTGTAGTTACAGTATATTATAATGTGTTGTCATGTTACTGTGTAGTTACAGTATATTATAATGTGTTGTCATGTTACTGTGTAGTTACAGTATATTATAACGTGTTGTCATGTTACCACGTAGTTACAGTATATTATAATGTGTTGTCATGTTACTGTGTAGTTACAGTATATTATAATGTGTTGTCATGTTACTGTGTAGTTACAGTATATTATAATGTGTTGTCATGTTACCACGTAGTTACAGTATATTATAATGTGTTGTCATGTTACTGTGTAGTTACAGTATATTATAATGTGTTGTCATGTTACCACGTAGTTACAGTATATTATAATGTGTTGTCATGTTACTGTGTAGTTACAGTATATTATAATGTGTTGTCATGTTACCACGTAGTTACAGTATATTATAATGTGTTGTCATGTTACTGTGTAGTTACAGTATATTATAATGTGTTGTCGTGTTACTGTGTAGTTACAGTATATTATAATGTGTTGTCATGTTACCACGTAGTTACAGTATATTATAATGTGTTGTCATGTTACCATGTAGTTACAGTATATTATAACGTGTTGTCATGTTACCACGTAGTTACAGTATATTATAACGTGTTGTCATGTTACCACGTAGTTACAGTATATTATAATGTGTTGTCATGTTACCACGTAGTTACAGTATATTATAATGTGTTGTCATGTTACTGTGTAGTTACAGTATATTATAATGTGTTGTCGTGTTACTGTGTAGTTACAGTATATTATAATGTGTTGTCATGTTACCACGTAGTTACAGTATATTATAATGTGTTGTCATGTTACCATGTAGTTACAGTATATTATAACGTGTTGTCATGTTACCACGTAGTTACAGTATATTATAACGTGTTGTCATGTTACCACGTAGTTACAGTATATTATAATGTGTTGTCATGTTACTGTGTAGTTACAGTATATTATAATGTGTTGTCATGTTACTGTGTAGTTACAGTATATTATAATGTGTTGTCATGTTACCACGTAGTTACAGTATATTATAATGTGTTGTCATGTTACTGTGTAGTTACAGTATATTATAATGTGTTGTCGTGTTACTGTGTAATTACAGTATATTATAATGTGTTGTCATGTTACCACGTAGTTACAGTATATTATAATGTGTTGTCATGTTACCATGTACTTACAGTATATTATAACGTGTTGTCATGTTACCACGTAGTTACAGTATATTATAACGTGTTGTCATGTTACCATGTAGTTACAGTATATTATAATGTGTTGTCATGTTACTGTGTAGTTACAGTATATTATAACGTGTTGTCATGTTACCACGTAGTTACAGTATATTATAATGTGTTATCATGTTACCACGTAGTTACAGTATATTATAATGTGTTGTCATGTTACTGTGTAGTTACAGTATATTATAACGTGTTGTCATGTTACTGTGTAGTTACAGTATATTATAACGTGTTGTCATGTTACCATGTAGTTACAGTATATTATAATGTGTTGTCATGTTACTGTGTAGTTACAGTATATTATAATGTGTTGTCATGTTACCATGTAGTTACAGTATATTATAATGTGTTGTCATGTTACCATGTAGTTACAGTATATTATAACGTGTTGTCATGTTACTGTGTAGTTACAGTATATTATAACGTGTTGTCATGTTACTGTGTAGTTACAGTATATTATAACGTGTTGTCATGTTACCGTGTAGTTACAGTATATTATAATGTGTTGTCATGTTACTGTGTAGTTACAGTATATTATAATGTGTTGTCATGTTACTGTGTAGTTACAGTATATTATAACGTGTTGTCATGTTACCACGTAGTTACAGTATATTATAACGTGTTGTCATGTTACTGTGTATTTACTGTATATTATAACGTGTTGTCATGTTACCACATTGTTACAGTATATTTTAATGTGTTGTCATGTTGCCATGGTAGTATAACTTGTTGTCATTTCATATACCATTTGTTTTAGAAGCTGTAAAGGAAACCCTAGGGGACTGATATGGTCTTTCCCACCTAATGAACTCAGAACCCAAAACAACACACCAGGGTTGTGTTCATCCATTTATGGACTAATAAATTAATGATACAGTATGTACCCACTGACTCTTGAAGAATATAACTTCTAAATGCTTCAAAGTAAATGTAAACAAATACTGCATACCCTCAAAACATGGTTAAAACTATAATTTTGATATCATGGATGGTCAGTCCTTGCATCCATAGCTCTATGAATTTGAGAGTGGTTACATTTCTCCAGCCCCATCCCTCAGCCTTTTGCTGAAACAGTGGCAGGGATTCCATTTTGTTACTGTTTCAACTGCTGGTTGCCACTCTAAGCACCAAATGGACTGAAACAGGTAGGGACTACCTAGACTTGTGCAGTAAGAAAGGCTCACTTTCTGTTTCCTGTTTCCTGTTTCCTGGGCCAAATGTACAGACCCTCAATTTTCTCAAGCGCTCTATCAGCCTCGTCGGCCTCCTATCAGGTCGAGCCATCTGCAACCAGGCAGCGAAGTCAAGGGAGCGATGGGGCTAGTCAGCAGAAGTAGTAGGCCTAACCCCTCCCAGGAAAGCCTCATCTCTTATTCCGTGATGTAAAATTGCGCAAACTAAGATCTCCTCTGCAAAGACGTCAAAATTAATGACAGATTTCTTGAGTTATCTTAGATTAATTCTGACTGTTTTGATGAAGTCTATACTGGCTACCGCGTCTCAAAATGGACAAACAGTACTATTGCCGCTTTTTTTCTAGTTTTTCAAGCAAAGGTCTTTTAAGGAAGTATGCGAGCACACTCGTTTGGTGCAGAGCCGAGTTCGGCTAGGCACCAGCAGAACTGAAGCATGCTGTCTGTAGTTATTGCACATCCTTCTAGGCCTGCCCTGTCAAATCCACAGGAAATGGTGGATGGTTTAAGTGGTGAATGCATCTTCACAGTAGCACCAACCGTTGGAGATATGCTGACTGCGTTGTCACAAAGACTTGCTTAATATAAGCCTCTGACTTTCTTGGAAGACTAGACTACACTCTTAGAAAAAGGTTTTCAAAAGGATTCGGCTGTCCCCATAGGAGAACCCTTTTTGGTTCCAGGTAGAGCCTTCTGTGGAAAGGGTTCTACCTGGATAAACAAGGGTTCTCCTATGGGGACAGCCGATTAACCTTTTTAGGTTCTAGATAGCACCTTTTATTTTGTGCCACTGTATATGATGAACCTTGTGTTGTTGGTGTCTCTGGATAAGGGCATCATGATTCCCCATTTCTATCGAAAAGGATCCATGAGCACCAACATGTGAAGTTAACAGGAGCACATCCAATTAGGTGTCAAAGGAATCTTAATTCAGAGCAGATATTTAACAGTTTTTTGGAAAACGTGGTTGCATAAAAACCTGAGGGAGATTTTACCGTAATTCCGTTACCAAAGTTTGCATCTGCACAGTTCTTCCACTAAATTAGTTTTTTGACATTTTTCAGAGGAAATTGTTAAAAGTAGTCCTTGTGCATAGAGTTGTATGGTTCGTTAAACTTTTAACTCAATGGTTTTTGTTTGGCATACGTTTTAAAGTGAAAAAAAACAGAGTCAAAGCGTAATTCCGTTACTGTGGAATTGCCCTGAAATAAATACACAAAATTGAGTTAAATCTATTTTCGTAGACATCATAAGTTCTTCTCCAAATCACTTGTCATCAGATAAGATAAAACCCTATTAAAATAAAGGTTCCAAGATTCCTGTCTAACCAAATGTCTTGGTTGGTGTTCTAGAACTCACCAACTGTGAATTGTGTTTGGTTCTGTGATCATGTAACTCTGAATAGTACTCTCTCTGTCTCTCAAAGCTGTTCTGTTTTAGATCCGTACTAGGCATAGCTGTGCTCCTGGACCTTCTCAGCTCTGTTTCTGTCTCAGTGTGGCCACTGGGCCTACACAACAAAACCCACAACCCAACCTCACACCAGCACCTAGCCACAGGCTGTGTTCCACCTACATTTAACCAAGCATCTGCCTGGGGAGGAGTACCACTCGGCCTAGCCTGAGTGCCGGCTTGAGTGTCATGACAATGAGTGACAATGAGTTGGCATGATAGCACAAACACACTGTCACTCTCAGGCTGTATTCAGCCCACCCACCCTCAGCGGTAGTGTAATGGTGGAAACTGGGGTTGATGATGATTGATTATTAATGCCTGACAAGTGTGTATAAACCGGTGTTGCAGTAGGCAAGGTGCTTTATCTCTCAGCTCAGTCCAACTGCTGTGTGTGTCTCCCTCCCTCCCTCTAACAGTCAGCCTTGCCTGGGACCCTGGCAGCAGATAAGAGGAAGGCTCCCTAAGGTCGTTGGTTGAGGATGGGTGTAAGAACACAGATTATACAGAGAGAGATAGGGAGGGCGAGTCGCTCTGCTGGTTAAATAAAGCTTTTTGGACATGAGAGTTTTAGATCCCTTTTCAGACTGAAATACTATATGCATGTTACCCAACTCGAATGCTCCTATAATGCAAATGTTATTCCTCAAATGTGATATCATAAAACTGTCGGGGAAAGCACTGTCCATATAATATTTGTGTGTATAAAGGAACACATACCATGGCACATTTCAACAAGTTTTTCAATAAAAGGCAATAGATGCACCATCAAGGCTCATGATAATCCAACCTGGGGTTTCCCACCAGGAGCTGCTGTTCCCAGAGCCATGGATTTATGTTATGATTGTTCCTAATATTCTATTGACTGTTGGGTAATAAACAAGCACTAATAAGACTACCTCACAGTGTGTGAGACTGTATCATACAAATGGCCAAAATGCGTTATTTATGTCACTTTTGTCGCCATTCAGACATATAGACACCACTTGAACTCGATACAACACTCGTGACCCCATGTTCTGTCACGACTTACTTCTGCAATCATGCATGAAGGAGTTTAGCTCTCGAGCTCTGCTCTGGCTGGCTATCTGTCGCTTTAAGAGCGATTTCCCCCCATTGTCAAGCAGTCGTGAGCAGGAAGGGTGAAACGAAACCAGAGACCGAGCTAGGGGGGCCGAGCTGGTATTTAAAAACACGACGCAGCCGCTCAATAACGGAACCGCGGTAACGTTCATTCTCAGAATAGAGCGCGCCAGGGAAGAAGGGCATAAAAATACGCACTGAAGAGGAGGAGGAGGGGGAGACTCAATCAAGCAACATTTGATGATTTTAATTCATCTAGGGTTTGAAGACCTGTAGACAGTCGCAATGGAATAATAAAAAAAATCACTTATGAAAGACGAAGGCTACACAGAATTTCACCGCGGTTTCTCAATTGACTGAGGAAATGTTAAATGTTCAGAATTGCCTCCATCACTGAAAATGCGTCACATGTCATGATGATCTTCGTTGGATTTAGAGCTGCTGATGGAAATGATGTCATATAAAATGAAGGTTAATTCCGCGCGCAACTGACGTCTAGGGCTACATTATATCAGAGCAGGTGCAGTGTGTGTCCCTTCGACGGTAACCCTTATACGCGTGATCTGAATATTTAACGGTGAACGTGGCGCGAGCCTTAAAGCCTGCAAGTCGGGATCACAGAGAAGAGAAGCGGGATCTATAACGACTTGATGTCAACCTGAGAAGTATTACATACTGGGAAAATGTCATCTGCAATTGAAAGGAAGACGATGGAGGCTAACGAGTAAGTAACCTACTAGTAGTCTGTTTCCTTGAAATAGAATAGAATATGATAGAATAGAATAGAATAGAATAGGATCAAATCAAGGACGGGCAGTGCCTTCAATGTTGACTTCATAGTGCTGTAGAATGTATTATTATTCAGTTACAATAATTGCTTGGAAATAGGCAAATGCAATAGGCCGGTAGCAGTTTCTTCAGAGTTCAATCCAATTCAATCCAACATCATGAAAGAACAAATTGAAGAACAAATTGAAGAAGGAAGCAACAAGAAATGGGAGAAAGGTCATTATAAAGAACAATATAGGTCTAGTTAAACGGGCTGCTGTACGCCAGGACCATTGGTCATATAGATTATGTGCTGTACTCACTGGTAAATAAGGCAATGGCTCCCTCCTGTGGGTTAAACTACTACTAATAAGTGCTTATTACGTGGTAGCGCGCACACGCACACACGCGCGCACGCACACACACACACACACACACACACACTTCTATTCTGGACTTCTATTCTTCCATGTCCTCATCTGTCTCCTGTCCTTGTTCCACCCAGGGAGCCTGTGGACGAGGTGTTACAGATGCCCCCGTCCCTCCTGAACTGTGGGGGGTGCCAGCAGAGCATCGGGGACAGGTTCTTCCTGAAGGCCATAGAGAAGTACTGGCACGAGGACTGTCTGAGCTGTGACCTGTGTGGCTGCAGGCTGGGAGAGGTGGGCCGAAGGCTGTACTACAAACTGGGACGAAAGCTCTGCCGCAGAGACTACCTCAGGTTAGACACATTACGGTTGACATTTACCACATGCCCTCACCCCCAAAAAAAACAAAGTCAGATATTTTGATGTTGGGCACCCCCAAGAGTCAAAAAGTAATTGAAATCCTGCTCATATGACACTTACATTTAAATGATTGTAAATGTTTACAAAATTCATACAAATATGACAAAATACTCATTAGTCAATAGCACGTATACTCTTTATAAATGGTTTATTAATGCTTATCCATGGAAGTTATAAACCTTTATTTCCTTTCCCTCCCAGGCTGTTTGGACAGGACGGACTGTGTGCTAGCTGTGAGAAGAGGATCAGAGCGTTTGAGATGACCATGCGTGTGAGGGACAAGGTCTACCACCTGGAGTGTTTTAAATGCGCGGCCTGCCAGAAACACTTCTGTGTCGGGGACCGTTACCTGCTCATCAACTCAGACATTGTGTGTGAGCAGGACATCTTTGAGTGGACCAAACTCAACAATAACATGGTTTAGTAGATTGTAGGACACTCTAGAACATTCTACAACACTCTAGAACACCTCAAAAACATGGTGTAGAACACTCTAGAACATTCTAGAACACCACAACGATGAGGTGGTTTTTGATTGTGATCGTGATCTCTCCATTTGGGATCAACAGCATGATAATATATCTCAAGATGTACAGCAAGATAATGGATCTCAAGCTTTTGTACATTTTGTAGCCACATACAGGCTCTCTTGTACTTCTCATATTTGTTAGATGTTTGAAGTGTTGTTTCACCATTGGGTCTGTACTGGAGACAAAATGAAGGCTCGATCCACCAGCGAAGGGAGAAATATTACAATATCTTGGGTTCTACCCTTTCAATGCAAAAAAAGGAAAATGTATACATGCAATAATCCATGTGCTCATTGCAGAAATCTCAATATTTCTTGCATGAAACAGTGTAATACAGATTTGCTCATTGAGCTAAATGATGAGCGATGTAACTGGAATTTGTTGTAGTCCAACACTGTTGTTTCACCTCTCTAGAGAAATATGTATTATGACATTTGTGATGAATATATATACATAAAGTGTTATGTCCAAAAATGTCGAGGCCATTCCGAAGTAATACATTCATACAGTAAAGGTGTACTTGGGGAGTCCACATGTGCCCCCTAGTGGCCAAGGGGAAAGCTTGCAGTATTATTTCAATAGGACTGAAAGAAGTTCATGAGACAAGTTTTCAATGTTTGTGTTTTGTTTTTGTAACTTTTGTGTTCTTTCAATATGCTCTCAAAAACGTTGGGATATTTGTTATATATATCTGTTTAATTAAACCCTCATTAAAATATGTTACATTTAGTAGACCACTGATCTTCTCTTTTCAGATGATACATTTTATATGCGTTGGATGGATGAAAGATAAATAAAACAAGTATAATGTTTTTATTTATTTACACTACATGACCAAAAGTATGTGGACACCTGCTTGTCGAACATCTCATTCCAGAATCATGGGCATTAATATGGAGTTGGTCTCCCCTTTGCTGCTATAACAGCCTCCACTCTTCTGGGAAGGCGTTCCACTAGATGTTGGAACATTGCTGCGGGGACTTGCTTCCATTCAGCCACAAGAGCATTAGTTAGGTCGGGCACTGATGTTGGGCGATTAGGCCTGGCTCGCAGTCGGCGTTCCAATTCATCCCAAAGGTGTTCGATGGGGTTGAGGTCAGGGCTCTGTGCAGGCCAGTCAAGTTCTTCCACACCGATCTCGACAAACCATTTCTGTATGGACCTTGCTTTGTGCACGGGGGCATTGTCATGCTTCCAGAGGCAGTTTGGAACTCCGTAGTGAGTGTTGCAACCGAGGACAGACGATTTTTACGCACTACATGCTTCAGCACTCGGCGGTCCCGTTCTGTGAGCTTGTGTGGCCTACCACTTCGCGGCTGAGCCGTTGTTGCTCCTAGACGTTTCCACTTCACAATAACAGCACTTACAATTGACCGGGGCAGCTCTAGCAGTGCAGAGACTTGTTGGAAAGGTGGCATCCTATGACGGTGTCACGTTGAAAGTCACTGAGCGCTTCAGTAAGGCCGTTCTACTGCCAATGGGTGTGGCTAAAATAGCCAAATCCACTAATTTGAAGGGGTGTCCACATACATTTGTATATATAGTTTATCTTTAAATTGTGTCTCTGGTTTAATTTTACACGGGAAGCAACACACTGTAGCGAAATAGCACTTCCTGTCAGGGCAACACACTGTAGTGATAAAGCACTTCCTGTATCTAAACCAAACCAGAAGAGGTCATCAGAGGACTATATATTACATTCCAACTGCACTTTCCACTTATATGACTCTCCTACCAGTGGATCTCACAAGGCATTGGTGGATTATTTCAGTTTAAGATACCTTTAGTCTACATATTTAGAGTCAGATACATTTAGTCTACATATTTAGAGTCAGATACCTTTAGTCTACATATTTAGAGACAGATACATTAAGTCTACATATTAAGAGTCAGATACCTTTAGTCTACATATTTAGAGTCAGATACATTTAGTCTACATATTTAGAGTCAGATACAGTGGGGAAAAAATGTATTTAGTCAGCCACCAATTGTGCAAGTTCTCCCACTTAAAAAGATGAGAGAGGCCTGTAATTTTCATCATAGGTACACGTCAACTATGACAGACAAATTGAGAAAAAAAAATCCAGAAAATCACATTGTAGGATTTTTAATTCATTTATTTGCAAATTATGGTGGAAAATAAGTATTTGGTCACCTACAAACAAGCAAGATTTCTGTCTCTCACAGACCTGTAACTTCTTCTTTAAGAGGCTCCTCTGTCCTCCACTCGTTACCTGTATTAATGGCACCTGTTTGAACTTGTTATCAGTATAAAAGACACCTGTCCACAACCTCAAACAGTCACACTCCAAACTCCACTATGGCTGGGAAGACTGAATCTGCAATAGGTAAGCAGCTTGGTTTGAAGAAATCAACTGTGGGAGCAATTATTAGGAAATGGAAGACATACAAGACCACTGATAATCTCCCTCGATCTGGGGCTCCACGCAAGATCTCACCCCGTGGGGTCAAAATGATCACAAGAACGGTGAGCAAAAATCCCAGAACCACACGGGGGGACCTAGTGAATGACCTGCAGAGAGCTGGGACCAAAGTAACAAAGCCTACCATCAGTAACACACTACGCCGCCAGGGACTCAAATCCTGCAGTGCCAGACGTGTCCCCCTGCTTAAGCCAGTACATGTCCAGGCCCGTCTGAAGTTTGCTAGAGTGCATTTGGATGATCCAGAAGAGGATTGGGAGAATGTCATATGGTCAGATGAAACCAAAATATAACTTTTTGGTAAAAACTCAACTCGTCGTGTTTGGAGGACAAAGAATGCTGAGTTGCATCCAAAGAACACCATACCTACTGTGAAGCATGGGGGTGGAAACATCATGCTTTGGGGCTGTTTTTCTGCAAAGGGACCAGGACGACTGATCCGTGTAAAGGAAAGAATGAATGGGGCCATGTATCGTGTGAGATTTTGAGTGAAAACCTCCTTCCATCAGCAAGGGCATTGAAGATGAAACGAGGCTGGGTCTTTCAGCATGACAATGATCCCAAACACACCGCCCGGGCAATGAAGGAGTGGCTTCGTAAGAAGCATTTCAAGGTCCTGGAGTGGCCTAGCCAGTCTCCAGATCTCAACCCCATAGAAAATCTTTGGAGGGAGTTGAAAGTCCGTGTTGCCCAGCGACAGCCCCAAAACATCACTGCTCTAGAGGAGATCTGCATGGAGGAATGGGCCAAAATACCAGCAACAGTGTGTGAAAACCTTGTGAAGACTTACAGAAAACGTTTGACCTGTGTCATTGCCAACAAAGGGTATATAACAAAGTATTGAGAAACTTTTGTTATTGACCAAATAATTATTTTCCACCATAATTTGCAAATAAATTCATTAAAAATCCTACAATGTGATTTTCTAGAATTTTTTTTCTCATTTTGTCTGTCATAGTTGACGTGTACCTATGATAAAAATTACAGGCCTCTCTCATCTTTTTAAGTGGGAGAACTTGCACAATTGGTGGCTGACTAAATACTTTTTTCCCCCACTGTATTTAGAGTCAGATACATTTAGTCTACATATTTAGAGTCTGATACATTTAGTCTACATATTTAGAGACAGATACATTTAGTCTACATATTTAGAACTGAACTGCTGACGGGAGAGGTTGTGTTTTCTCTAGCAGGAGGTAAGCTTGTTTTCTTATATGGTGTTGAGTAAAGCTTAAACCATGTATTTAGATTGTAGGTAGGTATTGTAGTTAGGTATTATAGGTAGTTTACTCAGGTAGTTATTGAAGGTTATTGTAGGTAATTATTGTAGGTAAGGACTGTATTCGGCGGACTCCGGCGAAGCACGAGGCTAGCCTACCCACTACTTGGACCAACAAAGCTAGCTAGCTAGCGGGTAGCTACCGGTAACTTTTAGCAACTGTGGTTAGCTGTTTCCAATGTTATTTCATGCTTAAGAGTACCTGTAACTGAGCCAGCTAGCTGCCACCTTCAGCTGTTTTTCTAACCTCATTATCATTAACGTTAGGTGGTTGGTAGCTGCTGTACTTAATTTCGGCTACTGATTGCAGTCTGCCAGTTTGGCTTTATACATAACTTGGGCTTTGTCGAGTAAGGCTTAAACTATGTATTTAGATTGTAGTTAGGTACTATAGGTAGGCATCGTGGGCTGTATATTATTAAGTAGTATAGGTAGGCATCGTGGGCTGTTGTGGGTAGCTGTTGTGTAGTTATTGTAGGTTACTTTTGTATTCGGCGGTGCCGGATGTAGCACGAAGCTAGCTAGCTAACTCACCTCCTGGATTAGCTGGCGAGTTGCTATTAGCAACGGTTGCAACTAAAAACAATATCCTTTTAGCCAGCTACATTCGTTCGCAGCGACGCCGTTTTTCAAACAAAGTCAACACAGTAGCCATTGCTAGCCAGCCAACACTACCAGCAGGCTGTGGTAGCTAAATACAATATCTTTGTGCTAGCTACCCAACGTTTAATCGTTGCTGCGTTATGAAAGGTAAGCTTGGCTTCTTATATGGTGTTGAGTTAAGCTTAAACCATGTATTTAGATTGTAGGTAGGTATTGTAGTTTGGTATTATAGGTAGCTTACTCAGGTAGTTATTGAAGGTTATTGTAGGTAATTATTGTAGGTAAGGACTGTATTCGGCGGACTCCGGCGAAGCCCACTACTTGGAAGAAAACTAAACTCCCTGCCGACCTGGCATCTTTTCACTCCCTCCTCTCTACATTTTCTTCATCTGTTTCTGCTGCTAAGGCCACTTTCTACCACTCTAAATTCCAAGCATCTGCCTCTAACCCTAGGAAGCTCTTTGCCACATTCTCCTCACTGCTGAATCCTCCCCCCCCCCCCCCCCCCCCCCCCCCTCCTCCCTCTCTGTGGATGACTTTGTCAACCACTTTGAAAAGAAGGTTGACGACATCCGATCCTCGTTTGTTAAGTCTAATGACACTGCTGGTCCTGCTCACACTGCCCTACCCTATGCTTTGACTTCTTTCTCCCCTCTCTCTCCAGATAAAATCTTGCGACTAGTGACTGCAGGCCGCCCAACAACCTGCCCGCTTGACCCCATCCCCTCCTCTCTTCTCCAGACCATCTCCGGTGACCTTCTCCCCTACCTCACCTCGCTGATCAACTCATCCTTGACCGCTGGCCATGTCCCTTCCGTCTTCAAGAGAGCGAGAGTTGCACCCCTTCTCAAAAAACCAACACTCGATCCCACTGATGTCAACAACTACAGACCAGTATCCCTTCTTTCTTTTCTTTCCAAAACTATTGAGCGTGCCGTCTTTAGCCAACTCTCTTGCTATCTCTCTCAGAATGACCTTCTTGATCCAAACCAGTCAGGTTTCAGGACTGGTCATTCAACTGAGACTGCTCTTCTCTGTGTCACGGAGGCTCTCCGCACTGCTAAAGCTAACTCTCTCTCCTCTGCTCTTGTCCTTCTAGACCTGTCTGCTGCCTTTGATACAGTGAACCATCAGATCCTCCTCTCCACCCTCTCCGAGCTGGGCATCTCCGGCGCGGCTCACTCCTGGATTGCGTCCTACCTGACCGGTCGCTCCTACCAAGTGGCGTGGCGAGAAGCTGTCTCCGCACCACGTGCTCTCACCACTGGTGTCCCCCAGGGCTCAGTTCTAGGCCCTCTCCTTTTCTCCCTATACACCAAGTCACTTGGCTCTGTCATATCCTCACATGGCCTCTCCTATCATTGCTACGCTGACGATACACAACTAATCTTCTCCTTTCCCCCTTCTGATAACCAGGTGGCGAATCGCATCTCTGCATGTCTGGCCGACATATCAGTATGGATGACGGATCACCACCTCAAGCTGAACCCTGGCAAGACGGAGCTGCTCTTCCTCCCGGGGAAGGACTGCCCGTTCCATGATCTCGCCATCACGGTTGACAACTCCGTTGTGTCCTCCTCCCAGAGTGCGAAGAGCCTTGGCGTGACCCTGGACAACACCCTGTCGTTCTCCGCCAACATCAAGGCGGTGACCCGATCCTGCAGGTTCATGCTCTACAACATTCGGAGAGTACGACCCTGCCTTACACAGGAAGCGGCACAGGTCCTAATCCAGGCACTTGTCATCTCCCGTCTGGATTACTGCAACTCGCTGTTGGCTGGGCTACCTGCCTGTGCCATTAAACCCCTACAACTCATCCAGAATGCCGCAGCCCGTCTGGTGTTCAACCTTCCCGAGTTCTCTCACGTCACCCCCCTCCTCCGCACACTCCACTGGCTTCCAGTTGAAGCTCGTGTAGTGTATTAAGATTATGTCTTTGTTTAATGTTTTTCATGAAGAAATGGAATGTTGGTTATGTTAGTATCAAAAGGCAATGTTTAGTATAATGTCACATACAATAGACAGGAAGTGTGTTGTAAACTGGTGATTGGCCAGAAGAGGGAGCCCATCTTGTTGCATTGTTTATAAATAGGGGTACACGAAGAAGAGAGGGCAGAGCAGCCATTAGAATTGGAAGACACTGCTCTCCAGACCTCGCGAGTCTGTCACTCATGCTGAAGCTTGTGATCTGAATAAACCTTATGATCAACGTTCCGTATGAGCAGACTCCTTTTGTTCATCAGCAATAATTGCCACCACTCACTCGATACGACACTCGCATCCGTTACAAGACCATGGTGCTTGCCTATGGAGCAGTGAGGGGAACGGCACCTCCGTACCTTCAGGCTCTGATCAGTCCCTACACCCAGGCGAGGGCATTGCGTTCATCCACCTCTGGCCTGCTGGCTCCCCTTCCTCTGCGGAAGCATAGTTCCCGCTCAGCCCAGTCAAAGCTGTTCGCTGCTCTGGCACCCCAATGGTGGAACAAGCTCCCTCACGACGCCAGGACAGCGGAGTCACTCACCACCTTCCGGAGACATTTGAAACCCCACCTCTTTAAGGAACACCTGGGATAGGATAAAGTAATCCTACCACCCCCAAAAAAAAAAAAAAAAAAAGTATAATTGTAAAGTGGTTATCCCACTGGCTATAGGGTGAATGCACCAATTTGTAGTCGCTCTGGATAAGAGCGTCTGCTAAATGACGTAAATGTGCCCTTGAGCAAGGCACTTAACCCTAATTGCTCCTGTAAG